>NC_132781.1:143139226-143444539 GCF_048418805.1 Vulpes vulpes
TGAAATTTCAGCACCTGATTAAGGTTCCAATAGAAAAATCAAGCAGTAGCTCAAGGATTTCATTATTGGGTTAGGAACAAAAGGAAAGTGTATATTGTTTTTCTTCTTCCAGGTGGGGATTTTTCTGTTGTTATTTGCTCTGGGTTATAACCTACAAGTATTTACTGAGCCGAGTCCAGGCACTCAGGATTGTGAAGGGCTTGTAGTAGATGCAGAAGGAAAATGATAACTGTCATTTTTCCCAAGGCACTTACAGCCTACCAAAACAATACCAATGAGAGAAAAGGTAAATGCCCCAAACAGTGTTGCCCAGAATATGGCACTTCTAAGATTCAATCAAGGGATGCCTGGGTGACTCAGTGATTGGGCATCTGCCTTCAGCTCTGGTTGTGGTCCCGGGGTCCTGGGATCAAGTCCTGTATCGGACTCCCTGCAGGAAGCCTGCTTCTCCCTCTGCCTGTGTCTCTGCCTCTCTCTGTGAATAAATAAGTAGAATCTTAAAAAAAATAATCAAAAGAAGAAATTAGTGGGTTGAAGTAGATGGGGAAGATTTCATTGAGTTAGTGGCACTTAGATATGATTGGGAGGAATTTTTCAAATATAAAAGGATAAATGGAATTCCAGGCAATAAAAAAAAAAATCAGCTCTTGACAAGAGGCCTCTGGGTAAACCCCTTTTCCTAGGGCCTGGGCTACTCTAGGAAAATGTCACCAGGTAATGAGAGTGTCTTTGTTCATCAGACTTTCATTGAAAGTAGTTGAAGCTTATGAACTTTAAATATAAAGCTGACTGATACAACTGGATTATATGTCAGGGGTTTGAATTTAGATAAATATATATATTCAGTATCTACTAATTGAAGAGTAAGGGAGTAATTAGCTTTTACTTCTCTATATTTTTATAAAGACTGGTGGGTTACTTGAGTAGGGGCAGCCCAATCCCAGAATGGATATTCTTAGCAATAGTTAGCACGACACCCAGTTTACTTAATAGTCTGATAGCCCACTCTCGGGGCAGGAGGACAACAGGGTAGCCTCTCTTTCCTAATTGCCAGCACTTAATGGTAGATGTTGCTTTTTCTCCTCCTGGCTAGATGGGGGTCCAGTCTCCTTGGGACCCTATGGACTTTTTGACTGTCCCTGCTCCAATTTCCTCATATTCAACATAAGCAGCTTTTTGCTTGACTGTTGGAAAACTATAAACTGAACTTTCCTCTCCCCAGGGACCCTCCCCTTCCGTACTAGAGATTGGGAGGATAGAAAGATGGTTTTAAACTTTCCTTGCCTTGTATCCATACATCTGTTTGTTTGTATCTACCTAAAATCCCATTTGTTTAAAAGACTCTGTTTCTCAGTTTCACCCCAAAAACAGATGGTTAAGGTTAGTGTTACTGACAGAAAGAAATGGATTATATCCAGATCCCTGTTCACTAGCTACCTTCTTCCCTCCATCCTTTCTTCTCCACTCCTTGGACCAAAATTTGACAAGAGAAAATGAGCCGGCCAAGACTGGTGGACTTCATCTAGGACTGGTCCATGGCCCAGTGAATTGCTATTGGATAAGGGAGCTCTTCAGAATGCCAAGAACCACCTGCCAGCTTGGCGGCACCATCCACTCAACCAGGGCCTTCCACGCTTGAGATCATTTCCAGCAAGACAGAACAGTGTAATGAGGACCAGAGATAAGATATACAAGCTACTGACACCATGCCTAGACTATAGTTGGAGTTCATTAAATAATTCATTTTCTTCTAGTTGTCATTATTATTGGAATCCCGGGATCATGTTGACTCACCTAGAAACAGTGCTGGCTCCAGAAAGGCCAACTCCATTAATTTTATAATATAAAATGAAAATAGCAGAAGGCCATAGTTTGAGAACGAACTATAGTCCTTTAGTATGACGCAACGGTTAAGAAAGGATGAGATAGGTATGTGTGCACTAATGAGGAATGAGTTTTAAAAAGCAGTTTGTAAAACAACATGAATTGTGTGATCACATTTTTGCTTTTAAAAACAAAAGCCCCATCTAATACATAGCTACCATTTAATGAGTTATTACTGTTTACCTAACACTATGCTAAGTGCTTTTAAAAACTTACCTTCTTTCATACTGACAGTTGTGAGAAAGTGGCATTGTTATCAATGCCATTTTACAAATGCAGAAATTGAGGCTTGAGGAGGGGAAGTGGCTTTCCCAATGGCACACATCCAAGTTTTATGATTCCAGAGTCTGTTCTAGGTGTCATTATGAAATTTAAGTCTTCATGCCTAGAAAAACACAGGAGGGATACACACCAGACTGTTATCAGTGGTTACGTCTGAAGGTTGTAATGTGGAGGAGGGTAAAGGGGCAAGGCAAGTTTGGGACATTAACATTTTATTATAAGTTCATATATTACTTTATATATTCACAACAACAGGTATACATCACTTTTGTAGTTACAAAGACAGCCATTTGCACAAAAGGCCAAATATTATGTGATTCCACTGATATTAAATATCTACAATAGATTTGTAGAGCCAAGAAGTAGACTAGAGGTTACCCAGGGGCTGGAAAGAGGAGGGCAAGGAAGTTATGGCTTAATGGATACAGTTTCTGTCTGGGGTGATATGAAACATGTAAATACATAATGGGTGATGGTTGTGCAGCACTGCAAATACATTTAATGTCCCTAAATTGTACATTTAAAAATGGTTGAGGTCAATTTTATGTTTTGTGTATTTTACCACAATTTATTTTATTTTATTTTTTAATAATAAATTTATTTTTTATTGGTGTTCAATTTGCCAACATACAGAATAACACCCAGAATAACACCTAGTCAAGTGCCCCCCTCAGCACTGTCACCCATTCACCCCCACCCCCCGCCCTCCTCCCCTTCCATCACCCCTAGTTCATTTCCCAGAGTTAGGAGTCTTTATATTCTGTCTCCCTTTCTGATATTTCCTACCCATTTCTTCTCCCTTCCCTTCTATTCCCTTTCACTATTATTTATATTCCCTAAATGAATGAGACCATATAATGTTTGTCCTTCTCCGATTGACTTATTTCATACCACAATTTTTTAAAAAAAGAAAAACAATCCTTTGAATGGAAGTCTCTTGATTTTTGGAAAACTTTACTGTCTAACCCTTGATTTTTCATTTTGCCTATACTGCACTGAGTGTCACAGAGGCATGGTGTCCCCCATGGTTCACAGGGCTAATGAGATGTAGCTGCAGCCTCACCTATTTGGACAGCTTTTTTTCATAATTGCCTGTGAGTAGTGGGAAGTGCCTCCAAGCACCAGCTCTTTTGCTTCCCTGTGTTGCCTGAAGACTATAACTGAGATCGACTCAGAGATACCCTTGCCTTGTTAGAGTACCAGGGAGTGATCTGTAAGATCTGAAAGATAGCCACATAATCATGGGAAGCATTCTACCTTCTGCATTTGCGAAAGATGGGATTGGGTCTGCCTTCAGAAGTTTTATTTAAGTGAACCAGGCTCCAGAATGGAGGACCAGAGAACTAGACAGCCACTCAACTATCTATTCATCCATCCATCCACCCATCCATCCCAAGGTCCATTAAACAGAACTTTAAGGAATGCCAACTATAAGCTGGGCCCTTGGCCAAATACTGAGTATTATGACTCCCATCTCTCATAAGACACTGCCAGTCAGCATAATGTTATATCAAGGACATTAGAATAGACATTGAGGATCATGGCTCCTGTTACCATTTGTACCAACTTGCTGTGTGACTTCTGGCAAGTGACTTCTCTGAGCCTCTAAAATGATTTAAGACTTGATCTTACACTCTCAGATATGTGGATTCTGTTCATACAGTTAGTATCGAGCCATCCACAAACATTTTCTGATAAGTTTTCAAGTCTGTGATTGTGAGCAAGACACACATAAATTGAAATTATGCTTGCACCACTAGAAACTGATAAGAGTTGTTGCTGTCCCAGGCAGCATTTGAGTGCTTAATGTTGGTAACAATGATAGTAACAGGGAAAACATAAGCACTTGCACATATAGAAGGAATATGTGTGTGATTTATAGAATTGAGCTAAAGAAGAGTTGTTCATCTGTGAAAAGATTTTATAAACACCAAATGGAAAAGCATGTTCTGCTTCCCTGTAGATGGCATGAAGAGCGCTCCATAATGAGTAAATATGCTTTTTTTGTGGCATGTGTGTGTCTTTAACAAATATTGACCTGTCCTTTACTGTTATATTTCAAAACGTGAGTAAATCAAAATAAGGGGTGTTTTATGAGACTCTCTTGTTTTATTATCTGTCATTTAATTTTTAATACCTAAGTGACACCTGATATATTACCTAATCAAAAGAAGAGAATTATACATTGCACATAATCAGTTATTTTTGCCATATCACTGAAATTAGACTAACAGATGAGGAAAATAAATAAGATGAACTTTAAAAATGAAAATGCTTAGCCTTTGGAATTTTAGTTGACAGCTTTTGAAAATTAAATTATAAGTCAAGTCCTGATAGGTTAGATATCTTCTTTGCAGCTTTGCCGATGATGTATTGCCGCTTTAATGGAATATCATTTATCATCTGATAATAACAAATGTAGTATTTCTGAGCTTGTCATCTCTTCTGTGATGACAAATAGTCCAACTTGTAGCGGTGATAATGGAATTTTATAATGATCTGTCCTAAACTGACTCAACTGCAGCCTGAGCTATTTTTCTTAAATCTCATAATGCCTATTACATGTAGATTACAGCAGTCCGCGCCTCCCATCTGAGCATGGGGACCCGATCAATGAATCCAGATTTTAGGCAAACAGCCCGAAAGTATTGACTAATATTTACTTGTTTATCAAAATTATTCCTCCTAAGCTAATAAGAGAGCTTGTTGGAGGCTGTTGGAAATGGCAAACTATAAAACGTAGAGGATAAAAAAGATGATGAAAACTCTGTTTATCTCTTAAACAGTAGGCAGTGCATTCAGTTTGCCATTCTACTTGTCCAATCCATCATTTCACAGAGATTTATTTAATGGAGGCCCAGTGCTGGGAACGTGGGTTAGAGAGCCCAGTCGCCTCTCCACTTTATCTTGAAGTAGGATTTATTTTATGTCTTAACTCTTGGCTCGTCTGATATCATCGCCTTGTCGCACGTGTGCATTCTACAGTCCAAATCACTTGCCCTCTTGACTTTCCTGAAACTTCCAGTCAGCCCAAGGCATCACGGAAAACCTGGGTGTGGGGGATACGAGCTTCTTGAATTTTTCTGTCGGTATGTGGATGTAACTATAGCAGCCGTGATGCGCTGAAGGCTGCCTCACAAAAAGGGACGTGGGTGCAATATTCCACATTGCAGATATGATTTTGACCCTCTCCTGGGAAGAGTTGATCTTCTGTCTGTGGTCACAGTAGGCCAGCATATGCCAAAGGGGTCAAAGGGACAGGCCTGTGTGAAGGCCCGTTTTGATACTGAGGGCACTGAATGGAATAAAGGACAGGGAATACTGTTAATGTCATGGACTAACACACACATTGATGCCTGGCAGGTGTGGTGTGTTTACCTGGTGGGGACAGACAAAGATGATGGAGGAAAGTATGCATTTCTGATGAACTCCTATGTCAAGGCCAGCAGGGACATTTCATAGCTACTCAGTCATTGCCCATGTGTTTCAATGTCATGGCAGATGTCTTCTTCAGTGGTTTCACTCCAGCCTCAACCAAAGTGTTTCACCCCTTTCTTTCATGTTCTGGAATTTCTGTGGGATTTTTTTGCAAGAGAGACATGTTGGGAACTGGCATTCAGACAGCTACAGGAGACCAGCCCTGATGCTGCAGTAAAGCCTGGGTCTCCCTCCAACTTTCTTGAGTCTCTTCTTCTCTTCCTTCTCCTTCTTTGCTTTCTTTCTTCCTCTCTCTTCCTTTCTGTTTCTTTTCTCTACCTTCCCTTATTCTTCTTAACATTTTATTTACACAGAAAGTCACAAATTAAAAAGCTATAGGACCAAGTAAATAAGATAACAGCAACAGGGGGATTAATGAGTATCTGCCTCATCTAAAGAACACCCCAAGTCCAGCTAATTATTGCTAGGTGGGAAGACCAGCCATGGGTAGCTGGATCGAAAAACTTTTCAAGAGAAGCTAGAAATTTGATTTTTATATTGAAACCATGCTTTGAACTATTGAAACACTTCAATTAAAAAATATTGAGCAGGCATCTGGGTGGCTCAGTTGGTTGTGTCTGACTCTTGATTTTGGTTCAGGTCATGATCTCAGGATCGTGAGACTAAGCCCAGCATTTGGCTCCATGCTGGATGTGAAGGCTGCTTAAAGCTCTCTCTTTCCCTCTCCTTCTGCCCCACCTCCAACTTTTCTCTCTTAAAAAAATATATATATTGTGGAACCCCCCAAAAAAACTGAATTCCAAAAAACTGAATTTGTGAGCTGTGGTTTACACACTCTGCTTGGGTAACATTTGAAGACATTTGAGTAGAATCTACTCTGAAGACATTTGAGTAGAATCAACTTCCTAGTCCCTCTTATCTTCTTCTATCAATATTTCCAAATGTCTGCCAGATGTTTCACACATATTTCAAATTTAGAGACACTATAGGAATATTGAGGGAGAGTCTTGGTTTAAATGGCAGACTTTCTTCAGGAAGAGTGGAGAGTGAGATCAAGTTGGTTGGGGTTGGGGGGATTTTTAGGAAACTTGCATGATAAGAAGGGAATGTCAACTCATTAAGCAACTGGAAGCCATTATAAGTTCCCTTGCAATGTAGAGAGTGACATAGTGGGAAGGAAACTTTAGGAAGATGACTCCAGGATTGCATATGGGATAGAGAGGAAATGAAACCAGGGAGAAATGAAGGCGAGCCAGTGAGGATTGGACCAGACCTTCAGCAGTAAGGATGGAGATGGGCGTGTGAAACGGAGAAATTCAGAAGGCACAGAGGATGGGATTTGGCCCATTTAACATGGAGAATTAAACATTTGAGAAAGACTGATGAGAAATCTGGTGGAAATGAAGCAGCTGGGCAATCCTTTAAGCCTACCAGGGAGGTGGAATATCTCTCCCCACTGGATTGGCACTCCCTTCATCTGGGCTTTTCCGAGAGTACTTGGTGTTGATCTGTGTCAATTATACTATAGGCCTTGAGTAGGAAAAGCCCTTGTATCCAGGGTTTTGCATGTGGAGAGCCTCCTTAGAGCCAGGAACTTTTGGAGGGCTAAGAACACAGAGATGAATAAAGATAAGAATCCCTGCCAATGAGACTCTCCAAGTCCATAAAAAAGATCAATGGTGTAGATCTCAGTGGGGAGAGAACTAGACTGACCTTGGGGGAAATCATACAACCTAACTTTACCTTATTTTCTTCATTTGTAAAATGGGCATAAACCCCTCCCTCCCTAACTTGTTGGATTGCTGTACTACAGTGAGCAACCATCCCAGTCTGCACAGGACTCAAGTGTTCCCTGGGATGCAAGACTTCCAAGGCTAAACCCACGAGAGTTCTGGGCAAGCTGGGGCCTTGGTAATCCTACATGAGGCAAAACAGTACAACACATATGGAAGTCCTTTAGAAAATACAGATATCCACCAAAACATGACACAGTGCACCTTGCTAGGAATGCCGTCTAGATGTGCTGGACCATGGAGGGGCAGTTCACATCTGAAAACAGATACACAGGTCATTGAAATCCAATCACAGAGGGTGACTGGCTTTTCCAAGATCACTCATGGATTTATGTAATTTTGTCTTTGTCTCCAAATGTCAGATAATAGGGTATTTGGAATTTGATTACTACTTCTACATTTTGACTGAATGGTATTTGTGAAGAATTAGGTCAGTTAAAAGAAATCTGGTGACATTTCCCCAAAAAAGACAATGTCTTAAATCAAAGATGAAAATTTTTCCTATTGTCTGGAAAACTATCAATTTTTCAGAGAAACCAGTGTAAATATAAAAATTTTCCATCTGTATGGATTTTGAATTTATTTTTATAATGACTTTGAAGCCCTAGTCTTATGGCCATTGTGTTTAAAAAATTATGATCTTGTCAGCCAAATTTCCAGAAATAGTGAAGGAAAAGAAAGAAAAGAGGAAACTTAGAAATGTTGGTCAGTGACATTATAGTTGTAATATTAGAAGGCATTTGTGGTCTTAAGAATTAATAAATGAACAAGCTCTATTTTTTGTTTTGTTTTCTTCTTTGTTTTCATTGAAGTATAGGTGACACACCATGTTACATTAGTTTGAGGTGCACAACATAGTAACTGGAAAAGTCTATATATTACCCTGTGCTCACCCAAGTGTAGCTACAGCCTGTCACCATACAACATTGTCACAATATCATTGACACTATGCCCTCTGTTGTACCTTTCATCCCTGTGACTTATTCATCCTATAATTAGAAGCCTGTTTCTCCTACTCCCCTTCACTCACTTTGCCCATTCCCTACCTTCTGCCCTCTGGCAACCATCAGTTTGTTCTCAGTATTTATGGGTCTGTTTCTACTTTTCGTTTGTCTATATAATATTGGTGATGAAGCCATCAAGAGGAAGGTTGGAGCTAATAGCACTGCCTATTATACCCAATAGCGATGACACAGTCTGGAAGTGTAACATGGCATCCCCAGATAACATATGATATTTGGAAAGCTTCTTAATTAAATCCACACCTGAGAAAGCGTTCAGTGTTTTATCAGGGAGGAGACAGGACTTGAATAACTATCTGGAGAAAAAAAAGGGGTGGGGTGGGGTGTTTTAAAGTCTGTTACCATTTAGACCTCTCCGGAGAGTCTTGTAGTGAATCCTGGCTTTTCCACAACTTTATAATTACCCAGCTGTAGTTCACTTAGATTAGGTGCGGTGGGAGACGCCACAGAGAATATAGCCTGGATCTTGTCTTAGAAGCTTTCCATTTAAGTGGGAAACTAGATTTGTACCTCTGGGAAATTAAATAATCCAAGGTTAAGTGCCAGATAATCTGTACAAACAAAAAAAATTCTGTGATAGGTCAGAGGAGGGGACACAGAAGGCTTCCAAGATAGGTAAAATCTGAAATGGGGAGTTATAGGTACACTCTTGGCTGGAGAGAAGCCACGTGCCTGCCTTTTCCCTCCTAGAGCAAGGGAAAGACAGCTCAAGTATCACTCTCTGTCTCAGGTGCAGCCCTAGCCATGAATCAAGACTAATCCTATCAGTGCGTTTCTCATCATGGGCTGGGAATGACATTCTTCACTTGGTAACTTATGATCCAACACCATGATTTTGGCATCCCTATAGTCTTATTGTGTAACTTACTTTAACATTTCTTTCAAAATGGATAAGTTGAGACATACACACACACACACACACACATATGTATATATTTTTTACTTTATCTTTTGGTGTAGTCAAGGGAACCAAGTTGGAACCCCAGAGTTAATATGAAGATTATTTTAAACTGAAGACATCTGAGATTCAGCAGATGCAGAAAGAAGTGTTATTGAAGCTTCCCTTATCTGACTAAAAGCAGCAGCTTCTGGGAACTAAAGCTGCCATAAATTCAGGGTGGATCTACTCCCAGAAAGGATAATACAAATAAAACCTACCCCAAATTCTTTTTTGGGGGGAGGTTTATGGCCCTGAAGGAAAAAGACCACTCATACCTATATAGACAAACATTTTTTTTTATTGAGATAGAATTGATATATAACATTGTATTAGTTTCAGGTGTAAGACGTAATGATTCAATATTTATATATATTGTAAAGTGATCACTACAATAAATCTAGTTTGCATTCAACGCTATACTGTTAGAATTTTTTTTCTTGCGATGAAAACTTTTAAGACTTACTTTCTTAGCAACTTTCAAATATACAATACAATATGTTAACTATAGGTATCATACTTACATCATATCCCCATGACCTATTTATTTTATAGCTGGAAGTTTGAACACAGCCAATGTGGGGCTCAAACTCATAACCCCAAGATCAAGAGTCACATGTTCCACCAACTGAGCCAGCCAGGCGCCCTGCAAGGTTGAACTTTTTAACCCTCTTTACCCACTTCTCCTACCAACCTATCACCAGTGTCCCCCCACCAGAGTCCCCCCACTCCACCTCTGACAATTACCAATCTGTTCTCTGTATGTATGACCTTGGATTTTTTTGTTTACTTATTTGTTTTTGTTTTTTGTTTCTGCAAATTCGAGAAATGATATGGTATTTGTCTTTCTCTGACTTATGTCACATAGCATAATGCCCTCAATTCTATCCATTTGTTGCAAATGGCAATATGTCTTTCTTTTTTATGACTGAATAATATTTTATTATATATAAAGTTTTATTATATAATATTAATATAATTATATAGTAAATATAATATATGTTATATTTTATTACAATAATATTATATACACACACACACCCCACATTTTCTTTATTCATCTATCAATGGACATTTAGGTAGCTTCTATATCTTGGCAATTGTAAAAAATACTGCAGTGAACATGGGAGAGGGGACATACATCTTTTCCAGTTACTGTTTTTGTTTTCTTTGGATAAATACTCAGAAATGGAATTGCTGGATCATATGGTAGTTCTATTTTTAAGCTTGCAAAAACTTTCTTATCTTTTGTTTGTTCTCCAAAAAGCCCATTTTTTTTTTTTGGTCTAAAGAAACCCATTAATTCTTCTCACAGGAACTTTTCTTCCTCGCCTTTTTTCCTACTAAGTTAGGTACATAAGTCCCAAATTCTAATCGCCTCTTTGAGGTACTCATCACTGAGCACTCTTGTGTGTATGCATGTTGCACATGTAAGTTAAGTTTTTTCCTCCTATTAATCCATCTTTTATCAACTTAATCCACAGGCCCCTAGAAACTGAGCTTAAGAAGGTAGGAGGAAAGTTGGTTTTCCCTCCCTGACATTGCAGTTATAGGTTTGTTTGTTGTTGTTGTTGTTGTTGTTGTTGTTTTTCAAATAAAAAGGATACTTTGGTAGTGTGTTGGGAAATCATGATGGGGGTGGGAAGTGTGGTGAAAATTAATAGATACAAGAAATACCCCTTCCAGATGTAGAGTGTTTGGTAATAAGTATCATCTCATTGACCTTGACAACAGCCAAGTGCAATATCTGCAGGATGGGGATAAAATGTGGTCATAAATATGTACTCACTGCCTCCCCCCACCGTGGCCTTCTGAGAAGAGGTCTCTATCAGCTTGCCCTGAGACTGACCCTCTTCTTGTGATGTTTGTGGGTACAGGTGAGGCAGACAACTGAAGAAGTGAGCCAGTCTGGGTGGTTTTACTGGAGAGGCACCTGCAGTGGGGAGAGAGAACTGGGGGTACGGGGAGGCGGGGAGGAAGGAGGAGAGGAAAGGTGGAAAGAGAAGAGAAAGCGAGTTGAGTCTCCAGAGATCTGGGATTTGGGAGAGGAAGATGAGGTTGAGGACAGCTGCTCTTTTGTGAAAGATAATATGAGAGAGATGGGGAGAGAAGTTTCTAAGTCTTATAAATGTCTGGAAGGAATTCGCTGGCATCTCCTCATGAGACTGAAGGAAAGCATGGAGTCGCCTTTCAGTACGTTTAGGCTGAGTCTGATCCTTTTTAAAAACAAGATATTGTGCTCAAACTGACTGTGAGGCAACTTTGCGTGAGTCACACAAAGAATTACTGTCTTCAATTCATAAATGGACAGAGGTGCAGTGACTTCCCGAGGGAAGAGAGCTGGCCTCTGAGGCCCCTTCTGACTGTCTGCCCAGCGTTCCTTAGTTCCTTCGTGTTTCACCACTGCCTGTGCTTCAGAGACTCTAATAATCTCTATGGATGAAGCAAGGCAAAGTCTTTTTTCCTATGGCAATTTTCCACTAAAAACAAAAAACAAAAACCCAGAGAGACAAACATCTTATTTTTGCTCTTGTGAATATTCCCAAATATTCTACCTCCAAAATCGCAACCTTCTCTCACCACTCCGCTTTCCCGCTCTCATGTCTGTCTCTTTTTTTCCCTTTCTCCCCACCTTATATACACATTCCCTACTAAAACTGTATTCCAAATAGATGATTCTGGTGAGTCAGGAACTCTAGAGAAAGCAGCAGAGCACAGGGAGGAAAAAAAAAAGAAGCTGCCAAAAAAAACCAAAAAGAAACAAACAGTAAGAAACAGGTAAAACTGGAATATTATTCAGCCATAAAAAATAATGAGATCTTGCTGTTTGCTAAGAACAGACGTTCACAGTAGAGGGGCTACCCTCCACCCTCAGGCCATGTGGTGAATTGCTTTCTCCTGAGGGCCAGTGCCTGCCCTAGGTTGCCAGGGGAGGCTCACCAGTAGGCCTCTAACCTCTCTAACCTATGCTCACCATCACACAGACATAAATCCTTAGAGACGGGCAAGCAGGACCCTTTTCTGACCTTGCCTTCAGGGACCTCCTTTGTCGGGACACCATGCCAGAAATTTTCTAAGTACCCCTCCTGTGCCTGTGATTAATCTGGTAGGGGGCCCATGTCAGGTTGGGATTCACATGGACCCTATCTGGGTTCTAACCCTACAGGGCACTTGCTGACCTACATGCTGAGCTCTGTATGTGGGGTCAATTGATGGTCTTCTAGGAAGGTGGCCTTGAAGTTGATTGCTCCTGCTTCTGGCATGGTATTCCTTTTTATAGGATCACATGAGATCTTGCAGCCAAAATGGTGCTGATGCCATGATTTTGAATGATCCTCATGTCAGGTATAGGAAAACAGAGCTGGGCTATCAACAATCCACAGCAGACCCATTGGTTTAACCACACAAGTAAGCCATGCACAAATGCTCTGCTATCCATGTTTCCACTTCAGTGACCTCTCAGGTCCCATAGCCTCTAAAGGTGGCTGCCTCCAACCCTGACATGAGATTAGTCGCTCTGTCCCCTCTGTAAGCTCCCCACCAAGTGTCGAGGTGGCCACACTTATATTCTCTGACTCTTTCCTAGAATGTTGCTCAGCATTGCCATTGGGTCCTTCCACGTGTCCTTTCTTGCCTCCAATAAATGTGGCAAAGCTATGCCCTCCCAGGTCATTCTTAAGCAACACGAGATGAGATTGCACATGGCTTATGCTAAAGGGACCTCTCATTTTTCTTGCTCTGGCCATAGACCTCTCACCTACTCTCCCTCTCTGGTGGTGATGTGGAGGCAGCCAATATTAAAAGCAATCGTATTTGGGGTGCCTGGGTGGGTCATCGGTTAAGCATCTGACTCTTGATTTTGGCTCAGGTCATGATCTCAGGGTCATGAGGCAGAGCCCTGTTTCAGGCTCCATGCTAGGCATAGAGCCTGCTTAAGATTCTCTCTCTTCTTCTCCCTCTGCCCCTCACCCCCTCTTCCTCTCTAAAGAAAAGAAAAGGCAATCATCTTGTATGAGCACCGAGTAATGTATGGATTTGTTGAATCATTACATTGCATACCCTGGACATTAATGTAACACTGTATGTAAATTATACTTGAATTTTAAAAAAAAGTAACTATGTTCTAGAAATGTAGCAATTGCAATTTGTAGATCTCAAGAGAAGACACAGGTGAGGTGGAAGATGTGTTGTTTTCCTTTTCACCCAAAACATTCGGAACAACAAATTTAACATGATCAGAGCACTTATTATTGTACGCATTTTTCTATACACTTTAAGTAAGACTTGCATTTGTAGGTCATCATTAGTGAAGCTCACCAAGGACCTTTGCGAGAGACATTGTAAGCCATCGTGCAGGGCAGGGACACATGGCTGATGCAGCCTCATGAATAATGTTGTAACTCGCAATAAGTAGGTGTTAGGGGACAACAGCTAGATGAAGATCTATATTGTTTCAGTACAGACAAGTTGGGAGCAGCCCTGGTGTTGTGAAGAATGACAGTATTGTTATCTTTTTCCTGTAGTAGAGATTTAAAATTACCTAAGAAGGTGCATTTGATAATAGAAAACACAGAGAGTTAGTTCCTGGATCTAAACAGGAAAAGTTGGTGCCTACACAGTAGGACAAATACTCATATGCATTGATTTGATAATAAACAAATACATGGATATCTCATTTTGATAATAAAGAAATACATAAATATCTCTTTTTCTCTCTATTAATCTGTGTCATCCCAGATAAGCCACCATATCTCACATGGGTCCATGAATTTTGTAATGCATTAGAAAAAATCAAGTAGATTGTGTACACAGGGATACTGCCAAAAATACTTGTCCAGTGCCACACACACATATTAGGGCTGTCCTTGCTTTAGAGTAAATGACAGCAACTCAGATGAACTGCCTGGAAACAAATGATTTTTAAGAGTGAATGCTTCTAATCTCATTAAATTCTTCTACCATTTCTTCATGGTGTTAAAACTACCTACACACACACACACACACACACACGGAGTATATAAGTCTCCCTCCTTACACACACATTCTGCAGGGTGTAAGCAGGACATAAAGGAACAATTTCCCCATTGTATACCCAGCCTAAAAGCATAAAGAGGGCGCACACTAAAAATATGTTGTGAGTGAATAAATGTTGAATGCTTGCTAGGGCTTCCTTTAATTGATTAGTTAGTTGGTTCGTTAGCTAATTAAGCTCTGTTGAGAGTCCTATGACATGGTTCCCATATAACTTTAAGTCATTCATAATTGCTATGAAAACACAAGTTCTCATTCCTCTCTTGGTCTTAAGGCCTCTGCAAAGAAAATGTTAAAATCCTGAGGCTGCCTCTATCAGGTACCACCCACCTGATCAAAATATAACACCCAGGTATTTTGTTGTTTGACCTTGGGTTGACTTTCCTGACAGGGAATTTAGGCATACATTTCTGGTCTGCTGGATCCTCAATACCTTTTCCCACTCTTAAGTGATGTCTGGAATTTCTACCATTAGTGCTTCATTTCATTGACTTGACTTAAGCAGGCCCATGGCCCTACAGTATGAATGCAGTTTCTCAGGGATAATGAGTACATTGAGCCAGAGCAATATGAACACTTGGGCTTGAATTTCCTAAGAGTAAGCTATATCAGAGGGAATGAGAGAGAGAATGTGAGTGCTGGCACCTCAGATGGGGAGTTAAAGCAGAGGCTGAGGTACTATAGCCAAACATGGGCCGCTTAAACAATTTGTATTCTGAATCTCTGTTTTTGTATGAATGACATATTGCTTAGGTATTATATCATAATATAAATTAAAGATCATAACTTATAAATATTAGATTATACTTTTTAACTATTATGAGCACTTCTGTTTGTAAGTTTTAATTAAGTATCAATAGGTAGGGTTGCCCTAAACGTTGGCCCTTCAAGTATGACCTCTGTCATTCTTGCTATATCTTTAAATCCCTGTGCTATCAGGAGCTGTGTGACTGTTTTAATTTTGGCCCTGCATGCTAGTTCCTATCTTTAAAATCAACTAAAGTTGATTGTGAGAAGTTATAATAAAAATATGTACTTAATAATAAAAACACTGTGATATGTGTAATTGAAAACATGAGTTGTGTGATAATTATATTTAAAGCAATTTTAAATCAAATCCTTATTTATGACTTAGCTTTGACCTAAGCAGTGGTATCTACAAATTCATGAGTTTGAAGTACATCTCACTTCACAGCCCAGATCATAACTTTGATGTATGTTTTATAATGCATGAAAATAAACATCATTTAACTTTAAGCAGTTTATTTATATGACTGACATCTTAAATCATCTTGAGTAGCATTAGGGGTATGTGTTCCATGCCTAAAAATACTGTTTCAATTGTCCCTATGGAGGATTCTGCTATTCAAAGAGATAGTATCTGTGAAGTCATGCCTTTTTTTTTTCAAAATTGTGCCCATTGGCGAGTGTGCTGGTGGTAGTAGAGGAGGGAAGGACTGAGAACTTAAGCTTGAGCTGTACTTCTAGCTCTGCCACAGAACTTCTGGTTGACCTTGGCTAAGTCCCTTCCTCTCCCTGGGTCTCAGTTTCTCCATGTGCCCAGTGAAGAAAGGATGGGGCCCTCCGAGCCTTCCTATCCATGACCCTGTATATCACTCGATTTCCCCACAGTTAAGTCAAGTATGTTTAAGTAAGCAAGCCACCTCCTGCTTGCCTCATCCGGCCTCTTATCTTAATAAGTAATGAGTGTGCCAAGGGCTGACAATGACATATTTTGAAAATAGTTTTAATGCATGGCTGGCAGAGGACCTGTTGGGCGTTGACAAATTACACAAACAGAGATGATGAGGAGTGCATCAAATATTAACGGCCCCAGGGCCCAGATGGTAATGGAGAACTTACCTGTATCTTACATAAGCCTACTCATGTTCAGCTGAAGGGAACATTTCTTTTCAGCCTCTTCAGGCAAGTGGGAATCTGGCTCCCAGCAAAATGGAGAAGCCAGAGTTGGGTTCCGCAGACCCTTGACTTTGGTTTAATTTATTCCTGAAGAATATTTGAGAGTCAAAGTCTTTTAAGTGGACACTTTCATTCCCTATATAAATGTTATAAATTAGATTTCTGTTCCTGGTTTCTATTTTAAAGGTACAAAATTGACTATGATAAGTATTGACAATCAATAACAAGGTATAAGCATATATATACTTGGAAACATGTACTGAGAACATTCCCCTAAATATTTTAATATAAAAGCAAGAATGTTTCTTATGGGGGATTTTTCAACATAAGCTTGATTGGTTGCATCTTTTTAAACATTAGTTCAATAAAATTTAAGCCATTTTTCCAGTAACTATTTAAGCAGTCTGTCACTCCAAGTGTCTTTGAACTGAGTTCAAAATCAAAGTGACAGTGTCCAATATGTTCATTGATGACTTGAAGAGGCTGGAAGTCTCCACAGTGGATCTTTCATCAGTATCTCTTGGTCTTCTATATAAATGAGATCTTGAAAAGTCCTTATTGTGAGCAAGTAGCAATATTCTAGCCCAGGTACGGTTACCAGATTTGCAGATAAGAATATAGTATGCATCATTAACTTTGAATTTCACATAAACAAAAAAATACATTTTTTTTGTATAAGTATGTACCATGTACTATTTAAGTATGTACCGTGGACTGTTTGAGACATACTGAAAAGTATTTGTTGTTTATTTGATATAAAAGGTTAACTAGGCATATTGTTTATTTTTTGTGGCAACCCTAAACCCAAAGGCTGACAAATTTGTTGTTGTTGTTGTTGTTGTTAAGGGCAAGCTAGTAAATATATTGGGCTTTCTGTAAGGCCATAGATAACTATTTAACTCTACCACAGTCACAGAAATTGCAAAATGGGCATGACTGTGTTCCAATAAAATTTTATTTGTGGACACTAAAATTTGAATTTTATACATTTCCATGTGTCATAAAATATTATTATTCTTTAAAAAAAATTTTTCTCAGGACACCTGGGTGGCTCAGCAGTTGGGCATCTGTCTTTGGCTCAGGGCATGATCCTGGAGTCCTAGGATTGAGTCCCACATCAGGCTCCCTGCATGGAGTCTGCTTCTCCCTCTGCCGATGTCTCTGCCTCTCTCTCTCTCTGTGTCTCCCATGAATTAATAAGTAAAATCTTTAAAAAATTTTTTTTTCTCGGTCATTTAATAAGATCAAAACCACTTTGGCCATGTAGGCTGTAAACCAAAAAAATTAAAAAGATTAAAAAAAATTAAAAACAAAACAAAACAAAAAACTACATCATATGCCAGATTTGGCCTATATGTCTAATTTGCCATCCTCTATAAAACCTTTAAAGATATAGCCACTGTTTCAGCCAGTTCAGGTTGCTATAACAAAGTACCATAATAGGTTGGGTGGTTTATCAGTAACAGATATTCTGAAGGCTAAAAGTCTGAGATCAGGGTGCCAACTTGATTGGGTTCTGGTGAGAGCTCCCTTCCTGCTTTGCAAATGGCCACCTTCTTGCTGTATCCTCACGTGATGCAAAGGGAGTAAATAGCCCTCTTGGAAGACTAATCCTGTTTATGAGGGCTTCACCCTCATGACCTAAGTACCTCTCAAGGGCCCCACCTCCAAATAGCATCACATTGGGATTAGAGTTTCAATAAATGAATACTGGGAGGAAAAAAACATTCAGTCTAGTGAAGCCACCATCTAAGTTTTTGGAGTTACCACTGATTTCATGATAAAGGCTGCTCATCAGTTTAAGGCTGTCTATATACTATAGTAGCCATTAGCCACTTGGGGCTGGCTATAGAGCATTTGAAATGTGGCCAGTCAGAAATAAGAAGTACTGTTAAATATAATGTACAGCAGATTTTGAAGACTTCATGTAAAAAAAAAAAAGGATTGAAATGAAGAAATACAAAATATGAAGAGATAAATTACTAGAAAGGAGATTGAGTCAGTAACCAAAATCTCCCAACAAAGAAAAATCCAGGATCCGATGGCTTCACTGGTAAATTATACCAAATATTCAAAGAACTGAGATCAATTCTTCCCAAACTCTTCCAAAAAAAAGAGGAGAAAGGAATACTTCTAAACTCATAAGTTCAGCATTACCCTGAAACTAAAGCCAGACAGGACACTACAAGAAAAGAAAATTACAAGCCAGTATCCCTATGAATATAGATGCAAAAATGCTTAGCAAAATATTAGCAAATCAAATTCAACAATACATTAAAAGGATCAGGATGCCTGGGTGGCTCAGCGATTGAGATTCTGCCTTCGACTCAGGTCCTGATCCTCGAATCCAGGATCAAGTCCCACATCAGACTCCTTGCTGGGAGCCTGTTTCTCCCTCTGCCTATGTCTCTGCCTCTCTCTCTGTGTCTCATATGAATAAATAAATAAAATATTTTAGAAAATACATTAAAAGGATCATACACCACAATCAAATGGGATTATTCCACAGATGCAAAGATATCTCAACATTCACAAATCAATAAATGTGATACACCACATTAACCAAAAAAAGGACAGAGAATCATAAGATCATTGCAACAGATTAATAAAAAGTATTTGACAAAATTCAACATACATTCATGATAAAAACAGCTCTCATCAGACTGAGTATAGAGGGAATGTACATCAATACAACAAAGATCATCTATGTAAGCCCATAGCTAACTTCATATTCAGGGGTCAGAAACAAGACAGATGCCCACTCTCACTACTTTTATTTACCACAGTACTAGAAATCCTAGCTAGAGCAATTAGGCAAGAAAAAGAAATAAAATGCACTGAAATTGGGAAGGAAGAAGTAACAATGTTTCTATATGCAGATGATGTGATATTATACATAGAAAACTCTAAAGACTCCAACAAAAACTAGTTATAACTAATAAATGATATCAGGAAAGTTGTAGGATACAAAATCAAAATACAAAAATCTATAGTATTTCTATACACTAACAACTAAGAGAAAGAGAAATTAAGAAAACAATCTCTTTCACAATTACATTAAAAAGAGTAGCATATTTAGGAATAAATTTATCCAAGGAGAAAGATCTGTGCATTAAAAATTAAATACACTGATGAAAAAAACTGAAGAAGACAGGAATAAATGGAAATATATTCCATGTTTGGCTATAGTACCTCAGCCTCTGCTTTAACTCCCCATCTGAGGTGCCAGCACTCACATTCTCTCTCTCATTCCCTCTGATATAGCTTACTCTTAGGAAATTCAAGCCCAAGTGTTCATATTGCTCTGGCTCAATGTACTCATTATCTCTGAGAAACTGCATTCATACTGTAGGGCCATGGGCCTGACTTAAGAGTCAAGTCAATGAAATGAAGCACTAATGGTAGAAATACCATGTTCATGGATTAGAAGAATCAGCAATGTTAAAATGTTCATACTATACAAATCAATATACAGATTCAATGCAATTCCTATGAAAACAGAAAAAAATACTCAAATTTGTATAGAACCACAAAAGACCCTCCAAAAGCCAAAGCAATATTGAGAAAGAAGAACGAAACTGGAGGCATCACACTTCCTGATTTCAAAATATAGTACAAAGCTATAGTAACATTCTGTTATTCTTAAATGTTCTCTTCTCACAAAAAAAGACAAAAAACAAACCCAATAAATATATTAAGTAATGGTTATGTTAATTAACTAGGTGATGGAACTCCATTCACGATGTAGGCTTATATCAAATTACCACAGTGCACACTTTAAATATCTTGCAGTTTTATTTGTAAAATAAAGAAAAAAAGTAATGAAAAGAAAAATAAAGAAATAATAGGAAAAAATAAAAGTGTATCCCCTCTCCAATTTTTTTTTAAGTTATGCTAACTATCCAGGAATTAAAATTTTAAAAGAAGTCAGGAAAGCTTCCGGTTGAGCTAAAATCTGAAGAAGTAGTTGCAAAGAGCTCCCGAAGCAGGTAGCTAGGAACCACATCATCCACAGTCCTTCTCTTTCATGGCATTTGCTTTCAGAAGTTTCTCGTTGGTGGGTGTCTTTGGTCCTTCTTAAGCTAGGCTGCAGGAAGGCTAAGATGTGAGTCACAATTCAAACCAGTTAAATCCCCTGACTGACAGAGTTTTGGAGGATGATGAAGTGAAGGCAGTGCTTACCAAGGTGCTGCACCAGCATTTCCTAGAGCCTCCTGAAATCGCAATCCAGGCCTGTGTATTCTTGTGGAGCACTCCCGTAGGAGTGGCTCTGGACTCTCAGCTGAGATCATCCTCATCCAGAAAGGGCAATAAAATAGAGTGTTGACATGGGAATCTGGAATGTTAGTACCAGAATAGAAAATGTCAGCACTGAGATTTTACCTTCAGTTAAGTGGAATTAGCAACTCTAGAAATTCGAAGTCTTGAAAAAGTATAGGTTGTATGTGTCAGAACCAAAATCCAATACTTCGAGTTTCAGCCCAAAGGAGGGCACCTGGTGGAATTGCAGGCAATCACTCGACTACATCACATAGTTGTCCTCATCCTCCTCCTACAGGCACACACACGGACGCACAAAACTTATGATGCCCCACCCTTTACCATTTTATCTTATGCCATGATTGAGGTGGATCATTCCATGAGTGCTCTTCATTTCTATTTTGATATAAAGTTTGCAGTGTTGACATGGTCACAGAACAAATAGAATTATGGCTTATGTTTCATAATTTATGGAGCAGATTCTCTGTGAGATTGTTTCATGTCTTAGCACATTAAATTCACCTTATATTGACCTTCCCTTTGAGCTGCTTAGACTTTAGTTGTGAAGTGTGGCTGGAGAGTAGAGCATGACACCTCAGCAGGGCAGGCAAGAGGGCATTTAAAAGAAGGTTGTTCCACCGGCTATTCTGTTTTACCTGGTAGGCAGTTGCCTCCTCCAGCAAAACATGGACCAGGTGAAGCAAGGATGTTAAGGTATAAAGTCCTGTAACCTGGATGATCTGCTAGGTAGGTGCGTGCCAAATATTATGATAGACAACTGGGGAAAGAAGAAGGAGCACCAGGAGCCTGTGGTGGTGGCCCTTCACTCCTGCAGGAAAGCATCTCCTCTCCATGTAGCCCCAGCTTGGAGGTTTGAGGGTGGCACCTTACAGAGCTACTTTGCACTTCCTTTAGTTGAGTTGAGATCGCCTCCTGTATCTTTCTCCTCTCTTCCCACACTCAGGGATGTAAACTAGTTCATTCAGGGGTGCCTGGGTGCTTCACTTAGTTAAGCATCTACCTTGGGCTCAGGTCATGATCTTGAGATCTTGAGATGGAGCCTCATGTTGGGCTCCCTGCTCAGGGGGAGCCTGGGTCTCTTTCTCACCACTGCTTGTGCTCTCTCTCACTACCTCTCTCTCTCTCTCAAATACTAAACAAAATCTTTAAAAAAATAGTTCATCCCGGTGCACTTTTCACCCAGTAGGATGGGAAATGATGGAAGAAGTTCTGTCTGGAGGAATTGTCTGGAAGAATTCATCTGTGGAGATACTGGTAGAGAACTGCTGGAGCCTGTTCCCCCCAAACTCTTATCCAGTTCTTGTGCTAGAGTGCCATGCTCTAGTTCCAACCTTCTGATAGGGAGGAACAGGGACAAGGGTTTGGGAAGCTTGTGCTGTCCCTCTTTTCAGAATCCTCCTAATAGTCCTGACTTAGGTCTGAGCAACTTTCTTTAGTCTCCTTGACCTTGCCCCATTACCAAAGCTGATTGGCTGGGCACCTTACCTAAGCTGAGCCAATCTGAGCCAATCAGTCCTTCTCAAAAATAGGAACGGCGTGGAACATATTAGCTGAGCCACGTTGGCCTTGGAACCACAAGGCTGTGTGGAATTAGGAGCGCAAGTAGCCACATCTGAGTGAAACTTGCAAAGGTCAGGAAGAACAGAAAAGTGCCTCAAAAAGGAAGAGCATTTGCAGAAAGAATGAAATATTCTTGCAAAGAGAAGTAGAAATGGGAGGTCAAGTATTCCACAAAATAAGGAGGCAAAAAGAAGAGCTAGCTGGTGATGTTCCAGTTGCCATAATGACCAGCTGTATTTCCTCAAATAGATTTCACAAGATTTTCCTGCATCCTTCCAATAAATTCCTCATTGCCAAAGCCAGCTTGAGTGAGGATCTGTTTCTTGAAATAAATTGATCTTTCAGACTGGGTTGTAAAATTTGATATCATAGGGAAAAGATAACCCCACTGGTTTATGTCCTGGAGTCATTTCCAGTCTTAGGCATATGGCTTTGCAGGGGTGTGTGTGTGTGGGGGGGGGGGTGGCTTCAGGTCTAAATTCTCTCTTTCTCTGACATGCCATCCTGCTGTAAATTTCTCCATTAGGGAGCCATTCCTTTGGGTTAAGCATTTGTCTCTCAAGGAACGTAACTTAATGCAACTCAAAATAACTATAATGAGCTACTCAGGGATAACTAGCTTAGAAAAACTTTTAGAGGGGCTCAGACAGGTAAGTGCACAGCCTGCAAGAATCAGAGTCCAGGTAGGCAAGCTCTGAAGGACTCTGCACAACCCACTCCCTTCAGCCAGACTACTAGACCCACTTTCATTAAAATCATTCCAACAAAGGGATTCTTCATATATATAAAGAATCATAAACTGAGAGTATTTTCTCTAGAGGCTCTGAGGACTTCTCACCTCCTTTTCGAGATGCCAAAGCAAGCACCAGCTCTCTTTAGCAAGCAGAGATTTCCATGGATATATATATATATATATATATATATATATATATATATATACTCTGATTTATTTATTTTTCCTGCGTAGTTTGGTTTTCTCATTTGTGAAAGGAAGTTGGTGGGGTAAGAAGGTGTCTGGTGGACTCTCGAAGGCCAGGTGGCCCACTCCAGTGCCTTTGGGTGAGAAACACGATGGAGCAGAGTGGGCCAGCTGAAAACTTGGGACAACCTGGGGGAGGTGAGAAATGCTGGAGGAATTTTAAATCCAGACCAAGCAAACCACCTCTGAAGGGCCGTATCTGTCCCCTGGGATGCCATTTTATAAGTTTTGTCCTATAGTTTTTCCTGGTGCTGAAAGCTGAATGCTTCTAAGTTTGTCTTTGAGTATGAGGCCTCCATTTCCTTTCCTACCTGCTCCATGGGGCCTCCTGTGAGTTTTGTGGGCAGGGCCAACCATTTGTGTTCAGTGACTCCTATATCATATGGCAGTTCAGCAGAAGCCCAGAGAAATGGCACGTGACTAACACTATGACTTTGTGCCAAGTGCAGCTGAATTTGTCGCTGAGAATTTCCCATGGCCTGGACCACATGTACCTGTGGTGCTGAGAGATGCTCAGTAATGAGCTAATTTTCTTGGCATGCAGGTAGACTGGAATCACGTGTCCCCAGATAGTAGTACTGAAGGCCTTGTTAAGGTCCTCCTCACTGGCTCAATGTGGGGCATGTCTCCAAATAATGCACTGGGCCAGGCATCCTGCTACAGCCCCCATGAGGTACCAGAGCCTGACATGGCCCATGATCCAGTGGTGCCTGACACATAATCATTTTTACTGCTTTTCCCTTCTGAATGTCACCAAAAATCTTGTCCTAGGAAGATGATATTAGAAATACGGGTAAGACCTTGGTTTTCTACCATTTTGAAATAATGGGAATGGTAAATACATTGGGAGGTCTGGCACCAGCTAAGTTTAAATTTTTCATATAAATTGTACCAAAGAAGGTTTTAAATTGCACTATTCTGTATTCTGTTTCATTCCTCTGTCTGTCTGTTGTCCAACGGGACATGGGTAGGCTCAAGCCTGCACAAACCAATTTCAGTCTGACCCTGATTAAAATTTCCTTCCAGCAAACCTGAGAAACAGCTGTTTCTGAGTGATTGGCCCCCAGCATACCCCAGCCATCCTGTCACCCCTAGAGGCCATTCCTCAGAAGCCATCTGTTGTGAGTTGAGAAGATGAAAGGTGTCAGTCCCATAATGCTTGTAACTTAGGGGAGGCAACAAGATTCTTTCTTTGTTTTATCCTTTTAAGTCGAGCATGTAACTGTTACGACTGGGGGAGGAGTCATCACCTCCATTCCCACCGCATGGGGAGAAGGGGTTTGTCAATCTCCTTAGCTAGAAGAGAGCATTTTTGCTCCTGATGTCCTGGGTTGATTTATTTTGGAATACCAGCCTTTCTTTGTTCCAGGCTGTTTTATTGTTGTGAAATTGCAACCCTTGCCATTTAAATTGTGGGCAAGAGAAAAGAGTTTCAGGTATCACCCTGAGGTTCTGGAAGAGTTTTACCGAGCCTCTAAATTAAAACTGGTGAAGTTTACTAAATTGTCCCTCTAGTTGTAGGAGAAGGGGTGATTCAGGTTCATAAATGGGAGTCTGGAGGCTTTCTTTACCTTAGTTTCTGTCTTACCTCTGAAGGTACCTTCTTTTGGTCCACCCAGCTGGGAGTAACTGAAAAAGAAGGCTTGAACCATTATCTTTCATGTTATACATTTCATCTACCCAAATTCTGGATCCATATTCCTCCTTCTTAATAATAACTAACATGTGGGTATTGAAGTACAATTTATAAAATATCCTGTATCTCATTCTGAAAAATGGGGACTCTGAGTTTTCCTGACTTGGCTAGCATTCCGTATCAGTAGATGGTGGAGGCAGACCAAAACCCCATAGCACAGGGCTCTACATGGCATTCACAGTTCAATCCAAGCCTAATCTTAGGAGAAAGTTCTTAGGAATGCATCATTTTTAAAAAGGAAAAAAGTTTTAGGATCCAGAGATTTAAATAAGTTATATACATTGCTAGATGTGTGTGTGTGTGCGTGTGTGTGTGCATGGATATAGTGAGGGATGCAAAATCCGGAAGTAATTAACTGATTCATACTAAAATAGAAATGGTTTGGCATGTTTTCCTCATAGAGAAGTTCCTTTAAACACATTTATTTAAAGATGACTAGAAGGGCAGTGTTTAGCTTGAGGGAATGCATAGCAAATGCTATAATTTCATAATGTTATATACATTATACATATAGTGGACAGTATAATATAGTGGACAGCATAGTACAGTTTTAGGTTATTTAGGAGGGTAATTTGTCTCAGGCAAAAGATGTTACCTTTCCCATATTACAGTCTTCAAATTACATGATGGTTATATTTTAAGATAGGTACACATCTGATAGCAAATTCTTCTTTGCTTTTTATATGATGATTTGGAAACATTGCATTCATTTATTTACTTAACAAACACATTTTTTTTTAAATTAATTTTTATTGGTGTTCAATTTACCAACATACAGAAAAACACCCAGTGCTCATCCCGTCAAGTGTCCACCTCAGTGCCCGTCACCCATTCCCCTCCAACACCCGCCCTCCTCCCCCCTTCCACCACCCCTAGTTCGTTTCCCCGAGTTAGGAGTCTTTATGTTCTGTCTCCCTTCCTGATATTTCCCAACATTTCTTCTCCCTTCCTTTATATTCCCTTTCACTATTATTTATATTCCCCAAATGAATGAGAACATACACTGCTTGTCCTTCTCCGATTGACTTATTTCACTCAGCATAATACCCTCCAGTTCCATCCACGTTGAAGCAAATGGTGGGTATTTTAACAAACACATTTTGAACTAATTTATTACTAATCAGGAGATGTTCTAGAAACTGAGGATATGAGGATCGCTAAACCAAGTATTGCTTCCCAAAGAATATAGCATGAAAGGGCCTAGAGAAACTTCTGAGTTGTTGGAATCTAAGATGAGACATGCTTATTTTGGCTCAGGTATGAAGGTGTCATAGGGAAGAGAACACCTGAGCTGGGCTTTAGAGTATGGAGTCCACCAGGTGGAGGTGAAGGGAAGGGAATAGCCTATGAGGAGAGGTGTTGATTAGAGTATTCCATGTTAGAACAGGTTGTCCAAAGAACTTGTGATAGATGCATTCACCAAGCTAACTGAGCACCTACTGTGTATTTGGAACGCTATCGGGCACTAGGGATATGAAAACCCTGCCATCTGGACACTTAGAATCACAGAATGCAAGGACTCTGAGGGATCTCAGCAATGCTGTATCCCAGTGCTTTGCTAGATGCTGTGTTGCTGAATTCTAGAAGCTATGCCCTAGAGGACGCTGGAGAGTATTTGTCAGTTTAGGTCAAGTTGTGCTGCAGTAACAAATGACCCCCGAAACTTAATGGCTTACAACAGTAAAGGTGTATTTCTTACTCATGTGGCATGACCATCCTGGAACAACTCTGGCTTTGCTTCATGGTTTCTTCATTCTGGAATTTTCTATAGCTTTTGTTTAGGACATACTAGGCCTATTTCAGAGGGAACAGAGTGGTGGACCACGGCTTTTAAAACTTCTGCTCAGCAATAGCACCTCTCACTTCTGGCCATACTCATGGGCCAAAAGCAGGTCACTGGCTAAGCCTGACATCTGTGCAACAAGGAGGTATATTCCTTCTCTAGAAATAGTGGCATCTATTGGAGTGGTGATTCAATATTCATCATGGAATCTAGAAACTCCTTCCTCTGGCTTCAACTAATGCAACTTCATGTCTAACTGTTCCATATATTGAACTCATATGCAACTTTGGACTTACATTTTGCTTGAAAAAGCATTGGAAAGAATGCTAGATATCCACTAAAATTTGTTCTGTCCTCCCACAATGGAGTCACAACTCACGTTGACTCTAGATGTGGCTGTGTGTTTACTATTCATCAATAGAATGTATGTAAAAATGATATGTACTGATTTTAGGCCATTATTTTTAAGATATGGGTATATGCTCTGTTTCTCCCATTAGTGCAAGAAGATGCAGATAGTAGCAAGGCCATACGAGATGGCCCAGAAGCCAGAGATAGTCTCTGAGTCACAGTATGGGAGAAGGCTGCTAACTGTCTCACCGTGGAGTATTGGGTAAGTGAGAAAGGAGATTATTATTTTTTTCTTTCTTTAGCCATACATATTTTAGGGTCTATTTCTTATAGCTGCTTAAACTCTAAAGATTTTGCATATAAAAATAAATTTGGTCTCACGTAATTCTGTCCTTGTTCTAAGAAGGAAGCAGATCAGGGAGGGATGGTAACTTGCCCACATTTAAACAGTTATGGTAGAATGAAGACTTTACTCCAGGTCTCTGGACTTACAGGCCAGAGTTTCTCCCACTGTGTCTGGCTGATACCCCAAGAGATAGAACATGTGATTAAAATGTAGGTTGCAAATTGCTGGTTCATGCTCAAGATCTGGTCCAAAGATGTCTTTTTTGTCTCCTACCCAGGGTTTTAAAATAATATGAATTAATTATAAATATATAAATATCAGGATATTTCATAAGAATAGTTAGGTTCCAACTTCTCCTGAACAATTATAAGGTCTGACAGTGCTGCGTCCATATTCCCACCAGGGGACAATTGGCTTTAGCTCCTCCCTGTTTAATGAGGTATATCTTCTCCAATTCACTATTGTCCCCTCTACATCCTATTGCTTTCTTCCCTCAGAAGCTTCAAGTTAGTTGCCATTTATTCTGATGCTTATACAGGCTGATAGTAAAGAAGAATGTAAATTTTTATTTCCTTTGTTCCTATGAAAAAAAAACAGAATAATGAAGCAACAAGAGATAAATGTAAAAGAGAGAGAGAGAATATATTTCTTTTTTAAAAAAAAATTTTATTCATTTATTCATGAGTGACACAGAGAGAGAGAGGCAGAGACATAGGCAGAGGGAGAATCAGGCTTCCCACGGAGCTCGCTGTGGGACTTGGTCCCAGGGCTCCAGGATCACATCCTGAGCCAAAGGCAGACACTCAACCGCTGAGCCACCCAAGCTTCCCAAGAGAGTATATTTCTTTGGGAAAGTGAAGCACTGTGCCTACTCCAGCCCACCTCACCTCCTTCTGTTACCTAAGCTCCCATAAGTATTTTCATTTTAGATACCTTGACTAGGGATTAATATGGCGGGAATAACTTCTTTTTCCCTAAGGCCATCGTTGAGCCAACACCAATGTTCTTTTCTGAGCTGGAGGTGCCATATACAGGCTATCACCTACATTGGTGTGGTATGACTACTTCTGTTTGCCTTGTGGTGAATGCCTACTGAGGGCAAGGTGCCAAGCTAGTGGTCTGGGCTGGGGTTTTAGCAGTGACTGAGATGGGATCTCTGCTCTCCAGAGACTGGGAGTAAATGTTAAGGGAGGCTTCAGGACTTGGGTCTCAGCCTTACTTCCCTCTCCTCACACATAATATGGTGGATTTGCTCACTGGGGACCTCTTTACCAAAGCCTACCCAAGGTGTATTTGTCCTGTAATAGTATTTTAGAATATTAGCTGGTGCTTTCTCTTAGCTGGTGCTTTGGAAGAATAGGTGATAAGTTATGGCAGAGATTCTAGTCTCTAAGACAAGGAAAAAGCTCCACGTGGACATTTATGCAAACCTCTGTTCAGACATACTCTTCCTTGTGAAGACTTTGCTCACTACCTAACTTGAAATTAGGTGCCTCTTCACCATCCCTCATTCCTCTCCCAACTTATCCCTGAGATCACCTTGTGCACATTTTGCTTGTTTGATGGTGTCTTCATCTCATGGGGGCAGGTACCTGGTCAACCTTGTTTCCTGGGATATCCTCAATGCTAGGGCAGGCCTGGCTCAGGGGAGCAACTCAATAGACACTGAGTGAATGAATGAATGAGGTGAATTTGATCCTGATGGGTCTTTGAGCAAAGGCCCTGTTCTCTGACACATGAATTGGGTCATGGTGTGAGTGAAGTGTAAGCTGAGGGTGGGAGTAATGGAAACCTCAGAAAGTTTACAAGATTTGAGAGTGAAAGAGAACAGTGACATTTCCAGAGTGGTAATAATTGCATGGAACCTCTGGGTGGACATGCCTGAAGGCAGGAGAATGCTTCCCAGACACTGAGAGCTCTGGGTTTAGCCCAGAGAGGTGATGGAACTGGCAGGCCTTGACACTATGAACAGAACACTAGACAGGGACGAGGAAATCACACTGGGTGCTATCTTGGATAAAGGGCAACACTGAGGATGAGACCTGTGTCCCACTCCTCCCTAAGCCTTCCCACTACCTCGGCGCTTCTACCTCCCCCAACCAGATGAGCTGGGAGAGCAGAGCGGCCCTGATTCAACTGAAGTAAAGTTTATATCACTTGGTGAAACGAAGATCTCCATTGAAACAGTTAAAAACCCAAACCCAAAAACCTTACATCTCTCACTCCTCTGTGGGTATGGACTGAAATTTGTATTCCTAACATGGACAGTGCCTCCCAGCTGTATCTCCACCTCTTTCTCTACCATTCATGGTTTGCTAGTAAGAGTGATTTTGTTATAGGAATAAATGTGGATCCACACTAATTTATTTCCAAAAAGTAATTAATTCACAAATGTCCGTAATTTGGCTCTTATTTGTCAGGTTACTCATTATGCCTGTTGCAACTGATTATGAAAATGTGTTCAAGACCTGCTGCTGTGATAGCGGGAAGAAAACGCCTGTTGTAATGGGGAGAGCCCTGGGCTCTGAATCACAAGGCCTGGGTTCTGGTTACAGCTGTGCCAGCTATTAGCTGTGGGCTCCTGGCAGGTTCCTTCCCCTCTCTGGGCTTCTGCCTTTTTCATCGGACGATTATGGGAATGAACCGGCTTGTCAATTATATGTGATTGTCATAACTGCACACCAGCTGCGCTGTTATTCATGTAACGAGTTTTCTTCAGGTCAACTAAGAACTGGAATATTTCTGCTGTGTTGTTTGAGATCATCCAGTGTGAGAAGCATCAGGAAGGGGTGAACTTAAATGTCCTTTTTCTGTCTGACATCCTGGTCTGTGCCCTGTGACTTTCGGAGGAGATACGGGCCCACTTTCAAAGTTCCTGTGGGCAGATAGTCTATTGAACCCACACCTGAACAATGGGGGAGCTGCCATCTATTGTTCCCAAGGAAGAAGGCTGTAGCCACAGGTGACTGCTTGCAAACGGAGAGGTTCTTAGAAAATGTTTGACAACCTCACCTTTGTTAAGTGTTCCCCCAAGGGATTTCAGTTGGGTCCCGGTTTTCTTGTTTATATCTTACCTCTTCTAAAGTGCCACTTACCTTGGTGGTGTGATGCAAATGGAAATGCCTGGCATTGCAGCCTTGGGTTGAAAAAAAAAAAAAAGAAAGAAAAGAAAAGAAATGGAAACGAAGGCGAGGATTTGTCAGCTGTCCACTAGAGGGCAGCAGAGTAGTGAGAATCGGGATTCTCTGAGGCTTTGTACATTGAAGTGTTGACATGTGACTTGGCAATTGAATAATTTTTGATACTGTCCTGACACATAAACACCTAGAAGCAGGTTTTCAAAGGTTATTTGCGCACTAAAAGAGGAATTAACAAAACGAACTTGCATGCCAAAAGTAATTTTCAATATTCTACAAAGAACCGTGGCCTCATAATGAGATTGCTTTTAGAGAATATTCAGCTATCGTTAACTGGATACGTTAAACTTAACTGGCAAACATGCATTCAAAATAAATGAGGCTGAATGGACCTAAAAAATATAGATCTGGTGACTAATAAAAATTTCTGCTGGGACTGGGGGCTGGCCAACTCACCCAAAAGGAACTATTTGCTTTCAAGTGATTTTTCTGTGTCTCTCAGACCTTGGTGCACCCAGATATGTGATACTAACACAGTTAAACAATTGTACACATACTACATGGTTGTGTGTGTTATTGTGGCAATTTATTTTTTAAACTAGTACTCTACCTTCTGCAGAAAAAGTCAGCAAATTATCAGAGTTTATTCCCTTGACATTCTCACACCTTGAGAAATAGCCCATTTGTATTATCACAATTTGATATATTTCCCATTTACTGAGCTTCTTTGGCAAGTTGGCATTTTAATTTAATTATACTTTTTGCTAATGGTCTTTATTTTTCAGTGTCTGTGTGTAAAACGCCCGTGGGTTTGATTATCTCCCCCACCCCTTCCCAGCACCAAGCTGTAGTGCAAATTTATAAACTGACAAAATTCAGCGTAAAATTCAGGGGGTGAAATGAAGGAATTTGTAAAGAAATCCTGCCTGAACCACAAGGCATTTTCTTCACTTGAGGAGTGTGGCCCTGTCTTGCATGTTCTTAGTCCCCACCGTTGGTGTTGCTGACATTAACTTTAGCACAAAAGAAGGTGGGGCAAGTGCTTGGCAGGTCAGAAGAGGACAGAGACCACCAAGAGCTCAGACTCCTCCCAGGGTCTGTTCTTTTCCTCTGAGGATCTAGCAACAACAGCAGTTGTAGGCGTTTCCTTGACTTCTTGGAGATGCTTGAAGCTTGTTGGGGGTTTTCCCTTAAGAATAGTAATTGATTATGGAGGCATGCAGCTCTCCTTGAAGACTGCAGTCAGGATGGTCAAGTCTGGAGGAGGGCTTTCTCAGGGCTTCAGGGCTGTACTGGCATGCATTTAATAACAAAGATGAGCTGCTGAATGGTATACCCACGCATACTCACATTCACACAAGTGTGTGTGCACCCTATGTCCTTGAGGGTGCGATGCCACTGACTGTAAGATACACCACTGAGTCAATCATAACCTTTCAAAAAAAAAAAAAAAGAAGAAGACACTGTCAGATTAAACATACACGTTGATTGTAGGGTGTAATCCAATTTCAGAAATGCGGAAAGGTAGAGAACAAGCTGATTTTAAGATCTTGGGAATTTAATGTGTATAATGTTGATAGATATATTTAAGGTAAAGTAGGCTTTCAATATGGGTCCCAAAGGGCCACAGCAACTTCTTACTAGACACATTTTTAAAGGCAAGGGAAACAAAGGCAAAAATGAACTATTGGGTTATCGTCAAGATAAAAAGCTTTTGCACAGCAAAGGAAACAGTCGACAAAACCAAAAGACAACCCACAGAATGGGAGAAGATATTTGCAAATGACATTATCAGATAAAGGGCTAGTATCCAAAATCTATAAAAACTTATCAAACTCAACACCTCCAAAACAAATAACACAATCAAGAAATGGGCAGAAGATAAGAACAGACATTTCTCTAAAGAAGACCTACAAATGACCAATAGAAACATGAAAAAATGCTCAACATCACCCAGCATCAGGGAAATACAAATCAAAACCGCAATGAGATATCACCTCACACCAGTCAGAATGGCTAAAATGAATAAGTCAGGAAATGAGAGATGTTGGTGAAGATGCAGAGGAAGGGGAACTCTCTTGCACTGTTGGTGAGAATGCCAGCTGGTGAAGCCACTCTGGAAAACATTACTGAGATTGAAAACAGAGCTACCCTACGAGCCAGCAAGTGCACCGCTAGGTATTTACCCCAAAGGTACAGATGTAGTGATCTGAAGGAGCACCTGCACCCCAATGTTCATAGCAGCAATGTCCACAATAGCCAAACTATGGAAAGAGCCTAGATGTTCATCGACAGATGAATGGATAAAGAAGATATGGTATATATATAGAATGGACTACTACTCAGCCATCAAAAAAAAATGAAATCTTGCCATTTGCAACAATGTGGATAGAAGTAGAGGATATTACGCTACAAATAAGTCAATCAGAGAAAGACAATTATCATAGGATCTCACTCAAATGTGGAATTTAAGAAATAAAACAGAGGGTCGTAGGGAAAAGGAGGAAAAAATAAAACAAGATGAAATCAGAGAGGGAGATAAATCCTAAGAGGCCCTTAATCGTAGGAAATGAACTGAGGGTTGCTGGAGAGGAGGTGGGTGGGAGGTGGGGTAAGTGGGTGATGGGCATTAAGGAGAGCATGTGATATAATGAGCACAGGGTGTTATATAAGACCTATGAATCACTGACATCTACCTCTGAAACCAGTAATGCATTATATGTTAAGTAATTGAATTTAAATTTAAAAACAAAAATAAAAAACCACACCAGCACGGATCCCAGAATACAGTTCAGCACCTGAAAACCTGTGTAACCATAGTCAAGTTGGTAATGTCCTGACTTCTAAATGGGAGAGCAGTCCTGGCTCTGTTTCACAGGGATGGAGAAATAAAAATGACGCGCCTCTGTGGGAGTGGCCTGTATACTGTAAAGTGCTGGGCAAGTGTTCTTTCCTATTAGTGTATTTCAATGGATACGTGTTTTCTGTGTTTGTTTTGCTCTATTTTGTAGAACTCAGCTGAATTTTCCCCCAGGAACCTGACTCCCACCCGTCCACGTCATCCCCTTGTATTCTCACTCACCCACCCTGCCAGCTTGGATGATTTGCTTTATAGAAGAGTGTGGACAAGAACCAATTCATTTAATCAGTTTAGCAAAGTATGGGACAATCTATTTGCCTCTTCTTGAAAAGATAACCATCTGCTCCTGTTGGGAAGGCTGAGGAAACCAGGGGAGTTCTAATGGTGGAGGGTTTTCCATTAAAACAGAGGGGTTGGGGGCTGGAGGAGGACACATGTGCATGTATCAGTCAAGATCCCGGTGATACTATCAAGGACCCTATGAACCTACGCTTTACACACCTCAGCGAGGGTGGGGGCAGGATCCCAGACCCAGCAACTGTGCTGTCTCCAGCGATGGCAGGAAGGAAAGAAAGGGGTGCACAATGGAACAGAGCGTGTTAATTACCTCACCCGGGGGATCCTATAAAACATGATGCATATGTAAATTGATACAATGAATATGATTACTGCAGGATTTAATTTTCATGCGGAGGAGCAGAGGAGACAGGGGCTCAGATGCCACTCTCTTTGATCTTTGCCCTCTCTTCTACAAACCGTAAGTCCTGCTCTTGTCCAGCTGGTAGCATCTCTACAGGCTGGTGTCCTTGGAGTCAATGCAGTCCCTCCATTGACTGTCTAGTTGCTGCTCAGTTGCTTGCTTGAGCAAATGAAATCCTTTGGCACCACGAGAGATAGGACATAAAGTCAGAGAGGTAGATAATGGAAGCCAAGGCATATAGAATGTCTGAGATCTTCAGGAAGGCTCTGAATCTCCCTGGCTATTTGTTGGTACAGAGAACTGGCAGGGTGGGCAGTGGAGACATGGGGAAGTATGGGCGCCAGGTAGTCAGAGATGGACAGGGGATGGGAGAGGACAGCAGTCATCAGATTCTGATATGTTTTCATTGATATGGGTGGGACAAAAAAACCACCCAGAGCACAGAATGATGATGCCGAGGTTTTGGGTTGAGCAAATGGAAGAACCATATTGTCAGTTTTTGATATGGGGAAATATATAAATATACAAATATATATATATATATATTTTTAAATGCAAAGTGTAAACTTTGTACCAGTTGAAAGCGGAAACAAGTACTGTTCTGGATAGAGTGGGGTTGATGGACAGAGAACAGAGAATTCGAGACAAGATGTAGGAGAGATAAAGCATAAGAGAAAACAAACATAGGAACCGGTTCAAACTTTTGACAAATATTCAGCTACTCTAAGGCAGGCTGGATTCCACTTGATCTGGGATGACATATCCACTTAATTATTGATTAAAAATTTTGTGCCTGTGCTGTCCCTTCATTCAGGCAGCCGTGAGTTCTTTGACAGCAGGATCCTCTCCGGTTCTTTCGCACACTGTAGTCATTCAGGTTAACACTCATGAACTGTCTGGCTGGGGCAGCCATGATCACCTGTACCTAACTGGTCTCCTTGGCTCACTTCCAGATCTGCTTGGAAGGGTGAATAAGCAGAGAAGAAGACCCTTTTCTTGCTTTTGCTAGGTGGGACCCTCACCACCATCTTCCTTCGTGTTTTTCGCGCTCAGAACAGCACATCTCTCATGTCTGCACACTCAGAAAATGCTTCATGGAATGGCATGGTGTCCTTGTCACTGTCTTTGTCTAGTCTGGGAGGTCTAAGACAGAGAACAGTCTTGGTGTAGTTGTCATAGTAAGAAGTTTGTCCTCGGTGCTAGAAGTGTTAAAGAAAAGAAACAACAGGTGGTGGTCAACTGAGCTCAGCCTTTTTGGTTTTTTTTTTTTGCACTTGGGGGACCCATATTCAGTGACTGAATGGTGGCAGATGGGCAAGTTAGACATAGGGTGTTATGGGAGACCCTTGTATATTTTACAAACCAAAGAAAATTCATGTCACTCCTCTGTTTTCTCTCATTGGGAAGATGTGGCAGTTGATTGGATATTGTAATTAGAACTGGTGGTACCTGTTGATTCAAGTGTATTTTTAGGTTGTGATTTTATTGTCCAATTCTTTTAAATCCATGTATCACTGGCCCTGGAGTGCTTCTCTCACTTTACGGGGGTTAGTGGGGAAAACACACAGACTCTCCTTGGGTTTCACAATTCTTTGTTTGCCAGGGTTGGTTCCTCATCACTGACTTCCAGGGAGCCCTTCACACCCAGCATTTGACCTGAAGGTATTTTGTGTATGTGGCAAGGAGCATCCTAGCCAGCTGCATCCTGACCCAAGCATCATCAGGGTCTTCACTCACTGAGAGAACTGGGAGACACAGGAGGCAGCTTTCCTGGCAAGATAGGGACTGTCTGGTCCATGAAATCTTTGCTATTTGAACCTGGTGATTCCTGGGGATAAGAGGGAGATTTAAAAAACTACTCCTTGAGGCACCTGGATGGCTTAGTGATTGAGCATCTGCTTTTGGCTCAGATTGTGATCCTCCAGTCCTGCATTGGGCTCCCCGCAGGGAGCCTGCTTCTTCCTCCGCTGCCTTTGTTTATGCCTCTCTGTGTCTCTCATGAATAAATAAAATCTTAAAAAAATAAAAATAGGCAGCCTGGGTGGCTTAGCGGTTTAGTGCTGCCTTCAGCCCAGGGCCTGATCCTGGAGTCCGGGATTGAGTCCCGAGTCAGACTCCCTGCATGGAGCCTGCTTCTCCCTCTGCCTGTGTCTCTGCCTCTCTCTGTGTGTCTCTCATGAATAAATAAATGGAATCATAAATAAATAAATAAATAAATAAATAAATAAATAAATAAATAAAAACAGCTACTCCTTTACCACTGGAGAAATCTGCCTCTGAAATGTGATGCACCCAGTTTTTTTTCCTGCAACAGAGATAAAGGATCAAGAAGAGAGAGAGTCTATTTCCTGGAGACCGCAGCCACACCTTTGTGCCTTAAAAGGTATTGAGCACACAAATGTCTTTACTATACAAACCCTATAGTTATTGTTATAGATTGAATCATGTAGCCCCAAAATGATTTGTTGGAGTCCCAGTACCTTAGAATGTCAGCTTTTTGGATATAGGGTCTTTATAAGGGTAATCAAGTTAGAATAGGGACACGAGGGTGGGCCTTAATCTGCTGTGACTAGAATCTTTATAAAAAGAGGGAATTTGGGCACACCCAGACATGCACATAGGGAAGACAATGAAAAGAGACATAGGGAGAAAATGGCCAGTTACAAGTTAGGAAGAGAGACCTAGATCCTTCCCTCATGGCCCTGAAAGGGAAGCAGCCTTTCTGAAACCTTGATGTTAGACTCCCAGCCTCCAGAACTGTGAGACAATGCATTTCTGTTTAAGCTGCTCAGGCCCAGTCTGTAGTCCTTTGTTATGGCAGCCCTAGCAAGCGAATATAGTTACCTAAGGCATTAATTACATTTTCGATCATTCCATTGACTTCTTCTAGTCTATATCCATTGGTTGGCTAATGTAGTCTTCCATTACATAGGCAACAGAGCCTGTGGTTACTTCTAAATACAAATGAAATACACTATATAGGATGGTTTGTAATGATTCTGTGGATGAGCAATTTGGGCTGGGCTCAGTTAAGTATTTTTCTACTGGTCTTAACTAGAGTCACTCAGTTGATTTCAGTCACCGTGGCTCAGTCTTGGGTGGAAAGTTTAAGATGATTTAACTCATAAGACTGGTGGTTGGTATTGGCTAGGACAGCTGGAATGGTTGTTACAGCTGGATGACCATATGACCTGCCTTCTTCAAGGACATCAGCCTAGGTGTCTTTGCATGATAGTTGTAGGGTTACAAGAGCTTTATACACATTCTTAATGATTTCCTTAGGATGGTTTTCCAGAAGTGAATAGGTCAAAGAGCATGCAGAGTTTTAAGGCTTTACCTGGGTCTTACCAAGAACGCATATTCTTTCAATAGATACTATGCCCAGGTATTATCTGTATAGTGATTTTCTTTTTGTTCATGTTTTTATAACTCACATGCATATGTAGGGAAAAAAAAGCCATACTCTCTACCTGACTGCATTCAATCAATTCCTAAATTAAGTAGTGCAAGTGGAAATGTAATTCAGTACACACATCCCTCAGGAGCAAGCAGACTACAGATTCGTTAAGTGGGCTTCGTCCCCCGTTATTAAACATATCCCGATTTTCCTAGCTGAAGAAGAGAATGGGACAAACATTTTTTACTTTAATTAAATTACTGTAGTATTGAAACCAAACGACTTGTCTATAATTTCCTTTGTTCAGGAAAACCATGAATTTCTGTAATTTCTACATATGTCCCAATAACTAGAGCCCTTATTCATTTAAGATCCAAGAAGACCTGCTTATTTAAAAATCTGGCTGCCATTTTGTTCCAAGAGCTGCAACAGAGCATTACTCAACCTTATATCTATCTAGGTGTTTTCCATTAGTGCGCCAGACCAGGTCAAAGTCAGTATGGTGCCAGAGAAGCAAGCTTCAGAGACAATGCTTTCTTACATCTAAGAGCTGCATAAATAACCATGCCCATCTGCTTGTAGCACAGACACTTAAAGGGGAAGGACAAACACAAAGTCAATAGAAGAGTTTCTTGGCAATTTTCTCCAGATAGTCAACTTCTCCCAAATTATCTTTCAAGAGAGACAGACAGACATAGGCTAAATATTAAGTTGTCACATTTCCATGTCATTTATCAGTCAGTAAGAATTAAAAAAAAAATCTTAACCTCTAAAATGGGTTCTGAAATCCAAGTCTTTTGATAAAAGTTCTGAAAACTGGGATCCCTGGGTGGCGCAGCGGTTTGGCGCCTGCCTTTGGCCCGGGGCGTGATCCTGGACACCCGGGATCGAATCCCACGTCGGGCTCCCGGTGCATGGAGCCTGCTTCTCCCTCTGCCTGTGTCTCTGCTTCTCTCTCTCTCACTGTGTGCCTATCATAAATAAATAAAATTTAAAAAAAAAAAAAAAAGTTCTGAAAACTGAGCTCAGCAATCTTTTCATCCCATAGTAGGGTGGCAGTGAGGTTAGGAAAGCAAGGATGTGTTTCTTTGGTTTCTGGATGATTGCTTCTTGAGGACCTGTATACCAAGCTATATTTTGAACTAACCTTCCTTTCTTTATGTTTTCATAGAATTGAATATATTTGTCTCCTCACTGGTAGGCAAAGGCTAAGGCAAACAAAGAGGCAGAAAATACACTTCACCCCAAACCCTTTATTAAATTTACCTTTAAAGTCACATTGGTGTCTTTCGTCAGTATAAGGCTTTGAAATAGTCTAAGCATTGTGGTCACAGAGACATAAGTCCCAGTACAAGTTCAGCCATGTACCAGTGATGTGACAGGCTAATCACGCTCTGAGTCTCAGGTGTACTCACCTTCAGGAATGAGATACTGATCTTCTTTTTGAAACGGCTGTGATAGTGTGGATTGATTGCAATTGTATATAAGGCAAGTGACACCAAGCTGGGCACATAATACATTTGAGTTAATAATTATCCTTATTGGTATATTATTTCATTATACTATGTCCTGTGTGTAACTAGATCAGATGTTACTGTTTTCATTTTAGGGACAATAAAACAGAAAATGGAAAGAATCTCCCAGGTTTGTCTTGCCAGTTCCAGAAAGCCAAACAGAATCTAACCCCACACAACAATGCTAGCAATGACTTTCATACAGTTGATCAGCCTAACGAGGCTGAAATGACCAAGACTTCTTTGAGCTGAAACACAGCATATTTAGTTTTGTTTTTACATTCATAATGGAGATAAGCAAGATGCTGAGTTTAAGAAAGCATCCCTTGTTTTTCACGACTATTGATATTGGCTATAAGATTCAAAGTCAGTTTTGGGATACTGGTCTCCACCATACCATAAGTCCACTGTCATCTATTCTGTTTTTTTATTTATTATTTAAATTTTTTTTAATTTTATGTATTTATTCATGAGAGACACACAGAGAGAGGCAGAGACACAGAGAGAGAAGCAGGCTCTATGTAGGAAGCCCGATGTGGGACTCCAGGATCACACCCTGAGCCAAAGGCAGACGCTCAACTGCTGAGCCATCCACGCATCCCTGGTTTTTTATTTTTTTTAATTTTTAAGTAATCTCTACACCCAACATGGGGCTCAAACTCACAACCCTCAAATCAAGTCACATGCTCTAGACTGAGCCAGCTGGGTGTCCCTACTTTGGTTCTTTTTGAATGATCATCCTAGTGTGCAGCCCCCAATAGACCAGATACAACATTTTTACCCATTCCATGTTTATAGCCTGATCCAGTTTGTTCATCTCAGCTAGAGTGGCCTATGTGATAAATCTGTTTACAAGAGTACAATGATTAAAATTTTAGATTCTCAGTGGAAGTGGTGGTATTTTGGGTTAGGCTGGTGACTATACTTAAGAATATCTGCTCCTAATTCAAACACTGGTCCTTTTCTTTTATAAAATCAGAACAAATGTGAAAACAGACCCCTGACTCCATTCCCAAATGCACCAAACAGTTCGGGATGGTTTGTCCTCTTATTGCCTGGCGGGTCTTCTTCAGCGTGGGTGTTCTTAACCAGTTGACTCTTGTTAGCCAAGCCTTCTGACTTTACACAACCACTCTCCATCCAAGAGAGGTGAATCTGTCCTTTTGTTTATGGAATAACCCACTCAGGAGCTCATGAGGAGAGAGCGGGAGAGGAGAGCTGAGTTGATGGAAGGCAGGAGGGAAGTTAGGGTGTGGGAGTACAAGGCAAGTGTGGCTTCATGAGATGACTTTATCCCCCAGAGACATGCTTTCTGACTCTAAGATGCGGCACATTTCATCAAAAACCAAAGTAGTATCCCAATATAGTTCATTGCAAGTTTGAAATGAAATCTTTAAAAAGTAGTATGCATTACTGGGGTGTCCATGCTGAAGGGGACATGTTGTTCAGTGGGAGAAAAGTAAAGTAGTTGGTCAAAATATGTATCTTGGGGAAGAGGAAGTATGGGTTTTTTTCGACAAGTTAATGGCTAGGCAAGGGGCTCTTAGTAATCCTTCTGCGCTAAACTCCTGTGTACTAGTTCTGTATACTACTGACACAGACACTGCTAGTACCCCAGACCCCACCTTCCTTACAAAAACCATGGCATATTTCCAGCCCCTTGGTGGGCTCTGTTATAATTATTCACTATATCGGACTGCCTGCTGCTTGAGGTGAGCGTGTTACTCAGTGGTAATCAATGAAACCTAAACCAAGAGGCTTGTGGAAAGCCTTTTCTTTATTTTTTTATTTTTATTTTAACTCTTTTTTTTTAGCTTTTTCTTTCTTGAGAGCAGTATTGTCCTTCTAGCTTCTCTCTGTTTTCTTCCTGCCTACAATAGTGCTCAGGTCGAGCTGCTAGTGGATAGCAGCCATGAGGTGATACGCGTAGGGGTAAATGCCTTGTAAGAGAGGGCAGAGTTATCTAAAAGCAAAGACCCCGGCCACCATACTGAGCCACATCCCAGCTCTGAGGAGCAGTGCTTCGTTGCTGAAACTAAGTACATTCCCAACCAAGACAATTGATGACATCAAGCAATAACTGCATTCGTTAGGGAAAGAAAAGCTGCTGTGAACAACTGCCAAACATCAGTGCATTTAGAGTAAAAGCTATTTCTCACTCACATAAAGTCTCAAACTAATATTTTTGATCAACACAGAACTCTTCTTTATAAACAGTGATTCGAAGGTACTACTGTCTCTTCCTGTCTGGTGGCTCTGCCATCCTCAACACAGGGCTCTCAAAGTCACCCTGTTTGTGGACTTCAGCTCGAAGAGTGGGAGGAGGGAGAGTGTTGTGGGGTGAGGTGGGGAGCCCTGGGAGGGTGTGTACCAGTCCTGAAGGTGGCACCTGAAGGTGGCACCTTTCCATGGACCAGACTCAGTCTTTCATCATTAGTAACTACATGTGAGGCTGCTAATGCTGTGCAGGGGTGTGCCGAGGAGGGAGAGAAGATGGATTTCGTGACAACCTAATTGGCATCTGTGGCAACCACCAGAACTACACACAGTCTGTCTTTGCTTCATCCTAGGGGTGTTGCCTTGGAGTCCTGAGGGATGAGTTGGCGCCTCATTTTTCATCATGGTGATTTACAGTCCTCCTGGTCTTTCCTTGGTATTCAGATGATGAGATGTGAATATAGATAAGCACCCAGGTCTGTGGCTTTTCTTCAGCTGATGAGGAAGGAGAGAAGGTGGGGGAGGATGGCAAGGTCTGGATATTAATTTCCCTGTTTGACTGAGGGTAAGCAGGATGTGGGGGAAGAGAGGAATAAAAATTATTTAAATTTCTCAACTTTCAGAACCACAAACCGTATCTCATAAAATTACAAAGAGGATATAAGCGACAACTATTTGGCCAGGATTCTTCGTTAATGTTCTTTCTGGAAAGGGGGTGGGGTGTAGTGGTTAGAAACTCAGCCTTGGGTTCTGAATTCTGGCTGCACTACTTAGTGGTTCGGAGTCTTTGGTCAAATTTCTTAGTCACTCTGAGCCTCGGTTTCTTTATCTGTGAAAAGGAGTTAGTAAAGCAGTTGCCTCATAGGGATGTCGAGAGCACTGAATGAGATAAAAGATATAAAGGTCTCAGTAGAGTGAGCATTTGATAGACATCAGCTGATGATGACGATTTGGAGTGAGTTTCACACTTGATATAGCTTGGGAAACACCTAAATGCCAAAAGTCAACCTAGCACTTTCTTATTTTCAATTTTCTTTTATTGCGGTAAGGACACTCAACATGAGATCTACCCTCTGAACTAATTTCTAAGTGCATGATATTGTCAATATAGGCGTAGTGTGGTACAGCAGCTCCCGAGAGCTTCTTCATCCTGGGTGATGGAAACTTTATGCCCATTGATTAGCACCTACCCATTTCTCCTTCTTCCCAGCCCCTGGCAACCATCATTTCACTCTCAGAATCTATGTATTTGACTATTTTTCATATATCGTATAGAATCCTGCAGTATTTGCCCTTCTGTGACTGGCTTATTTCACTAGGATAATATCCTCAATGCCTACCCATGCTGTTGCAGGTGCAAATTTTCCTTCTTTTTAAGGTTTCATTGTTTTCCATTTTGCATATATTCCACATTTCCTTTTTTCATTCCTCTGTCAATGGACATTTATTTATTGATTGATTTTTTTAAAAAGATTTTATTTATTCATGAGAGACACACAGAGAGACACAGAAACATAGGCAGAGGGGGAGCCCAATCTGGGACTCCATCCCGGGATTCTGGGATCACACCGTGAGCCAAAGGCAGATGCTCAGCCACTGAGCCACCCAGGGGTCCCTGTCAATGGACATTTAGGTTATGTCCATATATTGGCTAATGGGAATAATACTGCAATGAACATGGGAATGCTAGTATCACTGTAGATTCTGATTTCAGATCTTTTTTTTTTTTCCCAGTTCTTTTGTTAAGCGCTCAGAAGTGGGTTTGCAATCAAAGGCTTTTGCACAGCAAAGGAAGCTATCAACGAGAAAAAAGGTAACCTAGAGAATGGGAGAAAAGACCTGCACAACATATATCTGACAAAGGGTAAATCTCCAAAAACAATATAAGGAACTCCTCCTACTCGATAGCAAGAAATAAAATAAAACAAAATTAATAAACAACAAATACCTACATGAAAAAATGGACTAAGGACTTGAATAGATTTTTTTTTCAAATATGATGGCCAGCAAGCAATATGAAAAAATCCCCAATGTCACTAATCACCCAGCGAATGCAAATCAAAAGCACAGTGAAATATCACCTTATGCTTGTCAGCATGGCTATTATCAAAAACAAAAACAAAACAAACAAAAGACAAATGTTAATGAATGTGGAGAAATTGGAACCCTTGTACACTGTGGGTGGGAATGTAGAAGGGTGCAGTTGCTCTGGAAAACAGTATGGTGGTTTCTCAAAAAGTAAAAAATAGAAGTACCCTAGGGTCCAACAATCCCACTTCTGGGTATTTAACCAAAAGTATTATTATTATTATTAAAGAATAACAGTTCCTTAGCTTGGAGTGTCCAGAGAAAGCCTCTAGATGGTGCTGAAACAGAATCAGCTTGGTACTCAATCTGAGAAGCTCAGACATACAGTTGTTTATCATTTCTCCCAAGCCAGGAACCTCACAAGTCAAAACCATAGCTGTATTGGATGAGGTCATCTGGAAAACTCCCCCTCCACCTCTATAAGTCCCTGTGTCTTTGGAGTTGTGATTGTTGGCCATTCTTTCGCTGCTCCCTGAAAGGCTATCAACTTCCAACCTAATTTAAATCCAATGAGACAGCATATGTTAAGTACACACAGTATTGCTTAATATACATTAAATGCTCAGTAAATGCAAATTTCCCTTTATTTTCTCTAACAGGCACAGAGTACTTCCTTCTACTTCTTTCCTCTTCAGCATGGTCAGTGGGCAGCAAAGTTTGAAAATCTATATATTTGCTTAGTAAAAGTTTGAGGTAGGCAAAGTTTGCTTCATCTATTGACTTGAAAGGCTGTTGGATGTAGAGATTTCAAGTCTGAGCTCTGGACTCAGACAAGCTTGGGTTGAAAATCCAGCCCATGCAGGAGCTATGTGATCTCCATCATGCTATTTCCTATCATTTGTAAAAATATGGATGATGATACATCTCTTATTTGAGGGAATTACTGCTGAATGCCTAGCACATGTAGACATCCAATACATGCCACTTCCTTTCTCCTTATTCAGAAAATATCCATTAACCCCCCAATTTCTCCCTGTGTTGCACTTTTCAGCATGAGCCATCCCTAATGCCCTGGCTTTGGTTGGGGCATCAACAGGATGCTTTGTCTTCCATCAATACCAATCTTCTTGCTCCCTTTTTCTTAGGACCCTGTTTTCTTTTCTAAATGTGACAGGTTAATTGTATAAACTAAACACAGCCGGGGTGAGCTAGCCAACTAGGCTCCCTAAGCTAGTTAGTGGTGGTTAGAGGCTAACCGCAGTGTGAGTTCTCTCTGACCAGCTGAGTTATCTAAGACAAGGTGTCTCTCAGCACCAGCTCCTTGTCGGTAATATAAAGAGTTAGACTGAATCCTTTCCACTGGACCCTTTTGCCCTTGGTCTATGCTCTTGATGAGGGCAAATGTGGCTACTGTGGGCAGCCAGAGAGGCCATGAGACCATGTGTCCTTCCTAGAGGTGGGAGTGGGTCTTGGCTACCCTCCTACTTATGTATTTGACGATTTTCTCAATCTTCATGGGGGAGCTGGCCCAGTTTGATGGATGAAAACAGAAATTACCTGCATTGCATAGTCCATTGCAATGTGGGACTAAGAAATATGAATGTTTTGGGAAAGCTGATAGTTTAGGCCTCTTTAGTATAGGCAGTGCATGTGTGAGAACTTGATTTATTACAAAATTTTAAAAATTATAAATATACTATTCATATACCTCTGCCTTCATGTTCAGATGAAGGACCTATTAAGGTCCTAAAAATGATATTTCTTTAAATTATTTTCATTTAAAATACAGATAAGCATGAAGAAAAACATTAAAAAATCATTCACAATTTCACTACCTACGTAAATTCCAATGATCCAAAAATAGAAGTATGTGTGTACAGGTAGCAAGTGTAAACAGGTCAGAAAGGAACATGATGAAAAGAGAAATCCCTTCCCCAAGCCCCTTTTACTACTGCTAGCAGTTTGCTACAATTCTTCTGGAAACATTTTATGTATTTGCCAATATACACATGTGTATGTGCACATACACACACAATTAATTTCAGGAAAGGAATTTAACATATTTTTATTTCTGTTGAATATAAAATTGTGTTTTGACTTTTCACATTTTTTTTGTTACTCCAAACAAAAAAAAATCTATGGATGTTGGTTGCTTATAGCCACCAACGTAAAGTAATTTATGTGGGTGTACTTACTGAGTTTTGTTCAAACTGCCTGTAAAGTTTCTTTATCTAGCCTTTATGGTGGTGAAATTTTTTAGTATCCCTTGTCCTCTCTTAAGTTCTCTTTTGCAATTTTCTAAATCAGACGTCTTCTTGGGAGGCATATTAAAAGGGTTTAAAATTTGGATAATAAAATAAATTGCTCATTTCCTGTAAACAGCATTCCAGCATGCATTATTCAGTTTCAGAATTATCCTGATTGCAACTGCTGACTTCAGGCAGCTATGGCTTCTCTGCTCTTGGGCTTGGTGACATAGTAGTTATATTTTGGGGGAAAAAAAATCAGTGGTGTTTTCAGAGAGGATTTTTGTTTGTTTTGTTGTATTTTGTTTTAATCCCCAACTATGGGAACTGTCTACTTTTGTGAGACCAATTTATGTTTTGTCAGTTCTGTAAGGAGTCGCATGTGGAACTTTAAATTAACTGGAAACCACGTTGGCAATCAGTATATATGGTGTTTTCCAGCCCGCTTGCAGAAGGCCAGCAATGGCAGCTGCATTGTTGACCTGACCTTAATCAGAGTCTCCTTAAGTGCTGGAGCAACTGATGCATATTTTCTTCGATTCTGTAGGGATGTAGGGATGGGGTGAATAGGATTTAGAAGTTCTTGGAAGCATCCAGATTGCTCTGGGAGCAAGCATAGAACGGAACAGAAGAAGGGGATATATGTGTTCTCCACTTGGGACACGATGTAAGCAGGACCTGCAAAGATCATCTCAAATAACAGCACAATTGGTGCTAAGATTCTGCTCTCATAGAACTGCAATGTGATAGTGATTTTCACACTTGTCACCCTTGAACCATCTCTGATCACCCTGAGACGTGTCCTCTCAAGAGGGGGATGGAAGAAGAGAACTGTCATTTTAACTCTGAGAAACACTAGAAACACAAACCGTGTTATATAAAATTATGAACCAGTTCATAAAATCATCATAACTGACCAGCACCATGTGAAGTTTCTGAAATGGGCCTTCAGATTGGGCGCAAGGCAAAGGTAATGAAGGGACTTTACAGAGATGACTCACAAGGGCCTCCACTTTTTATTAGACTCATTTTGCTAATCCCGAAAATTAAGGAATTCCAGGTGTATGGAGCCAAGTATGCAAATGACTTCCTTCCGCCTCGCTGCTGATTTCATAAAAGGTTCTCAAACAGAGAAATAAAACACACAGAATGGGAAAGCTTTATGGCACAGTCGAGAATATTGTGCCTTTAAATAGTTCAGACAAGCAGTGCGTGCTGTAAATTTGCCACAGAGACAAATTTGTGCAAAGCTATAAAAAGAGCAAAAGTGAAGCTGAAAGAAGGCTGAGGTGGGGAGGCGGCAGGGAGAACTCTCGAGGCCTGGTGGTGGCCAAGGCCATGTTGATTCAGCTGAACTGGCCTCCGGGGGAGAGCCAGTAGGGAGCACTGTGAACAGAGTGGGCTCGTCAGGCATAGAAACAGATGGAGAAGGAAACATGGAGACGTTTTTATTGAGCCGGGGCTGAAAGCACTGCATTTTCCTGGTGTTCTAGGTGTAGGGATGGGTGTAGGGATAACCCGAAGGCCAAAGCCAGCCACTCACCAGTTTTCCTATGGCTCAAGACCATAAGAATAGTTCTTGCGTCTTCAAGCAGTTGAGAACAAACTAACAAAAGCATAATATTGCATTTCATGGCATGTGAAAATTATATGAAATTGAAACTTCAGTGTCTGTAAATAAAGTTTCCCTGGAACGTAGGGTATGTGATCTCTAGTTGCTTTATGTGACAATGACAAAGTTGAGTAGTCGCAACAGAACTGTGCGGTCTGCAAAGGCCAACATACTTACTATCTAGCCTTTTGCAGAAAAGGTTGGAAGATGCTCCTGTTCTAAATCAGTGGTTCTCAAAGTGGGGGCTGCAGAAAGTATTAACATCAACTGGGAAGGTGTTAGAAATGCAACATCTCTTGGGGCAGCCCGGGTGGCTCAGTGGTTTAGCGCCGCCTTCAGCCCAGGGTGTGACCCTGGAGGCCCCGGGATTGAGGCCCACGTCGAGCTCCTTGCATGGAGTCTGCTTCTCCCTCTGCCTGTGTCTCTGCCTCTCTGTCTCTTTCTCTCTCTCTCTGTGTGTCTCTCATGAATAAATAAATAAAAATCTTTAAAAAAAAAAAAAAAAAGGAAAAGAAATGCAACATTTCAAGTAACACCTAGATCTACTGAGTATGAGCCTCTAGGGCAAGGGCCCAGAAATCTGTGTTTTAACAAGCTCTCCCCCTCCACTACCCCCAGATAATTCTGCTGCACACTCAAGTTTGGGACCACTCCTGGAGTACCTCTACGGCTAGAGCCTAATGGGGCACTGAATGTTAAATCCCCACAAGAATGGACAACAGGGTCTCTATGGATGTGGGAAGTCCTCTGCAGGGAGAGTTACGGGTGCTCCGGGCTGTCACCTGACTGCTTGCTCTGGTTAAGCACAGCAGGAGGACCAGATACTGTTGGAGGGCCAACCACTCCACACATACAGGCAGCAGGCACGACTGTTCTTTCCCATTTTACAGATGGGACAATAGATAACTTGGCCAAAGTCACCTGAGTGGAAGAAACAGCCTTCAACTATGGGGTCCGTGTGACCTCGATGTTTGAGCTCAATGTATCCCTGTCCTTTGGAAGCTTTGAATGAAACGTACTTACAAATTCTGTAGGGTCTCAATTTGTTTTAGGCTAAGTAATTACTGGGATCTGGTGCCTTGGGTTTTGGAATTCACACCCTGCTAAGCACGGTGTCTGCTCCCAGAGCTAGCATTATGGAGAGAATCATTTTGCAAAATGCAGGGAAATCAGTGGTCTCTTTGGGAAAATGTCTGGTTATTCACAGTATTTATATGTGTAGAGCACAGAATATTCTATTGTGAAAATATCGAGAAAACAACTACTTGGGGAGCATTTTCAGTGAAATATTTACTTGGGAGAACAGGAAACATGTCTAACGATAAAAAAAAATGCAGGCGCATCTGGGTGAACATTATTTAGCTGCAAGTGTTTGCTTAGATATTTTTAATATACATTTATGCACTTTAAATTTATTTTATTGGGTGAAATAAGGACTTTGGGGAGAAGAGCTGGGGCATAGATTTTTAAATGTTCTGGGCAAATGAATACAGCCTCTGGTACACGATGATGCTCCCAGCTGCTTTTGTTTGACGGATTATCGTGATGTCCTTCGTTTTATTGTGGTGCTAAAGTAATGGGTCTGCCTGGAACAGTTTGCTGACAGATGAGAGCCTTGGTCTGTCACTGAAATCCCAAGAATTTAAAGGGAAATACATAGCAATTCACCTGGCTCCCACTTATTACCTGCAGTAAAGGGGGCACACAAGGGGATTGACGGGCTTTTATTTTAACTTTCAAAGGAGAGATTTCATCTATATTTCTGCAGAGACTGAAGGTGCAGATAGGTAGGTGAATGTCTGCAGACATCTCCCTGGCACATTAATCAGATTTCCAGCTTTTCTAGCAAAAAAAAAAAAAACAAAAAAAAAAAATCACTTTCCTGAGACAAGTTCTCTCACCGCTCACATGTGGGATATTTGTAGAGAAGATGTGAGGCTTTAAAGGACCTGGATGGAGAATCTTGCCTTGAGATTTTCTTTTTTTTAACTTTTGATTCTGCAAGATTATAGACCTACAGGAAGTTGCAAAAATAGTACAGAATAGGGACACCTGGGTGGCTCAGTGGTTGAGCACCTGCCTTTGACTCAGGGCATGATCCTGGGGTCCTGGGATCGAGTCCCGCATCGGGCTCCCCGCAGGGAGCCTGCTTCTCCCTCTGCCTGTGTCTCTGCCTCTCTCTCTCTCTCTCTCTCTCTCTCTCTGTATCTCTCATGAATAAATAAGTAAAATCTTTTTAAAAATGCAGAGTATTCCCATGTACCGTTTACCTAGCTTCCCCCAATGTTAACATCTTACATAACTGTAATACGTTATCACAATCTGAAATTGATATTGGTGCAATACTAGTAACCGGAACACTGGTTTTAATGTCACCAGTACACTGGTGTGCTTGTGTGCGTGTGTGTGTTCTGTGAAATGTTATCACATGTACAGATTCCTTGCTCTTATTCTTTCAGTCATTAAACAGTAGCAACAGCCACAGTATTCTTTGTAACCTTTAAATGATTGAAATAATAAAATAACAAAATCTTTTGCCTCCTTTATCCTGTCTTTATAACCATTCTGGCCTTGGGATGGGGTGTACTCTGATATCATGTGTGCTTGAGGCTTCTGGGACCCTCTTTACTCTCCGGGAGAAGATGAAATGTGATCAAGAAGAAATATACAACTGAGTCACTATGGTAACACTACGAGTATTAACCAGTGGATCTTGTTCTCTTCCATGGAAGGTTACGCTGCCCCTCTCTCATGAAGTTAGGCTTGGCCTGATGACTTGCTTTGGCCAGTGACATGAGAGCAGAAGACTTCACAGATTCCTCTGCCCCTGCCACAGATACCAGGGAGGTAAGGGTTCACATGGAGGTTCATGAGACCTAAGCCACCTTGTGTGGAGGAAAACCCAATCCAGGGACATAACTCAACCAGCAAGAAACTTCCTTGAGTGAAAACTAAACTTTGTTGTGTTAAGCCGCAGAGATCTTTGTGCCATGGTTACCTACCCTACCCTTTCCTGACTGATGCGGTGCTAGAGCATGGTGCCATCTTGGGAGAAGAAGAGAGGTTGCTGGCTGTTGCCCTGTGGTGCGGTCTTTCTAGAATGGTTTGTTCTGCTCTTGGAGAGACTGCTGTTCCACAGCTGATGGGGTGAAATCGATCTGGTGTTCTTTCCTCATTAAGAAATCTCTTCTTCTACCTCCCTCTGCGCCACCTTAGGAAGCCACGCGGAACAGAGGTGTGGCCCCACCACCTCTTCTGAATCAGAAGCTCTGGCAGTCAAGTCCAAGTGATTGTGATGTGATGATCCGAGTTTGAGATCCATTGGTCTCTATGCTCCGTCGCTTCCCTTTCTGTGGTTTATTTGCTATTCTATGAATCCTTGAAAGCCTGGAAGTACTGGGGGTCTGGCTCTCCACCAGTGTGCATAGAATATAGCAATGTCTTTGCAAGAAAAGACAAAACATGTGATGATCTGCTCTGGTGTAGGTGTGGGATTTGTACAGCTCTCACTGATTTTGGTGAGAGATTCAGGCTGAATGGGGCCTGAAGACCTCTCTGTCATTACTGACAAGTTCTTCTCCTACAGCTGTTTCTCTCTTTTGCCATCACATGCTCCAGCTCAGCTGTAATGGTTAGGATTCATGGTTGGCTGCCTTGCTGAGATTTTCCACCTTAATTCTCCCATAGTCCCTGGCATGTAATTATATTTCTATTTTGAAAAGGGAAGAAATTCTAATGGTGCAAGCATTAGGGAAAGATAATTGTTTTGTGCGAGGCTCTCCCGTGCCCTGGGTGAAGATCCACCGAAGCCCCCACAGCATTGGCGATGGTGCTAAACTTCATTCATGATACTGCAGTCTTGTGCATGGGTTACTCCGCCTGGATACCTAAAACACACATTAAGCCAGCTCTCGGTGCTAAAGCAGGGTGCTCCACAGTGCTGTATATTTATCCACAGGCAGCCAGGAAAACCTTTCTGAGCTGAAGTGACCCCACCAAGCATCACGCCAGCCAAAGCAAGAGTCAATACTTGTAGCTTCGAATCTTATTTTCTGGCCCAATGTTTAGACCAAGATTCCTATCCGCTGAAGATCTGTCTAGAGAAGCCAACTTCGGGTTCCAGGTTGGAGGGCTAGCAGGGATGCTCTATCAGAAGTGGAGAAGAGCGGCCGGTTTTGTACGATGGAGTGTGATGGTATCTAGAGCAACTGAGACTTCCACTTTATTGTGAGAAGTAGGAAGACAAAATACCATGAGTTAAACTGTAGGCCTTGTAGTATCACATTCTGCTTGTATTAAAGAGGAAAAACTCCAAATGAGTAGTGATGACATCGTGCTGACATTTGGGTTACTAGCTTCTCCCTGAGTGGCCCTCACCCTTGGGAATACTGCAGGTCACGGGCATTATACTGACAGATCCTGGGAACTCTTCACAGTAAGACAACTGTGCACCATGGAGGCACAGTAGGGGAAAGGACTGTGTTTCATTTTTAGGTTTTATTTTTTTACTGGTTGTAACAACTGATGGGTGTATAACCCAGAAAAATCAAAGGATTAAAAACACATAAAGCGAAATATATAATGGCAATAAAAAAGAAGTAACTTTTATTAGCATGTTGGCATAAATACTATCGAAGTTATTATGATCTAATTGGGGTTATACAGAATATGTATTATTATGTTTCACTAAACATTATTAGTAATAATAATATGCATTATTCTTTTTTCACTAAACAATACAGAGTAAGTTATTTGCCCTTATTATAGAATCTCCAAAATTATTTAAATGCCGATGCGATATTTCAGTTGCTTGCTTTTAAAATAATGCATGTATTTATTTGTTGGACAGACATTTACTGGGGTGGAGCTGGGCCCTGAGAATGCAGTGATGAGGAGAGAGGCCTTTCGGGGTGTGTGCCCACCTCTCTCTTGTTGGATGCTGGGGTCAGGAGTCACACAGACACTCAGGAGCCTCCCACCTCTCACCCAGGGTGGTGTAGGGAAGGGTGGGTCGTGGCTCCTGTACTTTGAATGGACCAGCTTGTACTTTGGGGTTTCAGGATTCAACTGCAGATAAATTGGAAACTGCTGCTCTGGCTGCCTGCGGGGCAAGGCCTGATGTCTGTATGGTTTCGATCGATGACAAGGTGAGTGTAATAAGCAGACCGCCTCTCCTCCTGAGGGAACTCACTGATTCATGGCGCCACATCCCGGGTTTCCTTCCAGCTCAGTGCCACTCGCTGGGCCAGGCCATTTATCTTTGACAAAATCTCCACCTGAAGCTTTCCCCAAACTCCACTGTGGCCCACAAGCCCCAGACATGAGATTGGGGGATGGCTTAAAGGAGTAAATGAAGGGTCCACGTTTAGAAATGCCCATCCTCTGCAGTGTGAAAATAGAACACTCCATGGGGGTATGTTTGGTGCCACAGAGGATTTCTGGAGATCCCAGTCCATGAAAGAAGTACAATTTGGTCTTTCAGTAGATTTCACTATTGGCATCCTGTATTATTTTAGGGTTTGGGCTTGTTTGCTGCTATTTGGTTGGCACAATGGCTGAGGAGCCTGCATTTTTAAGTAAGTTATTCCAAAAGCGTGTTTGATTCTTGGGACTCCAGGATGCATTTTTTTGGGGGGGGTCCATAAGTATCAAGTGAAAAATAGTATAATTTCATGGAGGCCCCTCAAAACCACTTATGATGTAGCCCAAGGTAGCATCAGGTGTCCCAAGTGTGATGTGTCCATCCAGGAGCAGAGACTGGGGAAGAGTCTTTGCTCTCCGTTCTAGTAATAAGACTAACCCCTAATGGAACTTTTAAATAACTTAAGTTTACTTTTGATTTTTTTTCTCCCTCCCTTACTGGGCCCTTCTCCGATCTTTGAGGACTTCCTCATAGTCAGAAACTCTCACAACCCCATCTGCCTGCCCCACATCAAAACACCCATTTCCTCAGGGCATTTGCTTCCTGCAGGATTTAGAAGTGCTTAAGTGGTTGCCATCTCTTGGCTCTGATGCAGATAGTTACAGGATTTTTTTTTTTTTTTTTGAGGCTACTATTTACTGAATTTCTAGGTGGAGCAGCTTAGCAATGCAACACAATTTAAGTGAAGATCCTGGAAAAGAGCTTTGGCTGGAGAAGCCTTTGTGCAGTCTGCCATCTAGGAGACTTTGACCCCACTCCTCCTACCTCTTGATGTCTCCTTCCCTTTCTGCCCTCTCCACCAACAGCCTCCCTGAATTTGACTTAGGACTGGAGTCTGAAGAGTTAGGGGAGAGCCAAAGTCATGTGTCACCTCTGTTTACAGCTCCTTAGTCACATGGCCATTATCCATCTGCTGGGGAGGCCAGGAAGTGCCGCCCCAAGCTGGGTTGCCAGGTCCTCAGCATTTTCCTTCACTGATGCTAGTAAACAAAAACGAAGATTGGAGAGTATATGAGCAGCTCAGGCTGCTGTAACAAAGTACCAAAGACCAGGCAGTTTAAACAACAGAAATTTATTTTCTCCCAGTTCTGGGAGCGACATAGAAGTCCAAAGCCAAGTTGTTAGTAGAGTTGATATTTTTCTACGACCTCTCTCCTTCTCTTATAGATGACCATGTTTGCCTTCATGTGGTCTTCCCTCTGTGTCTTCATCTCTTCTTCTACTGAGGATGCTGGTCATATTGGATTAGGACCCACCCAAATGACCTTACTTGCCACTTTAAAGGCCCCATTTCCAAATAGTCACATTCTGGTGTACTGGAGATTAAGACTGCCCAACACATGAATTTGGGGGCACAGTTCAGACCATAAGGGGCAGGAACTAAGAGTGTCTAACCACAGTGCTATTATCTCTGGCCACATGTTGGTCTAATTTGTTTATTCTTGTTGACAATCAGATGGAAGGATTTCTGACAGAAGTCCTGATGGCTTTTGGTCTTCCTTCTCCTCCATGGCATTTGGTGCAGTGCCATCCCCTGTGAGTATTCAATAAATGCAGTGGATTGAGGACTAGTGGTAGTGATAATAAGAAACATGGTGGTGAGCCAAAATCAGGCAGGTACTGATACATATAATTACATTTCTTGGATAAAGCAAAAGTCAGTTGGAAAACATTAAAACAAAGGAGCAGAAAATATATGCTCATTCATTCCTTCATTCATGTCTTTTGTTAAACAACTGTTGATTGGGTACTTATTACAGACCACTTTTGTTACAGGTGTTGGGGATACCGTGGTGAACAAGACTTTGTCCTCACAGAAGCTACATACTGGAGGGACAGACAGTGACAAGGGAGTTCATTGACAAGATAGCACCAGCTTGTGATAATGGCCATTCAATATGGAAGCAAAATAATATGAAATTTAGTGTGAGAATGGCATTTAGGTGCTAGAGAAGGGTTCACTATGAGGACAGCACTGGAGGCGAGACATACAGTTAAGAAAGGAGCAGCCCCAGGAAAGGCTGAGGGAAGAGCAATAGGCAGAGAGAACAGTGAGAGCCAGGGCCCTGAGCTGGGAATCAGTGTGTCTGTTTGAGGAACAGAAAGAAGGTCAGTGGGGGTTGGCGCAGCATGAGGGAGTGGGGGCGAGGTGGGAGGGGATTAAGCTCCAGAATGTGCAGGACCTTGGAAGCCAACGTAAAGGCAGGAGTTTTACTCTAAGGAAAATGGAAATGACTCATGGGTTGACTACCGATAAGAACTTCCCATTCTATGCTACAGCACACAGTATTTCCAGGGCCACCACTTTCTTCGAGATTTTAGTAGGTTGAATGTTTTGACTCCCTGACTTGTGGAAAGGACATAGATGTGTTACACGTTCCAGACAACATTTGAAAAACAACAAAATGCTTGCAGTGTCATTGTGAGAACAAGGCCAAGTGTGGTTCATGTCCGATGTGTGCAAAGGCCCATTGAGATATGTCTGGGTCTCAGAATACGATCATTGCAAACATGACTCTTGTCGTCCAGCTAGCATGGAGTTGAATGGGCAAAGATCTTGAGACGGATTTTAGAAACTACTTTCAATTACATTTGATTATTTCAATTGTAATTATAAAATGTTTATTATTTTCTATGTATATGTATACTTACAAAGTTATTTTCAAAAATTATTTGCTGACATGACTTTCTTGCCTTTGTCAGTTAAGCCCTTTCCTGTAAAAGTGCTGGAAAGGGGTTCTTGTAAACCGAGCACTGTAAGCAGTTGGATGCTGGTGCCTGAGAATTCACTATGTTGTAATTACAGAATTGGCCACCTTGATTGGCTGCAGAGAATTATAGGAACACCAAGTAATGTTGCAACAATTATGCCCCAGCAATTAGCAACCAATAAAGCAGCAGACCTCATTGATATAGCTGTCCTACTTAGTAAAAATATTGGAAAACAAATACCCTACAAAACAAATAACACACAACTAGTTCTGGCAAAGGAGCCAAGTGAACTTGGCTATAGCAGGGAATCTAAGAGCAGTGGGGCCTGGGCCGAGGGCAAGCAATTCCTGAGTACAGGACGGCTGACCTGACAATGGGGATAGCCAACCATCACCCCCGATCTGAGTGCTTAGTATGTGTGAAGGGCCAGTCTAACTGTTTAAGAGGATTGGTGGTTTGGCATCCTCACAAAAACCCACTGAGGGAGCTGCAGTGTTAGCAACATTTTACAGATGAGGAAGCTGAGGCCTGGAGAGATTACACCATCATAAGTGGCAGAGCCTTGATTTAAACCAGAACTTAAATTAAACCTCAGAGTCTGCCGGCTGACAACTAGGTTATCCAGCGTTCCTAACTGAGTCAGTCTTGGTTGGAGCCTCAGAGATGCCTCTCGAGGATTTCCGCCCCTACCCCCAAATCAATTGCTGTTCAGACTGTGGATAATAGAGCCTTATTGTAAAAGTAAGTCCTTTTTGACATTGAAAGCATGTTTGAAGGTGTGTGCTCACCACTTGTATTTTGTTATTTAATTTTCAACAACCTATACTGGTGATATAACTTGACATAACACTTAGATCATCGGACTAGGTCAAGATTTCTATGAGTTGGGAACATTCTGTTCTGCTCTGGACCCTTTAAATTGACGCACTGCCCACTCATCACTGTTCCCCACTCCCGAACCCATCCAGACCCCTCCCTCTTCATCCCCATTTGCTATACTTCTCTCCCTCTGTTTCTGGTCCCTCATACCCCGGCTTCACCCCAGTTTGGTTGTGTCCTTCCCTAAAGCCCTCCAACTTGGAGGAGCTGCTTTATCCTCCTTGTTCTGGTCAGCCCTCAGAACTCCCTTGTAGGCATACCGCACCTCCACAAGGAAGCAGAGCCCTGCAGGGCTCAGAAGCTTGAGTTTCTATCTACCATGCATGAAATACTGAATTTCTCTGAGCCTCAGATTCTTCATCTGCAAAATGTAAATATCATAGCATCATCTCCCCTTGGTTGGTGGAGAGCCTGTGGTGGAATCATGTTCAGTACTGTACTTCTATAGCATGTGCTCTTTTATGTTCACAATGTGCTTGAACTGTGCTTGGCACATTGGGTGTATTCAATACATAATAGCTACTACTATTAAGAGATATCTGTCCGCCCTGCCCTAGCTGACAATGTAAGGCCATTCCCCAGCTAGAGGTTGAATGGGAAGAGAATCAGTTGGGTGACACAGTTATGTGTGTCACATGCCCATGGTATTTCTTTTGTATTCCCCACATCTAGCATAGCTCTTGGAAAATTACAACAATAACTAGAAGAAAAATAACATACATTTATTGAGCACATACTAACTTCTAGGTGCTATGTTAAGCAATTTATCTGTGGTATTTAATCCTCACAAGGATTCTCTGGGGGTAAGTCCTTTTATTTTCCCTACTTCATAAGAAAGCTGGTCTTTAGAGAGATGAGGTAATTAGCCTTGAATCACACAGTTAGTGACAGTCAAGCCAGGATCCAAAGTGAGAATGGTCTATCTGGAAACCCTGGGCTTTAAGCACAAAATACGCAGCTTTAGTAAATAGTGAAGGAAGGAGGGAGGAAGGAAGAAGAAAGGGAGGGAGGGCCAGTGAAAGATAGGAAAGGGCGCCCTCTGGAGTCCCAGCCCAGTGTAGATGCTAGTTCTTAAACTTGGTCTCACGCTGGAATCATTTGGCCAACTTAAAAAATATGTATACTGGTGCCCAGGTCCCACCCCCAGAGACTATAGTTTGATTGGTCTGGTCTGCAGCCTGGTCATCAGGATTGGGAAAGCTCCAGGGGGTTCTTGAGTGCAGCCAAGGTCGAGAGCCGCCGCCTTAGCCAGAGCACATTGCCCCCTGTCCTCCAAGGTGGCCAGAGAGCACTTTGCATTAGCACCTGTGAGCCGCGGTGCAGGTGCGCAGGGCTTGGACAGGGCGGCGGGGGGAACATGCAGAGACGGACGGTGTGGCTGATGTCGAACCCGGAGGGGTACAGGGTTCAGGAAGTGAAGTTTATTACAGTCCAAATGACAAAACCTTCTGTGCTGAGTTGCGTGCCGATGGGGCTCAGACTGCAGGAGGGGATTGATACAGTTCCTTCTGGTGAGTGTCCCCCTCACTATGGTGACAGGGCGCCTGTGTCTGGAATTTCCTTGGCGATGGCTTTTTCAGATTGTCCCAGACTGGTGCCCTGATCCACCTCAAGGATGGCTCATTGAGGCTGAGCAGCTTTTCCTGGGCCAGTCCTGGGGATTCCCGGCCAGGTTGAGAAAACCCTGGTGCTTGACACTAGGAGGGAAGGAGAGGCAATGGCCTCTTGGGGGGCGGTGTCTGAATCACTGTGGGAGTTACTGAAGTTATTTAAGTTGCATTGCCAAAGGATATAGCATTTCCTTTGATTCAGGAAGGAAACTGAGCTTTTTTTTTTTTTTTTAATATATGAGTTGGTGAGTATTCCTTAGATTTGTTGCCAAGCCTAGAACTGGAGGCTGGTCTGCACAATTCCCCAACATTGCACTCCACAGAGAAACATGCAGGTGGTCTGCTCTCCATCTCTTGGCTGCCACAAGAAGCATCAGTACATAGGAGATCTGCCCTCTGCAAAAAGAAACAAAAAAATGATCAAACAAAAATAACCATTCTCCATGCTTGGCCCAGCCATCAACGCAGAATGTTCTTGAAGCTTGTAATAAAAGTGGCTATTTATGCAGCGTTATGTCCCAGATCGTGTGCTAAGTGCTTTACATTATTAGATCATCTAATCCTCACTTGCTCTCCAAGTGGTACATGATATTACCCCCATTTTATAGAAATGTAACTTGAGTTTCTGAGAAGCTAAAATAAATTACCCAAGGTCAGAGAGCTTACGCATAGCTAAAACAGGATTTGGACTGACTTCCACCACAATTTATGTGCTCAATGACCTCACTACACTGCTTCTGTTTCATCTGTCTCTGAATTTCTGGCCCCTTGCACAGAGTCTGATACCTTGAAGAGCCACAATAATGTGTGCTGGATGAATGAATGGATGGATGGATGAATGGATGGATGGACAGATGGATGGATGGTTGTAAAATAAAGCCACTACTTCATTCTAATCTCAAATCTTCATTTGCTGAGTGGAAATTGTAAGAACAGAGAAATGACACATGGGACAAAGCCTTAATGTGGGAACATCCTACGTAAGTAAGCAAGCCTTGCCAATATTAGCTAAAGCACTCAGAAAATTATGTTGAAAGCATAAAATTTCTCACTGCATCTATTCAGAATCTATTTATTATACCGATCAGCCACAAAAAAAATCAGAGGGGAGACATCAGATATGAAAGATCTAGAAAATTTTCCAGATGATAGAGGGTTTAGGTGAGAGATTCCACTTCAGAACATTCTTTTTGCTCTGTAATTCTGTGCCTGTGGGGATTGGAGCTGGGGATGGGGTGGAGGGGTGATTTCCGAGGCTGTGTGTGAAGTGCCAGAGATTAGGAAACACAGAGGAGGTTAGCCAATTCACCAAAGTCACAGAGAAAGTAGGTGGAAGAGCTGCAAGGAGGATCTGAGGTGCTGATTTGCAGCCTCGCTCACCCCTTTCTCCTGCCTGGAGCCAAGCCGGAGCCAAAGGGTGGCTTGTGACTTGAGCGTCTGCAGCCTGTCCTGGCAGACCAACAACAGCGTGATTGATGCTTCCTCTGCTTTTGTCATTTATTTGCCTTGTTTTTTTTTTTTTTTTCCTTCCCCCAACAGAGCTGATAAGGGAGGTTTTGCTAGAGAATCATGTATCTCGTCTTTTTTTTCCCTTTGACCAGTGAGATGCAGTTCTCATTACTCCAGCCACTTTTCAAGGGTAAGCAGTTTTGCATTATTTAGCAATTGAGTCTTGGAAGAGACTCAGCAGGGGCCTCTGAATGTTGGGGTGCTGTTCTCCATTCACTCCATCCCAACAAACAGACCCATCTGTTCAGGCCAGCATTTCCATCCCATCTGAACCTTTGGTTTTCTTGCTTTTGTTTTTCTTTGCCTGTTTCTGCTCGTGACACCGGAATGTGGAGGTGGGCAGTTCATCTGCACACGGCTTTTCTGGTAGCGTGGAGTGGTGAACAGTGTGCAGTGGGATAACAGATCGGGGATCCAGGTGCTGCAGGTATCGTAGCAGGTGGAGCCCAGCAAGCCCCTTCACCTCCTTGAGCTTTGTTTCTGCGTCGGTGAATCTGAGATTTGGGCCAGAACTTGGGGGAGGCAAGAGAGGCAGCCAGGGTACAAGGTTTCCAGAGGCACTCATGTGTGGTCCTGAAGGTGAATTCCCCTGAGACACTGCACCCAAGAAGACTCCCCTGCCTCTCCACAGTGTGGGCCCTGGTTGAGACGGTGAAGATGATAACCACTAACCCTTCTGAAGCCTTTACTGTATGCCTTCCACTACTTGGAGAGCTTACATACCTTGCAGCCCTATGCAGCAGGTTTTGTTAGCCACATTTTGCTAGATAAACTACGTTGGGGGTTGTTACCCTCCCACGATCCCAGAGTTTGTAAGCAGAGAGCCAGGCTTTGTCCTCAGCAGCCTGACACTTAGTAGATGCTTAAATCAAGGCTGGGCAGCTATGCATGTTGTGCTTGTTATTCAGGTGTGAACTCAGCAGCCACATGCCTCCCCAGCAGCAGCCAGAATTTCGCCTGGGCCTTCAAGTGGCGTCTGACCACCTCCACCGGTCTTGGAGATGACAGATCCGTTTACAGCGCTGCTGAATGGAGTCATATTAACTTATCCATCTCTGCCAAATGCTATTCATTGTGAGATCTGCCCCATAATGAAGCATGATGGATTGCTTCTTTTGGCCAGAGAATAACTTAACCTCTGACTCGAGATGGAGGTATGTTTTCCATGAAAAGGTGGTTAACAGCCTCTTCCCCTCGTCAGAAATACTGGCCAAGGCTGAGTGAAGTGCCAAAAAGCCGTAATACATCCTCAAAGTCTGTGAAAATAAATTCCTCTCAATATATTATGTATTTGGTTCCCCATCTGGGTTTCCAGGAATTAGGGCTGTTATTGTACAGTCTAATTTTAAATCTGGAGCTTTATTATTCAAAAGAAATGTCTTTTCCCCCTTCCCACCCCCATTTTGTTTTTTCCCCCTCCTTCTCACTCTGTGTGCATTCTGTAGCGGGTTTAATTGAGTTTTCCCCACCAGGATTCCATTGCAACTCTAGGGCCTGAATATCCTGATAGTCAATGGAGCTTAAAAAACAAGGAGAGAGCCTTTGCAACCGTGACTGTATTCAAACAGAATCCCTCATTTCCATGGAGAAGGACAATATGTCTAAGCGAGCTGGTTTCATATTAACTTGGGGGCAGGCCCTGGGATCAGAGAATGTGAGGATGCACTGTCTTAAGGCTGTCCGTGCGGGGAGCTCTGTGGCTGTGGAGGTGCTTGTTGGGCGCCAGGCCTGGGCAGAGAATCTGGGGCCAGGTGCACCTTCCTACTGATCTTTTCCTCTCCTTCCCCCCTCTCTGTGTTTCCTCCTGCCCAGGGGTGGGACCATTCTGTATAAGATGGACATTACCCTGAAGAATCCCAGGCTGTGACATCTTTACACCCCAATGCTTTCCTTTCTGCCGTTCTAGGTGGGCATGTTTTGGGAAGGGCATAGTGTGGGCCTCAGAGTTGAGTCCATGTGCTCTCTCCTCCTTCACTGTCCCCCTTTGGACCTATTCTTCTACTTACTGATCTGAGTAAGTCCTGTCTGTGACACGGGAATGCTCACACCCGGGAGAGATTTGTAGCCTGTGAGGCACAGGCACCATAGATAAAGATCCAATTGAATTGAAAAGTGTTCTTAGGGATTCCTGGGTGGCGCAGCGGTTTAGCGCCTGCCTTTGGCCCAGGGCGCGATCCTAGAGACCCGGGATCGAATCCCACGTCGGGCTCCCGGCGCATGGAGCCTGCTTCTCTCTCTGCCTATGTCTCTGCCTCTCTCTCTCTCTCTCTGTGACTATCATAAATAAATAAAAATTAAAAAAAAAAAACAAGAAAAAGAAAAGTGTTCTTAAACATTCTAAAAAGTGTTGGCATAGGATACGACCGTGCTTTGGAGCTAATGTGCTGCAAGCCCAGCTCTTTCTCCCTGTAGCTGGGGAGGATCTCAGCCCCTTGGGTTCTCAGGTTCCTCATCTCTGAAATGAGGCTAACTCCCATGTTTATCTCGGAGACAGTCATGAACATTCAATGAGACATAATTCTCAAACTCTTTACATAAGATTCACATAATCCCTCAATACCTGTTGGCAACACTGATGAGGGGGCAGATGGATATGATTGCTTGTTGTTGCTATTATCATCTCCCTTGAAACAGAGTCTCCCCCTTGTTCTGGAGTATTCCATTTGAAGGCAGGCAATTTGTAGAGTGGACTTCTCCTGCCTTTCAGCAGCACAGGGAACTGATTCCGCTTACTGTGGACTAACACACATGTGGTCTCTGGCAAAGGCCGGGCAGGGAATAAGGCTGGAAAATCTCAGGCCTGGCTGCCGTGTGGGTGGCTGACCCTATTAACCATTAACAGTTTATCTTGAATCTGATTCTCATTCCATCCCATTTGTTCTCTCTCAGCCCCTTTCTTCCCCTGTTCCCTTCTAGAATTTACATTAGAAAATAAACAGCCAGCATGTCCTGTTTGTTAGTGTTGGAGCCATTGGCTGTTTTCCCACGTCAGCTCACCTAGGCATTCTCTTGGTTTTTTACTAACCCACCACAGCATCATGGATGGAAGAGAGAGGGACTTTGCTCTCGGCCTGTTATTCCATCTGTGAAATAAGATGACTGGCTCTCAACCATCCGACATCACTTTGACCTTCAGAAGCAATGGCTTTTTAAAAAATAGATTTTATTTATGTATTTGAGAGACAGATTGAGAGAGAGAGAGAGAGAGAGAGAGAGAGAACAAGCAGAGGAAGTGTTGGAGAGGGAGGAGCAGTCTCCCCACTGAGGAGGGATCGGCTGTGGGGCTCAATCCCAGGACCCTGGGATCATGACCTGAGCTGAAGGCAGACTTTGAGCTCCTGAGCAGAAAGGCACTTCAAAAACAGTGAGATACAGGAGTGTTGCATCTTATATAGAGGTTAGGAGGATGGGCAAAATACTGATTAAATTTTGAATGGTCGGTTATCCTTGCCACTGTTGTAAATTGTCCAGTGAGGAAGCACGGAAATCTAGGTATTATGCTGTAACTCTGGATGTGTACAATGTGGATGTGTCACTGCAAAATGTATGCTGACTATATGCAACCTATAGGATATAATAGAGAAACATGACAAATGTACTTGTATGCTGTATTTGAATTATGTAAAGAGAGATCACATGTAGGTGGATTTAGATAATCCGTACATGCTTGATTCTACTCCTCTATATCAAAACGGAATTATTTTGCTTTTCTGTGAAAGACGTTCCATGAAAAAAAGTTGTGTTTTAAGATTTAGGGACTTTAGTTTCTCACCTATCACATACCGTTATCAGAAGAGGAGCTCAGCTATAAGGTTGTCCCACAAAAGTTATGGAGAAACCACCACAGAGCAAAACCCTAAGCTTATTTTATCATAAAAACAGGATAAGAATAAATATATACTCTCAACTGGCTGACAGCAAGTGACCATCTTGTACAGACTCATCGAGACCCATAAGTCTACAGTTCCATTTAATCAGGGCCAGTTACCCAGACAAGATAGCACTGACAACCAAAGGAGTAGAAACCCAGCATTCACGAACTGCTTCTGTGATCCAGGTTCTATACTGAGCTCTTCATATGTTCTGCTTTATTTGAGCCAAGGTACTACTACTCTCCCCATTTCACAGATGATGAGACTGAGGTATGGAGGTGTTAAATATCAGGACTGGCCACAGGGCTACGAGCCTAGCACTCAGGATACAAATTTGAGCAGTCTGCTTCCAGAGTTCATGCTCCCTGCTGTTGTTTGAATGTTTGTGTCCCCCTAAAAATTGTAGGTCACAATCATAACCCCCAAAGGTGATGGTATTAGTAGGTGGGGCCTTTGCAAGGTGATTAGGTCATGAGAGTGGAGCGTTCATGAATGGAGTTAGTGCCTTTATATAAGAGTTGAGTCCATGTGCTCTCTCCTTCTTCACTGTCCCCTTTTGGACCACAGAACTTTGTAGCCCCACAGTGAGAAGGTGCTGTCTGTGAACCAGAAAGGAGTTGCTTGCCAGAATGCAATCATGCTGGTCCACACTGGCACTTAGATCTCAAATATACAGCCTCCAGAAGTGGAAGAAATTAATTTATTTTATTTATAAGCTACTCCATCTGTGGTATTTTGTTATAGCAGCCCAAACAGACTAAGAAACTCGAAGAAGGGCATACAAACCCAAGGCTTTCTTCTTCATAGGTGGGTGAGCCATTTTATGACTCCACATCTGTTTCCCCACCTATGAATGGAAGACAGTGGCATCTGAATGGGAGCTTTGAGTAATGAAACCATGCGTGGAGAATGACCTTGCACCTCCATAATGATAGAAGCTTACAGGTTGGTGCTAATTTAAAAACTAAGACTGGGTGCATAATTGGACTCCCAACTTCTGCTGCTTCCCCCAGTGATAGCTGGTTAAGAAGACCTGTTGATACCTTCTCATTCCACTAGGCTCCAGCACTGCCCCTTCATCAGAGGAGACAGGTCAAAGGTGGCAGGGGTAGGATGGACATATCCCTCTAATCCTGGAATTTTTCTTTTAGTCAGGGGTGCTTCTGACTTTTCTTCTAATCTCTGAAGTCTTCAAGAAGTGTCCTGACCTACTGTTCAGAAGGGGCTGGGTCAGTACCCATTAAGAATATGACCAGTGAATCTGTTGACTTAAAAAAAAGTGAGTCCCTGCCTATTAGACTCATTGCTTAGATACCTATTCATCTGTGATAAATTGCCTTAATAAATGCCATTGAGCCCGGGAACGACAAGAATGAGGCCAAGTTAAGAATAGAGGGCATTCTTCTCCAGGGAGACGAGACAATATGATATGCAGTGTCCCAGGATTGTCACAATGCACTCACTGAAATAATGCTGATGCCGGAAAGCATGTGAAAAGGAGGCAAGATGCTTTTCTACGAGGTGGGGGAGAAGAAACCAGCTTAGCTCGTTCGTACCTTGAAGACACATCTTGGCACACAGTGAAGAGGAGAGAGGGGCTCTGGAGTCTGGCTGTGATTAGCAGCCACCTAACTAGGTGTCTGGCAGGGCATGCTGGAAGTTGAGCAGGGCTTGGTTATGCTGGCCTTACCTGATGCTGTCTAGGGGAGCCAGCAGCACCGGGGCGGGGCGGGGGGGCAGGGTGTCCAAAGCTCTGACCTGGAGTGAAGACTCCCTCCCCCTGTTGGCTGTGTGACTTTGACCCAACCTCTCAGTGTCTTGGTGTCCGATCACCTCACCAGGTTGTTGGGGGCACAGGTCAAATTTGCGATAAGACCTTATGAACTGTTAGCAGCTGCTTAGAAATGAAAAACAGGGATCCCTGGGTGGCGCAGCGGTTTGGCGCCTGCCTTTGGCCCAGGGCGCGATCCTGGAGACCCGGGATCGAATCCCACATCAGGCTCCCGGTGCATGGAGCCTGCTTCTCCCTCCGCCTGTGTCTCTGCCTCTCTCTCTCTCTCTGTGACTATCATAAATAAAAAAAAAAAAAAAAAAGAAATGAAAAACAATCCTATCAACGTTTATCATGCACCTATTTGGTGCAAGAAACAGCCCTGGACTCTTGGGCATCTGACAGTGAACAAAGGAATCCACATGACCCTGTTCTCAGGGAATTTGCAGCTAGGGGATCAAGCTAAACAACAGCAAAGAAATATACAGTATGGGAAGGGGGAGATCTGAGCAGGGAAGTGATAGCATTTGCTCTGAGTTTCAAAAGGACGGGACATAAAGGGGAAAGTTGAAGAATAAACAAATACTTGCTCCCTAGTTTTATTTGAAGGGGGTGACTCAGAGACTCTAGGTAGGGCTGTCTTTTTCAATGCATCGGAATGTATAGGTCCGGCATATGGCAAAAGGACTTAATTCCTAAAATGCCACACAGATGCCAACTTCACAGCAAATTTCAGATGTTATTTTAAATTCAGTATAAAGTGTCTCTTACGCATGTAATCTATGGTGCTTTATTCTGAAGCTCTTTTCAAAGTTCATTTAAACGTGGTATTTGTTAGGTCCAGAGGACTAGTTAATGGTGAATTAATAACCACCCTCCCCCCCCCCCATACACACACACACATATTCATTCATGGAATTTTATGGAGTGCTGGGAGGTATTGTGCTGAACCCCAAGATGACGAAGATATGGCCTTGCTCTCATGGTAGCTACAGCTGTCAGTTCTTTTGGGGTTGTGTTAGCTCCTGAACGCAGTCTGAACTTGTCTGCGGTGGTGAGGAGGGCTTTGTAACCAGCTCTGTGTTCTTCCTGCTTCTCGGGTTTCCTGAGGCTGGAGGTGGTGGAGTCATGGGTTGGGAAGCAGAGCCCAGGCCTCGTGCAGGTAGAGGGGCCGGGGACAAAAAGAAACTTCTGATGTTGGAATGTTTGCATCTCCAGGCCAGGAGGGCGCCCACAGTCTGGCTTGCTGTTTTCTCTATTGCCTGCTGCTGTGAGTTCGGTGGAGAGCAAACCCCAGGGACTCGCTGATGTGGTTTCCTCTCCTTCTAGAGAAAAACCTTCCTCTTTTCTCTTTTTTCAGTATTTGCTCCAATTTGCTTTGTTTCCTGGGCATTTTCTTTGTAAGTTTTTACTTTGAACTAATTTTAGATTTATAGAGGAGTTGTAAAAGGAGAGAGTTTCCATCTAGCCCTCACCCAGCTTCCCTTAATGTTAACATCTTACACGATCACAGTGAACTATCAAAACCAGGAAATTAACGCTGGGCCAATACTATTAAGTCAATGGCAGGCCTTATGTGAATCTCATCAGCCTTTCCCCAGTGTTCCTTTTCCTCTTCCAGGATCCAGTCATTGCATTTCATTGTTATTTTTCTTTAGTCTCCTCCAGTCCATGACTATGCCTGGGTCTTTCCTTGTCCCTGACCATCTTGAAGGGCACAGTCCCCCTCAAATCACTTAAAGAATGTTAGGGCTATCCAGCCTTGCTGCTGGACGGGCAGGCTTAATTAAGTAGGGGGACCCCCATCATCAGGACCATCAGAGCAAGATTGGGGGGATTCGCTCCATTGTAGATTTGTAAAGGGAATATGTGTAGGCACAGGGTTGGGCTCTAACAGTGATGATGGGAAATGATGTCTCTCACTGTAGCATCTTTCTTCTAAGCTTGATGCTGTGATCAGCCCACTTGATTTGAATCTGGGCAAGTTATTTCATTTTTCTAGGCTTCAGGTCCTACGCTATGGAGCGGAGGTAGTAACAATGCAAATCTCAGGGTAGGTATGAGGAATAAATGGGATAAGGCAGGCAAAGTATCTGATGCCATATCTGGAGTATGAAAAATGTTTGATATATGTTAATGTTATTATTATTCTATTATTCTTATTCTTCACGTATCACTTGCCAGGCATGATGCTAAGCACTTTGCCAACACATCTCACTTTGTCTTGGTGTTCCCCTATAAGGTCTACATTTTCCAGATAAGAACTTGAGACTCACAAACGGCTTGGGACCTAATCTCTCCACCCTAACACCCGTGTTTTTTGAAACACTGCCCTATTGCCTCACCTATAATAATGGAGATATTTCTTGCATGTGTTTTAGAGCTCTATCTCATTCATGGGTTTCAATTTATCTTCAAAATGTTCTAGGGATGGTATGGGACAATGACATCCCATTTGATGGATAGGGAAAATGAGGGACAGTTTTAGAAGGAAGTGAGATACTTCTCACCCATGCACATATTCTTCTGGGCCTGATCCCTCTACAATCTTGAAAAGATCCTTCCAAACCCTTAATAAATGTGCACTAATTTTCACAAAGCATTTCAAAATGTCTTGTTCAGTATCATTGTAAGCCTTCAAACCCACATGGTACAGAGGATGCCTCCAGAAGGAAGGTTGCCAAGACTTTGTGACCAGCTCAGGGTAAAGATCTGTCTTCTCTCTCAGCCCCCAGAAAATCTCCAGCTAAAGAACCATGAAATCATCCCATATTTGCCAATCAATGCTGTAATTTAGGATTTTTGTCTTTTCTCTTATATTGAGACGCCCCCCCCCCCCACCCCATGCAACCACAAAGCCCAGATCTCTTGTGGCTTTGTTTGGATTTTCTAGCTTAGAAATCCTTGTATTTCAAGAGCAAGCATTGGCCATGATTTTGATGTTTGGGAAGAGGCACTAGAGACACTTAGGGAATATAAAAGCAAACACTGGCATCTTTAATTCCCATTGAAGAGAAATCTACCCAAATGATGGGATAGGCAAGGCAAAAATCCTTTTAGTTCAAAACATATTCTTAGAGCACTGTGTATATTGGGGACCACAGACAAATGAGATTTGATTCCTGGGGACATGGGAATGATCACAGATGACACTTGCTATATGCCAGGTATGTGATCTGTGTGTTTTTAGCCTTATTTTGTTTCTTCACAAACCACTTTGCAACTCTACAACTCTCTTGGAGATCCAGAGATTGAATAAACAACCCAAGGTCACAGAGCAAGTAAGTACAGACCCAAGATTTGAATTCAGGTTCTTCTGAGTATATTGTATATTGTATATTGCCATGTGACCTTTAAAGATCATATAGGATCACTGTACAAGACAGGCAAACAAGCTAATTTTTGTGATGTAGTGGTTTGATTACCAATTGGGTTTCCCCTCATAATTCTGTGAGTAGACACCACAGGGAGTTTGCCAAATCTGCTTTCAGAATATGCTTCCAAGGGTCTTCCCAAGCCTCCGTTAGATCCACTTCTCTTCCTCATTTTCTTGAGATGGACCTACACATGGTCTCTTATCTTTCAAAGCTAGAATGGAGACAACAGAGAAGGGAGTGAATGAAATATCTGCTTACCAATGAAAATGTATTTAAACCAGATAAATTCAGTTCATCATTAAAAAATTTTTGAGGAGGAAGGCATCTGGCTCATAGTGGGCATTTGATACATGTGAGTTGAATGAATTAATGGGTGAGTGAATAAATTTTGAGACCTAAAGAGGTTAATAAAGTGCTTTGGGCATAAAATGGGCGATGAATCAGCTCTAGCTCTCTTTTTACACAAATGTGGAAAATGAGGTAAAAGAGTTGCTGTAAATCAGCATAACCATATGTCAAAGGAGCAAGGAGTTGTACCAACATGTACACATAAAATTGCATTTTTGCCTATTACAAAAGGCTGTTAATAAGACAAGAGAAATTTTAATGTTGACACAGCTATTAAAATGGCCGAAATCCAGAAGATTGACGACACCAAATGGTGGTAAGGATGTAGAGCAACAGGAACTCTCATTTGTAGCTGGTTGGAGTATAAAATGGTACAGCTACTTTGGAAGACACTGAGTGGTTTCTTACAAACCTAACCATACTCTTACCATGTGATCCAGCAATCTTGTTCCTTGCTATTTACCCAAGGAGTTAAAAACTTATGTCCACACAGATGTTTATAGCAGCTTGATTCATAATTGCCAAAACTTGGAAGCAGTAGGTGAGTAGATAAACAGTGGTCCACCCAAACATTGCAATATTATTCAATGCTTAAAAGAAATGGGTGATCAAGCCATGAAAAGACATGGCTGATCCATAAATACCTATTACTAAGTGAAGGAAGCCAACCTAAAAAGTCTATATATGATATGATTCGAACTATACGATATTCTGAAAAAAAGGCAAAGCTTATGGTAATAGTAAAAGGATCAGTGGTTGCCAGAGTAGGAGGGGAGGAATCAATGAATAAGCAGAGCACAGAGGATTTCTAGGGCAATGAAACTATTCTGTGATGCTGCAATGGTGGATACATGTCTTTACACATTTGTCCAAACACATAGAATATCCAGCCCCAAGAGTAAATCCTAATGTCAACTATAGACTCGGCTTATTCTGATGAGTCACTGTAGGTTCATCAGCTCCAGTGGGGGATGTTCATCTGGGGGAGGCTGTGTATATGTGGAGGCAGGAGGTATAGGAGACATCTCTGTACCTTCCTTTCAGTTTTGCTGAGAATGTAAAACTGCTTTAAAATATAACATTTTTTTTAAATGAAAACAAAGACATGAAGCTAAAGCCCTAACAGAAGGGCATTTCCTCAGCTTGATAAAGAATCTCTCCCCAGACTTGCAGCTAATAATCTCAGTGGTGAGAAACTCAAAGCTTTCAGCTGAGATTAGGAACAAGACAAGGTTGTCCCCCCTTCACTATCTGTTTAAAAAGAAAGAAACAGGGAGAGACGAACAAGGAGAGGAAGAGAAAGAATTCTAAAGCTTTGATAAAAAGATTAGAGAGGAAGGTTTGGCATTCTTACCTATTAAAACTTCCCATCTGTGCTGTTGTCCTGTTCATCTGAAGAGACTGCCCTCATGGTCTTTTTCTAGTGCTATAATTCTGGGACCTGTAACACAGTCCCTTGGCTCCAGACAATTGCATGCAATCACAGATCAAGCTTGTTTGGTGATAAACCATGAACTATTTTATATTTTCACCAAAAAAAAAAAAAAAAAAAAAAAGTTAACAAATGAGGTAATGAACATCGTGTCTCACTTATGATCACTACGTAATTAATTCATGTGAGTAAGAAAAAACACATTTAGGAGCTGCCATGTGTGGCTTTGTTTTCTATCATTTTTCCTTTATTTGTCTGTGGGAGTAGTGACGTATTATTTACCATCTGAAGGCCAACGAGAAAGGCTTTGCCTTGTGAGCTTAAAGCTGCCTTGTGCTTCAGGGTGTCATACTTCTACCTGGAAAGAAGATGAGCTTGAGGATCATTTCTTGTGAGTGGACAAGCTTCCCTACCTGATGGAATTGGGCTGGGCCTTGGGGGTGCTCAGCTCTCGGTGACGATGCAGCCCGGGCTTGTCAGGTCTCCATAAAATTTTTAGAAGAGGCTAAGAAACTGGTCTTATAGGTGACATCTCCCAATTTTAAATTTTTGTCAGCTGTTGTTATCATGGAAAATATTGTTTTAAATTGTGGGATTCAAACAAGGCACGAGCATCGGCTGGGGGCTGATATCTAGGGGAAGATCAATATTGGCATAGACGAGGATCAGAGAATGACATCTTATCTGTTGTTCACCGTTGCCAATCGATGGAGAGCCATGCAAGCCAAGCCCACGGCTCTTCCACAGAAATTCCACACCGTTGTGTGGTCTTTGGGGGGCTCTGGGGTGACGCGTGACAAATAAAGGGAGCAATGAATGTGATGTACTGGTTTTAACATCCAAAGGCAAGAATACAGACTGGAGGCCCCCTGCTCTCCCTAGGCAGCAGAAGCATTTCTTTTGGTCTATACAGGATGCCTCTCTACTCCCTAACCTTCTACGCATCCCCTGTGCTGCACAGCTGGCCAGCTGCCCACAGCTTTGCTACCTGCTGGATCCTCATGGGCATTTGAGCTGTAACCCTTTCCTTAAGCCATTACTTTCTAACATCTCAGGAAAAGAACACATGTGCAGCTGGCTGTAAGACTCTTTTGGAATGGAACAAAGAACAAGGGAGGCCCTGAGCCAGGATGCAGAAATGTAATTCTTCCACTTTCCAGTTCAAAATTCCTCTAAGGCTCTCCACCCCACTGTATAAAAACCTACAAGTCCCCAACATCTGCACATTCTGTCACTTGGTCTTTTTTTTTTTTTTTTTTTTAAGATTTATTTACTTTAGAGCAAGTGAGAGAGAGGGCATGTGCTAGTGGGGTTTGGGGCCAAGGAGGAGGAAGAGAGGGAAAAGGAGAGAATCTCAAGCAGACTCCACACTGAGCACAGAGCCTGACCGGGGCTTGATCTCATGACCTGAGCTGAAACCAAGAGTCAGACACTTAACTGACGGAGCCACCGAAGCGCCCCACACCTGGTCAAATCTTACTTATTTCTTAGGCCACGACTTCTAGGTCTCCGAGCAGGACTTACACGTTCCACTTCCAGGTTCTTATCTGAGACTGGGACTAACTCGACACCTCGATCATATTCTCATGTTTTCAATGGAGATATCTAGAACCATGACCTGCTAGAGCTAGGGGTGGTTTGTATTTTCCTTGGTCTCCTCTGGACCCAGGATATTTTATGGCACACAGGAATCAAAACTATTTGCCAACTAAGAAATGACAAAGGGGAAGAATATCTTCAAAAATGGACGCATGTGTACCATTGAAAACTGCTCTGATTTTGTCATTTTGCCCTGGGCCCTTCCCCAGAGAGCACTGTGAGGAACATCCCTACTCCTTTTACTCTTTTTTTTTTTTTTTTTTCTCATTGGACAGGCAAGAAGAAGGAGGCAAGAGGTGGTGTGGATAGAACAGTTTGGAGATTTTCTCCCTCGTCCTCCATGGTGAGGATTTTCTGTCCACGCCCTCAATGGGAAATTAAAACCCAACCTCTCCTACAATGGCATGTTCAGCAAACCTTCTACTGCTGGAATCCAATTCATCAATTAAAGATCAGAGCAGCGGATCTGGATATTGTGTTCCCCCTTCAGCTGACCACTGCGGGCTGGCGGGGAGGCAGGGCCGGGGGAGGGCAAAGAGAGGGAGCCAGAAGGGGGGAGGGAGGGAATTGGGAGGGGTGAGCTCTCCATGTGACTGTCTCCCTCCCAGCATCCCCCCCTCCTCCCCCGGCTTCCAAATCGTAAATTAACAACAGTGGACCTTGTTAAGTGCAGCTTCACAAATTAATATGAAATATAGTGCTTTTTCATAAGCTTGAGAACCAGATTTAAAAGCATATTGGTGTTTGTACACAGCAGGCCGTAATGATCCATTATCCTGCAGACAGAGGAGCTTGCAGCAACACATAAAGAAGATGCAATTGGGCCATCTGCTCGGATTTCTGCAGCGTCCCCAGAGATCCGAGGGAGGAGCTGACAGTCCTCTCCATCTGCCTTTACATTATCAATTACAGTTGAATTATGCCGCGTGCTGCAGGGCTGGCAGATACGGATGGGAGACTGTGGCACCTGAAAAATATAGAAGAAAATCCATATGTTGGGAGCCAGCTGTTTATTTACAAGTCCTTGACATATTTCCTCACTTTCTCGGCTGCTGCCTTTTTTAAGGTTCCTAGAGACATTTCGGTTTAGTGTGAACTTGAGAAGAAATTAGGTGTAGCAGCATAGCACCACATGAATAATATTTCAGTTTCCTTTTTTACAGTTGAAATGTGCACGGAGCAAAAAAAAAAAAAAAGAAAAAAAACCATCAGGTCGAACAGATTTTAAATTATGAAAAAAAAAAGAAAAAAGTTGGGAAAACATCTGGGGTGGCGGCCACAGCTTGTTATGTTTATAAAACATGTTGGAGCAGGCGGGGCCGGGCGCACTGTACATTTTTGGCAGCCGAGACATCACGTGTCAAACTGTAACTTTTCCGAAAAGGCAAGTGTTTGCAAAGCCCGGGGCGCGGGGAGCTAGACCGCGTGGTCGGCGCTTTCGGGGAGTCTCGGACCGACCAACTGGGCTTCGAGGAATGCACCCCGGGGAATGGGGGGCGAGGTTCTGTTTGGTTTGGGCTGGTCCTTTTTTTGGTTTTTGTCCTTCCCCTTCCTTGGGCAGCAAAGGGCTTCCCTTGCTCCTTGCTCCGGCCCAGGCCTCCAGGCCCTTGTAGGGCGCGCGGTGACCTCGCCTCCACCCCGGGGCGCTCAGGCGGGGGCGCACCTGTGGGCTCACCCAGGTCCCCACCCAGCACCTCGAGGGCCTGGGGCAGGGGCCTGCGCTGCAGGAGGAGGGGCCCCCAGCACCTCCCCAACCCCCACCTCCACCCCCACCCCCGCTGCTCTGGGCCGGGCCACTTCTGAGATGTCCCCAGGAGCAGAGGTCCAGGGCCCCCAAGCTTTCACCGGTCCTTGGCCCCACGGGGCCTGGGCACAGGGCCTCTGCATCTGCAGGCGAACTCCGAGATCCTATAGCACTTCACACTTTTCCTTCCTTGCCTTGCACTCCGCAAGCGTGTCTCACGTGTGCGATCACCGACCCAGGGCTTCCTGAAGGAAGGGCTGAGCTTACTGATTTCTTGCTTCTTTCGTTGGCATTCTCTGCGAGTGTAAAATGTTGAGTTAACAAGCAAATGGATGAATGGATGAGGCCTTCGGATTTTCTGTCCGTTTAATTAAGAGGTTTATTAGCAGGAGCAAGTGCAAGGTCTAGGATCTAGGGAGCCCTGTCGTTGGTGATAGGGCCATCGGTCGCCAGCTGTTTGCTCCCAAGGATACCTCCTCTCACCTGCCACTGTAGGCAGGCAGGGAGGTGCCTTTTTCTTTGTGACCTCTGAGCAGCTCCCTGGAGAAGAGAGGGCCCTGGGTGTTGTGTTCACAGCCTGTCCTGACTATGCCTTCTTTGTTCCACAGCCTCTCAGTCCCTATGGTCCCCCAGGCTTCTCCCCGGGTCCTTCTGGGTCTTCACCACCCGTGCTCACAGCACACACACTCACTCACTCACTCACTCACTCACTCACTCACTGTCCCTGGAAATGAGGTCGTGTGCACAGTTATCATCACGGCCCTGCAGAGTAAAAGCTGAGTGCACAAGACTTGCATACAGCGGCACTAGGACCCTATCTAATAATTTGTGAGTACAAAATGACGATGTGGGGCTCCCTGATCAAACATGAAGAATTTCAAGGTGATGACAGTGAAGCATGAACTAAGCACAGCGCCCTGCTGAGCAGGGCCCCCCTCCAAGCCCAGGAAGTGGGCCTCAGAGGTGCTGCCTCCACCGCAACTAGTAGTGCCAGGCCCACTACTACTACTTCCTCCTCTTCCACCATCTTCCTCTTCCTCTGCAAGGCATTAGCATAAGAAACCCTTCCCCAGTTTCCTGTCTCTATCTTTCCCTTTGCTCCAGGTTTTTCACTCAGATACTGACTGGAGCCTCAAGATGGTCTCAACATTTTCCTTTCCCACTTCTGACTTCCTGTCTGATTGACTTGAAGTGTCTCAGGCAGCTTTTGATCCCTCCCTGGAGACTAACCTGATCGCGCCCGCCCCACAGGGTTGCTGTGTTGCTTCACTAATAATATACATGTATACATATATTAAAACAGATTTTCAGTTTTGCACATTCTTGCAACCCTGGGGAGTGCTCCTAGAACCTCAGCCATTCTCATCTTCTCCTCATCACTATAGTTGATTCGGTTACCTGTCCCGCCCAAATCCCCGGGTCTGGGCAAAACTTCCTTCCTTTGTTCTTTTCTGTGTCAGGATAATTATTCTCCTCCATTTATTAGTTTTGATTAAAAAAATTTTTTTTGCTATTTGTTCATTCAGTCACCTGTTTCTTTAGCATCATTTATTTTTTCCCAGAATTGACAAAGATGGAAAGAAGGCCAGAATAGCCTCCATTGTTTTTCGAGTATTTTGATGATTTCTCCCTCCTCTCTTCCGTGTCTGTAATCTCCTTTACTCCTCATATCATACTTAGGAGAAAAGGTAGAGCAACAAGATTGCTCCAAGAGGCGCCCTTGAATTGGCTACAGCTACATGGAAGGTTAGTGGCAGCTGTGGACTCCATTTGTTGAGGCCCCAACCTCAGTGTGACTACCCTGAGAGATGGACTTTTACGGAGGTAATTAATATTAGAGAAGGTCATAAGGAAGGGGCCCCGATTCGATAGGACCGGTGTTGTCATAAGACAGAGACGTCAGACATCTCTCACTATGCACACACAGAGGGTAGGCCATGGGAGCACCCGGAGAGAAAGCACCAGTCTGCAAGTTGGGACGATTTCTCACCAGAAACCAAATTCACTGGACTTGATTCTGAACTTGTAGAAAATAGACTTCAGTTGTTTAAGCTCCCTAGTCTGCGGTATCTACTATGATAGTTCAAGCACACTGATGGAGCGGCAAAATCAGAACCTAGCCTTCCCCGCAGAGCAGCGACTTCTGAACTAGCCTATAAAGTCCTTGCAGATGGTGACTGAGACTTTTAGATCCCAACAGAGCCTGTGAGAGAGGCAGTGGTGCACGCATGCCCCAACGACGGAAGAAAGTCACTGATGCTTCAGCAGCTGGTATCTTTGATAACTTCTGTTTGGTTATCTGGTGCTACTTGACAAATCACCACGTAATCTGATGGCTTAAAACAGCAACAGGGATCCCTGGGTGGTGCAGTGGTTTGGCACCTGCCTTTGGCCCAGGGCGCGATCCTGGAGACCCGGAATCGAATCCCACATTGGGCTCCCGGTGCATGGAGCCCGCTTCTCCCTCTGCCTGTGTCTCTGCCTCTCTCTCTCTCTCTCTCTCTCTGTGACTATCATAAATAAATAAAAATTAAAAAAAAAAAAACAGCAACAGCTATGTATTTGCTCAGGATTCTGTAACGTACGCGGGATTCAAATGGGACACCTCATCTTTGCTCAATGCAGCCTCAGCTGGAATGGCTCCTATGGGTCTGGAGGGTCCATTTCTTGTACGGCTTACGTCCACAGATGGCAAGTTTGGAATGCTGGCAGTCAGCAAGGAGCTCAGCTGGGGCTACCTGCTGTGTCTTGTTTTTCCCTCATGGGCCCTCTTCCCGCCTGGGCTGGTCTTCTCCCAGCATGAAGGCTAGGCTCCCAGAGGGAGCATCCTAACAGCAAGTGTACTAAGTACAGTCCCAGTGACAAGCCCACACCACCCAGTACAGGAGCCTCTAGCCATGTGTGCCTACAGAGCACTCAGGGCACTTAATCTGAACTAGATGTACTTTAAGTGCAAAATACACACCACGTTTGGAAAACTTAGATCAAAAAATAAATGAAAAAATGCCACTTGTACCTTTTTTCACTATTGATCATATTTCTGAATAATATTTTAGATCTTTTGGGCTAAACTAATTACACTCTTAAAATTAACTTCATCTGTTTCTTTCACTTTTGTTTTCAATGTGACTGCTTAAAATTGGAAATTACATCTGTGGCTCACATATTTGTACTGTGCTGGTCCCTGAGCTAACCAGGGCCCTGCTTGTGTCATGCTTGTTGTTTATCAGGAACCAAAGCTGGTCACATGGCCAAGCCAGACTCATCCTGGGAAGGAGTTCCATAAAGGTGTGACCACGGGAAGGAGGGACTGATTGGGAACCAACCAAATAACACTCTACCATAACTTTCAAGGTTTCCATTTTGTTCAATTTTAAAACAATAGAATGCATTTTTGTAAAAAGTCTCGATACAGAAAAACTCTATAAAAAGTCAGAAAAAAACTTCAACTTCGTACATAATAGTATATGGTATTTTGGATATTTAAGTAGTGACCATGCAAGTATTAACCCCCTATGTATGTAAAGCACCAGGTGTTGGAAAAAAGGAGTAAAAGGTTCACAAGTGGCTTAAAAGTTGAGAAATTCACAACAAATTTCTGGAATAGAAGAATGGACAATACAAAGTGTGCCATATGAAGACCTAGTTGTGTGTTACAAAATACGTGCCACAAGGTCTACTTGCTTATCTGTTGTGTCTCCAATTAGATCGTGTGTGTGTGTGTGTGTGTGTGTGTGTGTGTGTGTTTCCATCTAGGGTTCCTGAGATTCATTTTTTTTTAGATTTATTTATTTTTTTGAGAGAGAGTGAGAGAGCACGCACATGCATGAGTTGGGGGAGGGTTAGAGGGTGAGGGAGAGAGAATCTCAAGCAAACCCACCACTGAGCATGGAGCCTGACACAGGCTCAATTCCAGAAGCCTGAGATCATGACTGAGCCCAAATCAAGTCGGACACTTAAATGACTGAGCCACCCAGGTGTCCCTAGGGTTCCTGAGATACTAAGGGGATTGGAAGTAGAAGCAGCTTAGGAATGTTCAATTATTACAATTTAACAAGTTCACTTTCTGTGCATTTCTAGTGGAGAACTTGTGCTGAGTGTGTCTCATGGGTATTCGCAGGAGATGGGGAAAGAAGAGCAATGATATCAAGGGTATTTATGGAAGAAGAGGTCCTTACAGGTGAGGTAGGTGAGGTACCCACCCCTGTAGAGAGTTCAGAGGATGCTAAGACTTTTCCAGTATCATGTCACATGGGCAGACAGAGCTTGTGAGACTGCTTCACCCTCAGGCATCTTGGGGGTGGGTGGCAGTGAGGTGAGCTTCATATTTTTGGTCTCAGCAGCAGAGGCTTGAGTTATGACGTCTACACAGGGAGGGGAGATGGCTGCAGTAGTTTGCTAGGGCTGCTATAATGCAGCCCCACATGCTCGATAGCACAAATGACAGAAATTCATTTTCTTACAGTTCCAGAGCCTGGAAGTTCCATGGCAGGGTTGGCTTCTCCCTGGCTTGTAGATGCCATCCTTTCCCTGTGCCCTCACATGGTCTTCCCTCTGTCACACTCATGTCCTAATCTCTCTCTCTTTTAAAGACACCACCAGTTGGGATCAGACCAGGGCCCATCCTAACACCATCATCTGAACCGCTTCTTTGAAGGTCACATTCTAAGGTACTAGGACCTCAACAGGTGAGTTTTCAACATTTTTGAGGAATTTTGAGGAATTTTCAACATTTTGAGGAATAATTTGCCAATAGCAAATTATTTTGTTTTTTTTTTTTTTAAAGATTTTTATTTATTTATTCATGATACAGAGAGAGAGGGAGAGAGGCAGAGACACAGGCAGAGGGAGAAGCAGGCTCCATGCCAGGAGCCCGATGCGGGACTCGATCCCGGGTCTCCAGGATCACGCCCTGGGCCAAAGGCAGGCGCTGAACCGCTGAGCCACCCAGGGATTCCTAGCAAATTATTTTGGGTTGAGCCCTCTCTCTGACAGAATGGTTCTTGTTGTCCAAAAGCATAAAGAATCTGGTTTAAAAGTAGAAATGGATATAATAGTCCAGATGCATTACAAAGTTGCCTGTTTCTTCCTTCCTGAGGTCATGCATCTGTGGCGAAATGAGACCAAGAGGCAGAGGTGCATAATAATTAAGAGGAAAACTGAGAGTTTTCAGTAAGTATTGCTGCTTGTATCCACAGGGGCACACATACACTCAGAGGGCCCTTTCTGACACTTCTGTTTGCCCTTGCTCGGGTCAGCAGCAATGCCTTAATTAAAATAACGCAGCCCTGGGGCTTCAGATAGAAGAGCCTTCTCTGAGAAACCAGGACAGCACTGGGCTGTAGACCCCAATATCCCAAATCCTACAGCCAGGAAAGTCAGGGTTTAAGTCATAACCACGTGAGAACCCCGAACTCTGTTCAGTGCCTAGAGCTTTGCATATTTTAGGTGATTACTACTTATTGTGGACTCACTGCTAAAATGCCCAAAACACTATTATGTACCAAAGCTGGAAGAGTTTCCTCTGACTCTATAACGCTTTTTATATCAGGTCATTTTACATAATTGCATTATATGTTTTTGAAACTGAGCAGAACGGAAGCATTGTAAGATGTGATATAACACTAATGATGCCTTGACTTGATGAAGACAGAGGGAAGAGCATCCCAGGGAGAAGGGACAGCATGTGCAAAATTTGGGAGGAAACAGGGTGAATTTCAAGGATGGAGAGTTGCCCACTGAGACCCCATCAGACATTGAGGAGGTGTGTACTGGGCGATGTGGTCTGGGGCTTGAAGAATATGTCATTTGGGGATGGACAGAATCACAGAATCTTCCATCTCTGTCTTCAAGGTGGGCTGTGTGTTTTCTTTCGCTGTGTTATTTTTTTGTCCCTACGACCCCATGTCAGAAATTTTCAAGGATTCCGATGAGTGAGTGGCATCTCCATGTCTCAAAACTCACCTTTTCTCCTTAATCCCCAGCCCTCAGGACAAGGGAACTTTCTAGCAGGTGGTTACCAAAAATATTTATTGCTTGACTACCATGGCTGCACCCTAACTTCCTGCCTACACATTTTCAGGAACCTCTCCTAGTGGTGCAATGGGGGTGCCTCCCCTGCCCTCTGATAACAGCCCGTGTGACAGCAACAGCTCCACTTGACATCTCCCATTTTCTATTTCTGTCTCTGGCTCCCCTTCCCTTCCCAGAAATCTTAGCCATTAGGTTGCTTGAGATGTCCCAACTGATCAAGCCTGAGGAAGTCCTACTCATGTCTGCACAGAGAGTCTTAAGCTTGGGAACTGACCATCCCATCCTTCCAGATACTTAGGCAGGAAAAAAATGGAGCCATCTCACTCATGAATTATAGCAGTTCTTTGTCACTTTTGTACTTGCCCCTTCTTTTGCCTGGGATGCCTCTTATCCAAATATCTTTATAGGCCCATTCCTCACTTCCTTCCTGTATCTTCTCAAATATCAGAGAGGGCTTCTCTGGCCACCCTGGAATAAAGCCATGCTTCACTGATTGTCTTCTTTACCCTAACTTCTTCATATTTTTCCTTAGCCTGCTCTCATGGGTTTTGGAAAGTTAATGTCCTCTGATGTTGCTCAAGTCATAATTCACCCACTATCTACTCATTGTATAAATATTTTTTGAGCACCTACTATGTGGCAAGAACCATGCTATGTTGTGCTGATAAAGGGAGGAACACAAGGGAGACTTCTACTCTCATTCTAGTCTGACACAACGAACAAAGTAATGAATAAATCCATTCAATCATCTTACTATGGAAATGGCGGGGGTTGGGGGGACCTGTTGAGGACTGCCTTCACTTGAGTGGTGAAAAGAAGGCTTTTGTGAGGGAAAAGATTAGATGGAGAAAGTTGCACCAGCCTCTGCTCGGCCAGCTCCCAGCTCTCACTTCTCTCACTCTAATTCAAGATCAGAGTAGGCAGGGAACAGGTGCTGTGGCATCCCCGCCATCAACCTGTCTTCCTCCCTATTCCACTTTCACCTTCCACCAGTTCCAAGAGAAGCACTTCTGTGCATGAATGTTGTTGATGGGTATGATAGGTGGTTTGGGGATGAGGGGCTGGGAAGAAGACAGGCTCATTCTCATTTGCAGAGTTGAAGCCCTGGCCTAGCCATGTGCCGTGATGTTTCAGAACAGTTCACCCCACCTGGGGACTGCTTACCCAAACCTAAGCTGGCAGTCCTTTTAATCTCATGAAGCTCCAAGTCTTTTCAAGGTATAAAACAGTGACCTTTTCAAAATGCAAATCTGATCATACCACCCCCTGCCCTCGTTGAAAGCCTTACAGTGACTTGGGATAAAAGCCACTTCTGTACCATGAGTTAAGAACCTCATGTGGTCTGGCACCAGCTCCTCCAACCCCGTTTCCTGTTGCCACCACACTGGGTCACACTGAGCACCTTTCAATCCTTTGGATTCATCCTGCTTCCTCCTTTTTACACATGCTGTTCCTTCTTTTTGGAATGTTTTCCCCTCTATCTTAACCAAATTAACCCATCCTTAATATTTAATTCAAGTGTATTATTTCTTTAGGGAGCCTCTCTATGGCCCCTTGCATTTTTCTTTTATAGCATGTGCTTTGGTTGTAACACCATATTGATCTGTTTGACACCCGATTCATGTCACCTCCCCCAGTAGAGAGTAAGCTCTCTGAGGTCTGGCACTGTGATCATTTCTGCGGCCTGCTGTATGCCCAACCTTAGCACGAGGCCTGCAACGTAGCAGGTACTTGTTAATGTTTGTTGAATAAGTGAACGACTGAATGAATGGAAAAAAAATCTTTCTTTGTGCTCTCCTTCAGGCATAAACAAGATCACTAACAGTTGTTGGATTTTTCCAACAGGCAGTCCCTGTCCAGGCACACAGTCCCCTACATAGAAAATTTTGGGCCACTGATCTAAGAAGCAGTCCCTTCTTCTTGCAAATTATTTGTTGCTTTTTCTGGAGACAGTCCCGCCCTAGAGACCGTGTTCATGTTGGAGGTAGGTGAGGAGGGGGTGTCTGGAGAAGAACACTCCAAGTGAGCTGACCTGTCTCTCTGTATTCCGGTTTTGTGTGTGAGTGCTCATGTGCACCCGTATATGTACAGAGGCTACTTCTATATTTATTTGCCCATCTTCTTCTACTGTTCTTTCCTTCTCAACCCAAGTTATAGTTTCTTCCAATGGTTGTTGGTATAAACGGAAAAATGGTTAGGGTCATAAATAAGATGCGGGGGGAGTAACTGGCATAGGTTTGGGGGATGAATGGCCCTCCCTCCTCCTCTATAATTTATTGTTTTTCTTCTGTGGGAAGCCAAATGATATTTCTCTAATTAACAGACACAGGCAACTATCATATAAATCAACCTCACAGCCTTTTTAGTGATGCAATCACGTTATGATCAGGGGATATAAATTAAACATCACAAACACATCTCAAGCAGCAAAGCATAATGGGAGTAAGAGAGAGGGGCTTTCTGACTCTGGGGATTGTGGGCACTGAGAGGGATCTTCACTGTCTGGAAGCTACACCCAACATCGCTGTAGGATAAGGTCTACCCCACCCATGGACAGGGACATCATACGTTCATGTCCTTTCTGTTGTATGTTGCCTGTAGGTGTGACTGCATATATATGCGCAGAGAGCCTAGGACCTGGCTAGAAGCCTCAGCCTTGGTACCTAATCCCCATGTTACCTTTGGGAAGTCACTTGCTTCTGTGAGCTCTGTTTTACCGTCTGTCAATTGAAGATAATCATAGTACTTCATAGCATGATTGTGGGCACTGATGCATTATGCACGCCAGGCACAGGATAGTGTCAGACATGTAACTTTAATTCATTTGAACTCTTATGACTATGCGTATCATTGTATTATCCCCAGCCTCCCATTCTGTGTCTCCCCATCTTAGTGGACATAATTATTTAAGATGCTGATCTCTGGGCCACAGACCCCGAAGTCTGATTCTACAACCTGGGCCAGAGCCTAAGACTCTGCATTTTCACAATCTCCTTGATGCTTCTGATGTTGGTGACCTGTGAGTCACACACTATCCTATGGTATGCATGAAAAATTGAGGCTTTTATTAAATACCTAGGTAGTTCAGCCTAAATGCTACCCAGTAGGAGTAAGACAGCACCAAAAAACATCCAGAAAGCAGATTTAAACTTATTTTTATAGTTCCTTCTAGGAGGCTGTCTCTGGTGTAATGGCTTCACTGGAGGCACAATCCTTTCTTCCTCCCTCACTCAGAGCTAGATTTCTGTGAGTGTGGAGCAAGGCTGGGAGATGAGGCCCCATCTGGCGATAAGGGAGGCAGGGATTGAGCTACAACAAATCCTTTGTACACACACACCCTGGGGTATGCTCCCTACTTCTCCACTGCTTTTTCTTTCCCCAGACTTGGTAGTTTTCTTTACTAGTTCCTCCCAACACAGAAACTTGGGGAGGGGCTGCTATGTTACAGTTTATAAAACACCTACATGTTCATGATCTCATGGAGAATTTCTGATCCTGTGAGACTAGCAGCAAAGAGAGATTATTATCCCCATTTAGCAGATGAGAAGACTGAGGTTCAGAAATAAAAGGATTTTCCTGAGGTCACACAGTTCTTAAGAGATAAATAAGTCTTGATTCCAGGAGTTTTCGTCTTAAATCTACTATCATGTTTGGCACTGTAACGTAGAGGCTTTGGTCTATTTCCTTGCTTAGAAACAAATGGTTGTGGTGTATGTAGAATCATGTACAGACAATCATATTTTGAGATGAAGCACATGTGTATCTGTGTCAGTGTATCTGTGTCCTGGGGGAGTGGTGTAGAGCCCCCTTTATAGCTCCTCATTCCTTTCTCCTGCATCTTCTGGGGGCCCCAGGATTATCCCACTCACCCCAACCTCAGGGACTCAGCTAAGTTTTCCATGTTCAACTAAAAGAACATGGTCTTGAGACCATTTCTGTCATTTGAAGCATGTTCAGTAGCCATCATCTCTAGAAGTCATGGAACATTTCATGGAACATCATGACATTTTAGGTGAAAGGATTATGTGTTTGAGGACACATGGGGCATTTCCTTCTCCCCTTTGGCCCTCCATTCAGTCATCTAAGGCATTTCTGTGGTTGCTGCTCAAGGGAAGGGTGGCCCAATGACAATGGAGAGAGAAAGGAAGACTCCTGTATTGGCTTTTGCATTCCCAAAGCCTGGGGGGAAGATCCACAAGCATCATTTGAGCATAGATCTGGGAAAAGCTTAATAATAAGGAATCAAATAAAGCCCTAAACTTTAGGAAGGGAAAAGATAAAAAGGAAGTAAAGAGGGAAAGAGCTTGAGGGTTTGTGGAGTAGGCTCTGAATGGAGGGAGTATGTGGGCAGGGCAGAGCCAGCATCCAGAGGCTCCTCAGCCAAAGAGGATGCCAAAGCATCCTCTGAAGAGGTCTTGTTTGTGGTTTGCTCTTGGGAGATGAATGGGGGTCTCTTCTGTATCTGCAGGAGCCTAGCCACCACTCAGCAGAGCATAACACAGAGCCTGCCCAGGGGATCTATAGTGGCCACCCTTCCCATTGGATGAGCCCCTTGGACTCAGTCAGGATGCTATGGGTGACTGGCCCCAAGACTGAACTCACCCCATCCAACTCTATACCATGTGACCAACCCATATTTCAATACAGTGGGATACTTGCATACATCTGAGGCAGAAGTCATGCATCCTGGACATCCACAGGGTGTGGTAGTGGGTTTTGTTTCTTTTTTGAGTTTTCTTTTCTTTTTTTTTTTTTTTCTTATGAGTGATTTTTTAAGGGACAGTTTTAGGTTCACAGAAAAATTGAGAAAAGAATGCAGGTATTTCCCATATATACCCCTCCCCCAGACATGCTTAGTCTTTCTCATCAACATTGCCCTGGTGGGACATTTGTTACAACTGGTGAAACTATGCTGACACATCATTATCATCCAGAGTCCATAGTTTACATTGGAGTTCACTCCTGGTGTTGGGCATTCTAGGAGTTTGGACAAATGCATAAGGACAGGCATCCATCATTTTAGTGTCATACAAAGTATTTTCACTGCCATAAAAATCCTCTGTGCTCTGCTTGTTCATCTGTCTCTGCCCCTAACCCCTGACAACAACTGATCTTTTATTGTCTCCATAGTTGTGTCTTTTCCAGAATGTCAAATAGTTGGAATGACATAGTACCTAGACCTTTCAGATTGGTGTCTTTCACATAACAATATATATTTAAGGTTCCTCCCTGTGTTTTCATGGCTTGATAATTTCAGTGCTGAAAAATACCCCATTGTATATATGTACCACAGCTTATTTATCCATTAAGCTACTGCAGGATATTTTGATTGCTTCCTAGTTTTGGCAGTCACAAATCCAGCTGCTGTAAATATCATGTACAGGTTGTATGGACATCAGTTCTCAACTGCTTTGGGTGAATATCAAGAAGCAAGATTGCTGGGGTGCATAGCAAGACCATCTTTAGTTTTGCAAGAAATCTCCTAGCTGTCTTTCAAAGTGGCTGTACCATTGTACACTCCAACCAGCTATGAATGAGACTTACTGTTGTTTTACACCCTTGCCAGCATTTGGTGTTGTCAGCCTTCTGGGTTTGGGTCATTCTAATAGGTTTGTAGTAGTATCTCACTGTTGTGGAGTGGTGTTAGAATGAAAACCCTCAGCATCAGTACTTTAGTGGGACCAGTTGAGCCATCTCAGAGATCTCTTTCCTCAAAGCCAAGATGGTGGCCAATTAACCTCTGTTACATGTATATGCCTGGGGAATGAGGCCATGCAATCACGCACCACATCAGATACTATTTTATGTATATTTGAATATAAGCACATGAATACAGTGCCTATAGTTTAAAAAAATTATGGGAGGACAAACTTTAAGTGAGAAAATCCATCAACTCTTTTTCATGAATGCATTTATGGATTGGTATAGTATCCATTGGCTGCAAATCTGCAAAGTAGAGCTAGTATTTGATTACAGTAGTAAGATCCATGGCTTGGCTTGGGGCGCATCAGTTTCCAGGTGACTGTGTTCTAAGAATCCCTACTCTTTTTCTCTGGAGTAATATCCAGTTTGCTGGCACGCCGTCCTGATGCCTGACACCCGGGCTTCAGAGTGGTGACAAAAGCAAGGGTAAGTGTGGGCCATGGCAGTGTCCTTTCCACAATGTAGCACTTTTAAAGTCACAGGAAATATACACTGTCCTAATTACCTTGTTTTTCTTAAATGTGAGCTCCAATCCATGAGGCCAGTCTGTCATTTTGCTGCTCCCAAATGATTCGGCTGGAATCCAAAGCTATTAAAAATCTTCTCAAGGAATCTTGAGATAACATGGCTGCCAAATTTTTGCTTTCACAACCGTGTCTTTTGTCCCCCCCCCGGTATTCTGAACTCTGAGCTCCATCCTGTGTCAGCAGTCTTCCTGTTAAGGCCCTATTGATCTGGAGACGAATGAACTTATTTTTCTTTTCAAGGTATGAAAGTACACGTGGTCCTGGCACTTAACTCGATGGTGGGAGGAAGTCGGCTTCCAGCCCCCCTTCGCCCACCATGTCTAATTAACATGGAGTCTACCTTCTTTGATGAGTTCATAAGTGTTTCACAGACAGGCGGGATGTAGCAACTTTGCAAGACACTGTTTAAAGATCTTCGACATCTGAGAAAGCCACAAAATCCAATAATCCTACTTTCAGAACTCCAGGGTGTCCACTGAGATCAATCTCATATCTAAACATCACATAAAGAGAGTGCATTGCATTATAGACTGGTTTCTATTGAACACCACCTAAGAAACAGCATTAGACAGTTTTGAAAAAAAAAAAATGGAGTCTATACCAGAGGGAATGGACAAGGTTGTCAAATTCTGGAAAATTTTCCCCTTGATTAAAGCTGCACTTTCAAAATCGTTACATTATTAACCAAAGTCAGCTTAGCTCCAGTTTATCTTTCGGACAATTTCTTGATGGATTAAATATGGGGAATAAACTGGGGCTTTTATATTCTTCTTCAGACACAACCAGACCTGTTAAGAATTCTTCCCTTGGTAACTGCAGTCATGCCTGCAAAGGTCCTGTGGACGGGGTTGTGGGTGTTGAAGGTTGTTTATTCTTGGTCACGGGCACCTAGTCCTGTGCCCGTTCTGGCATGTGCCCCTCAGTGCAAGGTGTGTCTGGTGTTTGTAAGGACACAGGACCCAAGCACCAGCAAAAGGAGCGTTGGATTCAGATGTGTGCAGAGCTCCCTTTACTGACGCTGAAGGGAGTAGTGAAATCCTATAGCCGCGTTCTTTCCTGAAAAATGATAGCATTGAGACATGCTTTCCATTTTTCCTTGGGAAAGAAATAGATTCACTTAGTTTAACCTATTTTATTTAATTTTCTCAGTGTTGGGTTTTTTGTTTTTCATTGTTAATATTTCCAAACCTGTACTCTATGGAACACTAAATCCATGTTATGAGAAGCCTTAATTAAGCTTGAGATAGGCTGAAATCTTAAAAGGCTACTTCACTGCAGGACTTTTTAGAGCTTTAAATATGGTAAGGTGTCCGGAGAATCTCCAAGGGGTTGGGGAGAGAAACTAGTGTGAATTTCCGAAGTATATTTGATCATGAGATTCTTTATCAACAAACCTCTCTCTCTCTTTCTCTCTCTCTCTCTCTCTCTGTCAACTGGCTTTTTGGAAGATACACTTTTGGAGAACGCTGTTCTAGGTGCACAGCCCATTTCATTAGCACCTCACAGTTTAGTCTGAGGAGAGATCCAAAAGAAAGGAAAGTCAAGTGGGTTAGGGTTTCCCTTAAAATACTCTCCCATGGCTTCTTTGAGTGCCCCCCACCCCCAGCCCCAAGCCTGGTTTTCCAGAACTGCAACAATTGCCTAAGCCTCCAATTCAAAGGCAGTGAATTGAAAACTTGGCTGGATCTGAGCGGTCATCGATACAGACAATAGCTGGGAATTTAATTCTATTTCTTTGAGCAGCTCTGGATTCCTCATGCCTATTCTGTTCCTGTATACTTGAGAAGCTCCGCTGAGTCAGAAAGTCCTGTCTATGTCATGCATACCTTCTAGATAAAAAATGAAAAACATTGGGCAGCCCGGATGGCTCAGCGATTTAGCGCTGCCTTCAGCTCAGGGTATGACCCTGGAGACCCGGGATCGAGTCCCGCGTCAGGCTTCCTGCATGGAGCCTGTTTCTCCCTCTCTCTCTCTCTGTGTGTCTCTAATGAATAAATAAATAAAAATCTTTTAAAAAAAAATGAAAAACCTCATCTCAGAGGTGGAGCTACTTTTCATACTAAGTAGTTCAAATTCACCTACTTTCTAGCAATCATAGTGCTGCTTCTAGTCTTTCTCTTAGGATGTACCCTGTCTGCCAATATAGGCCCCTGAAGCTTGCTTGTCAGTGTTTTAGTCTACATTCTGATTACTGGCATCACTTTATCTGACCTAGCTCCCTGGAGCCCACCTTTCTCATCATCCTTCCCTTCCTCTAAGCTTCACTCTCACTCTAGCTCTCTCTCTCTCTCAAAAGGGGTTTAATCTGTAATTTGTGCTATCTGGAATATGGGCCAATGCCCTTGGGACCTGTGCAGGTGCAGGATTTGGGGACAAAGATAGATCAGAGGAAAGTTAAATCAGAAGCCCCCTACCTGAGAACCCTAATGTCCTCACACTATGGCCTTTGACCCCTATCTCGTACTAGTTCCAACTTAAGTAAAGTCCATGGCGTTCAGTTGGTGAGACACTAATTCTTTTTATGGCAAAATGAATTAGTGGGTTATTTATATATTTTAAACTTACTCAGACACTCCCTTAAGGCTCACAGCCAAGTCAATAAAGTTATGTTTGAAGATGGAGTTTGAAATTCTATTTTCATTCATTTTAATGGTTTACAAGCAAATTGCATTTTCTACTTCATCCTGTGACATAAGTCAATAGGTATCCAATGTAAATGTAGTTCATTTATATCTGAATTGATGTTCTGTCCACCATTACCTTATGTTTCTAATGCATTCTGATACATTAGTAAATAGGCTTGTCTGATTAATCATTAGCACATGAAAAGAATTAGCTGCTGCCTGCCAAATGGAATTATTGACACTGACAAGAGGACCAATGATAGTATCACCTGGAAATGGAGTATGCGGGTAATTTAAAAAAAAGCCTCAATAAATATGGAGAACTCTGAAAGTATTTCATTAATTCTTCATGTGAAACATTCTACACTTCTATTAAAAAAACAATTTTCTAACATTCAAACTTGATGAAAGAAAGTCTAGATTTACTTCATAAACTTAGTTGCCTAAAATCTAAATTCTTAATAAAAAAATCTACCTAAAACGTCTTGATCACTACTCATGGAGGGTGTGAGAGGCTTTAGGAATTTCAAGAAGAAAACAGTACACAAAGGAAGCCCCTAGAAACCCCCTCTATTGTGATCCACAACCTGCGGTGGCGTCTTATTTAACCTGAATACGTATGCTCCAGGTGGCCTATCTCAATTTTGGCCGGAGAGATTTGTGTGTGCACACATGCATGCACAGGTGCGAATTTACATGCTCCTTTGGAGAAACCTCATGCTACACATAGTCTCCATTTATGATTCCCTAGTGTGGAACTTCGGCAAGAGGGCCAGACTTGAAGTCTGTAAGGCAACTCCAGCATGTTCCTGGGATAAGGCGGCATGACATACCTAAGAGGGTCACAGCCCCATCATTTTGAAAATGCTCATGTAATTCTTCTTTGTTATTGTCTGAGTCATTAGATTTAAAAGCTCTTCTGTGTGATTGCCAAGTACATTAATGTGAATAAATGATGAAAGTCTAGTGGCCTGAGCTGCCAAAACTTGTGCAGAGTCTTCAGGCAGCACCACAGTGTGGCGGCATGCTGCAGTCACTCTTGCTGAGCTTCACTTTATTCTGGACTTTAGAGCCATACAGATGATGGTGCTAAAGAAGTGCCATTTGTGGGCACCTTTGCTCCAGCATGACCTGAAACGAAACGAAGTGCTGAATGCCTTTGAAATATGGCTAATAAAAGGGGCATCTCCTTTTAGGAGATTTCATTACTGAGCAAAGGTGCTGAAGAAATGTGAGTCAGGAACCTAACTTGAACATGTCTTTAGTGATTCACATTCTCTTGTTCCTCGGTTTCCCAACCATGTGTCAAGTGATAATAATTACTGTCCTTTCTCCCTTCCAAGGTGTTTGAACTTCAGATGATTATGAAAACATTAAGGACGGGCATCTTAAATGCCAAACAGTAAGAGGTCCTGTTTTTACTGTAGTATGTCTTGTCTCTTTAAAATTAAAAGCTACTTGAAGACCTGTACATGGGTTCCTAAGCAGCATGGACTGAGAAAAGTATTTATTTAATTTAATTAATCAATGAAAATTACATATTTCACTGGGGCAGAGCCTTCCCTCAGGTTTAACATCACCTTCAGACTCCTGTTTTGTTCACTCATTAGTCTCCATACTACGTGACACGTGGATTCCTTCTGAGGTTTGTGTTGTCTCAGAAGGTAGGATAACCAGAGGACCTGTGTGGGTCCTTGGTCCCATATCTTGGTTCTGCTAGGAGACTCTCTCTATTGTTTCCATAGGAAAAGTTTTTTAGAGCTTGGCATGCGAGAAAGCATGCAGGAACATAAAAATCATTATTCACTGGGGGTTGAAGAGCTGAGGGTACTGGAGAGATAGAACAAGAGAAACAGTGGTTATGACAATGGGCTCAGAAGCCTGGTTGCCTGTGTTCTCATCTTGGACCTCTCACTTATACGTTGTGTGACTTTGGGCAAAATTATTGTTAGCGCATCTCTGCCTCGGTTTGCTCATTGGTAAAGCAAGGCTAATGATACCACCTAACTCATGGGATTGTTGAGAAAAGTAAAGAAGTAAAGCACATACAGCACTGAGTATAATGTCTGGCATGTAGTGAGCATTCAGAAAATCTCACTGTCATGTTCATAGCTGAAGATGGTGATGGTGATGATGGTAAAGGCAATGATGGTGGTGGTGATGGTGATGGTAGTGGTGGTGATGATAGTGATAGTGGTTGTGATGGTAGTGATGGTGACAGTGGTGGTGATGATGATGGCAAAGGTGATGGTGCTGTCAGTGATGCAGAATTAATGGCAAGTGGGTTTGGCTGGCTGCAAGATAGAATGTGAAAAGTTCTGAACACTGCTTTTAGATTTCCTTGGGTGTTAACAATGTAATCAAGTCTCATGGTGACTCCTGCCTGGATGATTAAAAATCTCTTTCCCCAAACTCTGTGTCTTTTGTCTATTTCATTTTTTTATATGGCTTGTCTCTCTGTTCCGCTGCCATATCACCAGGGCCAAGAATAGTGCCTGGTGTCTAGTTGGCATTCAGTTTTTTGTTAGACACATAAACAACTCTTCTACTCAGAAGTGATTCCTTTGCTTTTTCTGTTTAGTTGGAGACACATTTGCCAGATTCCTTGCAACTGAGTTCCTTTTCCTTACACCTAAAATGAGAGCAATAGAGGACTATTATTCTCTTAATAAAAGTTTGTTTGAGTGTATCAACACCAGGCCCTATAAATACCAGTTTTCATCTCCACTACACTACACATCTGGGGATCCATTGGAGTCACCCTTCAATGAAGCTGTCACTGAGAAAGCACTCAAATGGAACACAAGGACTTTCTTATGCTTCCTTCCCCAAGCTGGATCCTCATGTAATCACTTTGCTTCCTAAAACAGCACCCAGAAAGGTGGCAGCAAACCAGTCCCTGGGCAGGGGCAAGAAAGCCAGGAAGTGTGATATTTTATTAATTATTACAAAAATAAACTGCAGGGCTGAGACTTGCTACTGCCAAGCACAAGTGTGAAAATCCCACTTTGCTAGTGAAGAAAAAACTCCTCATTAACTACAAAGATCTTCCCTCAGCAACATGTAAAGTAGGAGGAAAGAAGAGAGTGCAGGCATTATCAGCATTTTAAATAAATGAAAAAGTTTACCTCTGAAAGATGATGTTGTAAATCATCTTTCCTTCCAGGGTAGTAGTATATTCAGCAGTCTTGGGCATTTTCCTTTCAAATATATTTTTTTTCTCCAAAAGGAATCTAGGAAACAGGTTGACCATTGATTCATGTCTTCCAGTATGTTAGCTATTAATAACATTCTCATTTCATAATTTTTCCCTCTTTTGAATGCATTCCAGATGTTCACCTTGCCAATGTGAATTTTAACTGCTTAATGTTGTGATCATTTTGTGTCCCAGGGACTTTCAACACATTTGTAGCCCTCTTTTCAGAACTTTAAAGAGCTGGTGAAAAGCTCAGGAGAGCAAAGGGTGAGGGGGCAGGGGAGCATGCCTCTCACAGAGCACAGAAATATGGATACAAATATGAAAATAGATACATAATTTTGACTTCTAGGCATTTTATAACTACATGTCTTCATTTATTTTTTAAGAAATTGATTTTATGCTTTTATTTTTAATAAATTTTTTGAACAAATTGACAAAATGGATTTATTATAGAGTAACATTAAGATAAGTAAAACTTAAGTCAGTTTGTGGTTCAGACTGCTATTTTCACACACACACACACACACACACACACACACACACACACAATGCCAGCTGATGAAATTCTCAAGTCAGCCAGCCCTCTGTGTTATGTAATGGCCCCTTAAATCAATGTAGCACGACAACAGTGGCCATACAGGAGAATGTAAGAACTTTTAAAAAGTAACTTTTTAAACAAAATGGACTTATCTATTGCACATTTGTTAGGTCAAAGGCAGGATAGAAATTTTGATCAAGAAAGGATTTTAGGTTCATGTGATTTGATTCATGAGAGTAATTTTCTCTTTGAACAACATCTATGGTTAATAGTATTGTTTATGACTTTCTGGCCCATTTCTGGCGAATAACATGGATACTTAAGATGAGCAAAGCTTTGAATGTCCTGTATCAGTTGTATTGATTAAGTTTGCTGTATTGGTAAGGTTTTGCTGCTGTAACAAAGAGACCTCACAATACGAGAAACATAAATAACAAAGGAGTTTATTTCTCTCTCATGTACCAGGCCACATGTGAGCAGTTTGCTTAGGCAGGCAAGCCCTGCTTCACATATTCATTCACGGATCCAGGTTCCTGCCAAATCATTGCTCCTCTACTCCCACTGTGCTGTCATCATCTCAGGGTTAAAGCTGGGTTGTCATGATATTCAGATTCCAATAAGTGGGAAGAAGAAAGTGTAGAGAAAGCATATCCAATGTTTCAATAACCAGGCACATGACTTCCTGACACATTCCACAGATGAGAACTTTGTCACCTGGCCAGCCAACTGCAAGGGGATCTGGAAAATGTGGCCCAGCAGAGCACATGGAAGCCCTACTGCAATTCTATGCCTGTGAAGGAGGAGAAGACATATTAAATGGACTCCCAGTAGTCTCCATCACATCTGGCTTCCCCCATCCCAACCCATACAGCTTCAGGCCTGTGTGCCTGTGGGCCGTCGATAACTCCATTGCGCAGGGTTATTGAAATTTGTCAAGTACCAGGCTTCAACTGGTGCCTTCACTTGGACTCTCTCTTATTCTCTTCTCCACAGAAATATAATCTCAAGGTTGTCAAGTTTTCACATCAGCTTCTCTCTCTATCCCAAACCCGCAGGGCACCAACAGACGAACAAACATCACATCAGCTTTACTTGATCTATTTATTTTTCCCTTTCAAATTCACCCAAAGTCCATCTCCTCTAGCCCTTTCTACTTCACAAAACCTGGAGATGGCCTTGAAATAAACAAGTTAAATAAACCTAGGCATAACAATGCTGGATAAGTAGAAGTCCTGTGTCTTTTGTTGTTGTTTTCTCTGTCACCTTTATAGATAGCATTTCTTCTTTGGTCCTTGTGGATTAATTTGCAGGACTGATATGAACTGTGTGGAAATATCTATTGCTCATCTTCACAATGTCAGCTTCCAAAATCAATGAGAACACTCTCCTGTGGGAGCCGGCATGTATAAAGAATGTGGGCTTTGGAAGTAGACTGGTCTGAGTTTGAGATTCATTTGCTGAGTGGCTGTGGCTACATTTCCAATTCAAGTCAATTCAGCCTCAGTTTACCCATGTTTACTTGGAGGATAATACATTTTTTATCAAGTGGTTGTCAGGAGCCTTAAACGAGTTCATGGAGGTCAAGTGTCCCGAATATAGTAGGGACCAATGGGACTAATCTCAATTATTCTAAAAGCAGTGGGATCAGCCACCTGAGTTCTTGAGCCTCCTTTGCTATGGGCTTGTTAACTTTCATTTAGATGAATTATTTGATCCCTCTAGGTCTCAGGCTCCTCACCTGTAAATCAGGAGACTTGCTTTACTTATGAAAGGGTGATGGTGCAAGGAACCAGTAAGATGATGGGAAGCACGCAAGGGGGGAGAAAAGCAACAGATCATAAAGAGCACTCTACTAGTATGAATCATTTCTTATTGGTGTCCTCAGACTGGGGTGCTGGCTGCTTTGGGGGATGGTAATTCTTCCAAATATACAACTGGATCCAATGTGTCCTATAAAATTCACAGAATATGAAAGATCCTCCAGACAACTAATATTATATCAGTTTAATGGCAAACCGTGTCACTTGGAGAAATAGGTAAAAATAATTCGTTCTATAGTTGAGGTCAGACTGGTCTAGTAGTTTCAGCCTTTAATCTTCCCCAGCGGAAACACCCTCCATGAAATGAACATGCTGGATGGAGTGGAGAGAATCTAGCAGAATGTTAATGGTAGCTCAACACTGTTAAAAAATACTGTAAACTAGTCCTCTGGTTTCCTGTTGGTGACATGATCTTATAGCCAATTGGGAATATTATGAATAAGATTTTGGCTATTCCTTCCCATGATGTGGTTTGTTGTTTGTTGTTGCTATAGCTGGTTTTATATCCTCAGGTTGGCCTTGCAACTGAATATTGACAAGTCAGCCTGTCTGTCTCTTTTTTTTTTTTTTAAACGGGTGATGTTTGTTTGTTTTGGGCTTGTTTTAGGATTAATATTAATCAGAAAATCTGGAAAATGTAGAAAGTTATACGTAAGAGACTTATCTAAACATCGTAACTCTAAATAAATTAGTTTATTTCTTTCAAAAATCCATGTATTTCCTAACTAAGGATGTGGAGTGAAATGGTGGAACCAGGGAGGAAAGCATGAAAGGTTTGAGGTTAGAGAAGTATTTTTGGACTCTCACTCTGTGGGGATGAGGATTGGGGTTGGTATTTGTATGGTTGCTGTGGCCAATGTAAAGCGAGTAGAGGGATATAAGCAAACTGTGAAGTGTACGTGTGTGTGTGTGTGTGTGTGTGTGTGTATTGGTGTGTTGGTGGTAGTTCTTCTGTCTTTCCTAGCCATTAGTAAACCTCTGGTTCAGCATGCCCTGGTGCTACTTTACAATCTCTACAGTGAGGCATAATTCTAAAGCCAACCCCCCTTATTCTGTTATGAACGAGAACTACTTCCCATATCCATCCCACGTCTTCTTCCAGCAGGTTTTCACGCTCCTATTATTATGCTTGCTCATTCTCACATTCTCATTTTTCTAATTTCTTCTTCAATGTGGCCCTCCAATTTGAGCAGTAATGTTAGCAGGGCTGATGGGGAATGTCACTTGCATATTGCAAGTCCCCAGATCTCAGTGGCTTAACACAACAAAAGCTTTTTTTTCTTTTTTTTTCAGTACAGGTCCACCCCAGGTTGGTAAGAGGACTCTGCTCCTCCTGGTGACTCAGGGAAGTAAGCTGACAGAGGCTCCATTTGACATATGTTTCCATGACAGTCAAAGTATGAATCATGCTCTGGCTCTTTAAGCTTCCTCGGACATGGCAAGCATATCATCAGGTCACATTTTATTAGCCCAAGGAAGTTATGTGTTCACATCTAATCTCATATGCCCAGGAGAAGAGAACTAGGCTGTTTGTGGGAAGTCCTAATGACACTCTCAGTGGGCAGTGTGAGCACTGTGTGCCTTGCAGGGAGTTCCTACCACACTCAGCCAAATTTCTTCCAGGTGTGGGCAAGAGGTGTATCCTTTATGAGTTCTGCTTCCATAAGTCCTAAACTCTTGCTGGTATGATTGTCACCCTGGAAGGTACTAGAGAACAGGGCCTACGTGTTCATTTTCCTGTATTAAGCCTCCAACTTAGATCTGTTCAAGGCAATGGGCTATGCCTTGACCAGAGTCTATTACTCTTTGGTAGAATTACCTAGAAAAAATATTAATATCAAGAACCATGGTTCTTTGCTTTCCTTTCATATACAAGCTGTTTTTTGAGTTAAGGCAATCTGCTTTGATTTCATAGCTTCACATCTGAGGGATCAGACATTCATTCCAAAGCATATGTATAAAGCACTCTACTATAAGGCAGGTACTATGTTCTGCACTGTTGATGCAGTGATAAAAAGGAAGAGAAAATACGAAGTCCTTGTTCTTACCGAGCTCTTACCGTGTTAGGAAAGGCACACACTATGGAAATAATGACAACACGAATGTAAAATTCTGATTTCAGTAAAGGGCTATGAAGGACACTTTGCCCTGGTCTGATGAGTAAATGTTAATGAGGTCTAGTGGTGTGGACAGGAAGGGCATTGTAGACCAAGGACACAGCATGGGCCAACGCTCGGTATCAGGAAGAAAGAGGTGGCATTCTGGAGTTTGGAAGAGGACTTGGGTGAGCGGACAAAGAGAGAGCATCGTGGTTGGCATGCAAGATCTGTAGGCCCTGTTAAGGATGACTGTTTTCATCTGAAGACTAGGAAAACAGATTTGCATTTCAAAACGAGCTCTGGAGTCAATGTAGAAAACAGAGGGCCATAGGATGCATGCTGAGCTTGGTAGGACAATTTTGCATCGCCCAAATCAAACCTGAGCTTAGAGTAGGATGTGGTGGCAGAGGTATTCAACAGCCTTCTCAAAAACTTTGCTCTGCACGTGACCTATTTCAACAGTAGAAATAGGTGGGGTAGCAGTGGATGCAAAAGTGTTAAGTATCCAGCTATTAGCAAAGATTGCTTTTTCTCTTGCCTAAACACTCCTGGGTGTATCAGAAAAGAGAAACAAGTGAATATAGTACTTTGATCCTCTAAATATTTCTTCTTTAGTGCAGAATTTATTGCATGGTTTAAATAGCTCCTGATAAAGACACAGGAGCCTCCTGACCATTGTCCAGACATTTCATGGCTCCACCACTAATGTCGTTCGTGTTTTACCTGGCTTAATGGAAAAGAGTTGTAATTATTCTTTATGATATAGAACTAAGCCCTAAAATTAAACTCTGGGTATAGACATCTGGCCCATACTCTTAGAGCAGACCATATGTTTAAAATAAAAATGAAAATTTCTGCATGACTAATGAGATAGGATCACAAAATACAGTCAGTGGGGGACCGGATGTCAACTCTTCACTGACCCCCCTCCCTAAAACCAAAAAATATGCTTCCAAGCTAGTCTAGCCCTGTGTATGTTTTCTTTACCTCCATAGTTCATTATGCAAACTTGCATTAATTTGTTGACGGTACAAGGCAAATCCATGATAAAACCAGAGAACTTCTCCAAAGTAAATATTTGGTGCTACAAAATAGGGGTTTTTTGCACATTAATCCAACAATAAAATACAGTCTGTGGGAGGAATAAGGAGCGTTTGCTAATTTTCTAAATTGCTGTAGGTCACAGAAGCCTCTAATTGATTTGAAAAATTATTTTGTTTATGGAGAAGTAATATTCCCAGGCAGGAGGCCCAGCTCCTTAATGCTGTGGGCAGCTGCACAGGCCCCCAGATGCCACGCAGCGGTTGGGGTGGGGGAAGGGAAAGGAGCAGTCTGTGTGTTGGATTTTGAAGGCAGTGTAGGCGGCACGGTTAAGAGTACAGATCTAAGTGGGCTATGAGAAGCTAAAACTCTGCCCAGAGTGTTAGAGTGTGGAGCGGCAAGCGGCCTTTCCACTTGAGTCAGGGCTCCCTGTTCCCAACCATGCTTATGTTACAGCCATCCCTAGGCCTTGTCTTTGCCCTGGAAGCAGCTCAGGGAGCAGAATGTTCAAAAGCAAGGGATGGATGGATGTGTGAGCTGAGTCTCAAGGAGGAAAGCTGTGCATGTACATTAATAATTACAGGATAGTGGTAAGCTCCCCTAACAGAGAGTTGGGATGAAAGCGTACTTAGGCATCGTGTGCATTCTCTGTCATGGTCACCCAGAGGAAGTGATGGACTCAGGAATGTGGGGGAATTCAAGGAGAATTTCTCAGAGAGGGCAACGCTTTGGAGGCAGGAGTAAAGGTTTGCTAAAAGAAAAATTTTATTCATAAATTAGCGAGCTCAAGAAATAAGCTGTGCAGGCAAGCTTTCAGCTGCAACCCTGTCATAGTTGATGCATTGAAGGAGACAGGATTAAAAATACTAGAGATTATTTTGTAAATATTTATGATGTGCCAGGCACTGTGCCAAGTGCTTCCCATACATTGTCTCAATTAGCTAATATTAGTCCCTGGTGTTGAGGAAAGAACTCTGCTTGGGGAGGTTAAACAATTCTACTCAGCATCGCTTGGTGAACAATCTGAACTGAAGCTATGGAGAAGTGTAGCCTTATGCTTTGACCCAAATATTATACAGCCACCCAAGCTGACCGCCAAGACTTAGGAGGCTGAAGATCAAAGAAGTTTCATGGATTTCCCCACCTGAAAAACTTTTAAAGCCTAGGTGATATAAAAACAAAATTAACACTGGAGAATGGGAAATGTGTGACCCTCAGTGACAGCCTCCATAAAGCTGCCATGTTGGTGTAGAAGCTCTGTGATCCTAGGACGTCGTGTTCTATAATGCCTAGATCCACAGTGGTGGTTTGAAAACTCCTGATTGAGGAAGTTTCAAGGGGCTTACTTAGAATTAGTTGAGAGTATATTTAGGTCAGGTCTCACTCTTGCTAATGGCATATATTTTCTTACATCTTGTGACTTCCCCCTTAGTGCTATGTAGCACACCACTTCAGTGGGCACCGCAGTGGGGGGAAATCCATTAACTTGCTTGACTAGCATCATGTCGACACAGGCAAAATAGACCCTGGTTTTTTTTAAGAGCTCTAGGAGATTCAAAGAGCCAAGGTTTGAAAAGTAGACAAATGAAATTCCGCCTGTTTAGCTCTGGTGGGAACTCTGGGTCACCCGTCTTTTTAATTCCTGGGGTCTCTTTTTCAGAAAGGATTTTTAGTTAGGTCTCTCACTGGCATTGCCAGTACCCCTTTGTATCAGAAGAAAATTAGCTGCAAGAAAAATCGAGGTTTGACAATAGAAGGCCAGATGCCACACCTTGTAAATAAATTTTTTTAAAAACATGCAATACAGGCAGCTGCACCATATAAACTCAGGTTTTTATACCACAGTGTTGTGTTCTTTGTATCCTCATTTGGTTCCAACATCTGTTCATCCCTGTCCATTCCTCCCATATATTAGTTATAATTACATACACAGGAGCTTGTTTATGAGCCTGAGAAACTGACCCAACAGCAGTGCTTTGGTGGTTCTCTCCCTTACTCTGATAAAGACACTGGTGAGGTTTTTTTTTTGCGGGGGGAGGAGGAAGGATTAAACTTTGGCTGATTTACAGTAGAGCACAAACCCAGATTTGTCTGTCACCCTCCTGAAGTAGAGAAGTGTTTCTTTAATTTCTTTTATTCCTTATTCCCCAAAACCTGCTGTCTCCTGGCAGTACCTCTGCCCAGTTCCTTCTTTGTCATGTTCTATCAAAATGTTATTCACTTTCACTCTCTTCTCAGCTCACCCAGCTAAAAGAGATCCTTCTTCCTTCTCTCCAAATTTCCCCTGAATTTCCTACCTGCAGTGCATATTGATTGCTTGGCTATTTTTTTCTTGAATTATGTTTATTGAATCATTACTTCTTGGTGAATTCCAAGTCAAAACTGTGATCATATGTATGTCCCCTGTTAAACCTAGCACAGATTCTATGAATAGTACGTTTTTTAAAAAAGACGATTTACTTATTTACTGGGGGAGGGGGACGTGTACGTGCACACATGGGGGTGGCAGGGGAAAGGGAGAGAGAGTCTTAAGCAGACTTCACACTGAATGCAAAGCCTGACATGGGGCTCGATCTCATGACCGTGAAATCACAACCCTGAGATCATGACCTGAGCTGAAACCAAGAGTCAGAGGCTTAACTGATTGTGACACCCAGGCATCCTGAATAGTAAGTATTTAAAGATAGTCTTTGAATAAATTAAAATGAGCATGTGCTCTAGTAAATAACAGATTTTAAAAGAAAAACTGAGAGAGATTAACAAATGTCAGTTTATGGTGGAACATACTCTGGAGATACATTTCCAAGCCCAGGTTGAAAAAATTTTCTGAAGTTGACAATATTTAAAACTCAGACAATTGCACATAAATCTCTACATTTCTGGCTTCAACTGGTGAGTCCAAAGGTGGATAATGTACCACAGTTCCCTATTTAGACAGGGTATGCTATTTGCACACTCTTACCTGGCACGCTTCCCCCATTTATTTTACCTGCCTAACCTCTGTAGAAATTTGAGTTTGTAATTCCTACACTAAGATTACGGGTTTCTATGATATCTGATTATTATTATAACCAACTTCCCACTAGCTTGTATCACACTAACAATTAGAAAAGCTGGATAAATCTTTGAGAAATTCATCTGAAGGCACTGGAGCACTAGTGAGGGATTTAAAGAATCATGGGCCTGGAGAAAAGGGAAATGTGCTGAGTTAAACCTAAAAGTCTGCAACACTTTTCTACCTGTGGCACCTGCTGATTCATAAGCAATGAGAGGTCACAGAATTTATATCCTAAGTAGAAAATATCACCCACGAGAAGAATCTGAGTGAAAGTTTTTGCTTAGGAAGATAAAAATTGGGATTTACAGTTTCCAGGGTAGCCAGGCTATGAGACGGCAACATTCTAGAAAAAAGTGCCAAGAAATCTACTCAGCATCCCATGTCACTTCTTCAGTCAAGGAATCTGACAATTTGTAAACAGCAGCCCAGAGACCAGTGTCAGAACTTTTGATGATCTCATGGTGCTAGAGAGACAGAATTGGAGTTTGGAGCTTTCCAAGAAGGGGGCTTCTGGCTTTCTGCGGATACCACTGAATGTCCCATCCTGGGAGTAGAGACAACTTAGAAGTAGTCTCAGTTTCAAATGTGCTTCATTCCAGACTACCGTTCCTCTAACTGCCTGATACAGATAATATCATCCACAGCCTATATAGAATTCATACACAAAAGGTGGCTCTCAATAAAATGGCACCAGACTATAAGGACATAGGACTAAATAAGCAAAAGCCAAAAGAAAAAGAAAACTAATAAAACAAATCCGTAGGTAATTCAGATATTGGTATATTAAAATATAGATTTAAAATGATTGTGACCAATATGTTCATCAAAGTAGCCAAGAAGATGAAAAATATCATCAGAAAAATAGAATCTACAAAAAGAAACAAATGAAAATTGTTACTGAAAAATAATTTAAATTAAGAACTCAGTGTATAGGTTGAATGGCAGATAAAACAAGCTGCAAAAAGAATTAGTGAAATGAACAACAAGTCAGAAGATATTCAGAGTGAAGCATGGAGCATAATGAAATTGGGTGACGCTTGCAAAAATCTAACACACATGGAATTGGAGCTTTAGTAGATAGGAGGAAAAAAATGGAATAAAATCAATATTTGAGAAGATAATGACCAAGAGTTTTCCCGAACTGAAGAGAGGACCATGCTACAGATGATTTAAACTCCATAAACTCAAGCAGGATGAACATTAAATGAAAAATAAAGATAAAAATAAAAATAACATGTACAGGTGCACAGTGGCAAAACCACTAAAAACCCAAACCAAAAAGAAATATAAAGTTGGCCATTTAGGAGGGGGATGATGGGGATGTGAGAAAAAACATGTTGCTCACAAAGAAACTAGACTAACATCAATTTCTGAAAAATTATAGAAGTCAGAACACAAAGGAAGACACTTTGTAAAATTCTGAAAGGAAAGACTTTCAACTTATAATTCTATATCAAGTGAAATACTCTCCAAAAAAGAGGACAGAATAAAGATATCTCCAGACAAATGAAATCCAAAATAATTAGCCAGCAGCAGACTTATAATAAAAGAAATGATAAGGTGGTTGTTTCAGATAGAAATGTAAAGATTAATGAAAGCATGAAGAATAGAAAGGATATAAATAGGTGGGTAATCTAAATTAATATCAGTGTTTTGTGGGATATAAAATATAGATAGAATTAAAAATGCCTAGTGATTATACAAGAGTTATGAGATGGGAGATGGCATTAAATGTTTCTAAGATCTTTGTGTTAAACACAAAGTTGGTAAAAATATTGACTTGTATTATCTCCAGCAAATCAAGAATCCATATTGTCATATCCATTCAACTACTGAAAGAACAATGAAATCATATACAACCAACAATTAGTGGAGTGAAAAATGGAATAGCCTAAGCTGTTTTATTTATCCAAAAAGAAACCAGAAAAAAAGATAAAAAGGAACATAAATCCTGTGGAACAAATAAAACAAAACAAAACAAAAAACCTGAAATGGTAGATATAAACACACATGTTAGTAATTACATCTAATTTATTCAGACTAAATGTCTCAGTTAAAAGACAAAGGTTGTTAGACTGAATAAAACTTCACAACCTAATTATATGCAGCTTACAAGACAAAACTTGAATGTAAGGGTGTAGATGGGGTGAAACTATATACCATTAAAGATGCACTATTCAAACACTAACCAGAACAAAGCTGATGTGGTCAGGCAGATATCAGAAAAGTAGATTATACAGAAAAATATGTAATGAAGAAGGGTTATTTCATAATATTCAATGACATAATATGTCAGGAAAATAGAATAATTTTAAATTCATATGTACCTAAAACATAGCCTCAGAATACACAAAGCAAATACCAACAGAACTTAAAAGAAGAATTCTTAAGAAGCTTAAGCAAAGTTGGAGATATTAAGGTACCTTTCTCAATCACTGAAAAGTGAATATTTAAAAAATTATAACATGAGAGACCTGAACTACGTGACATTATAGAACATTGCACCCACAACTATAGAATTGCAGAAATACATGTTTTCTTAAGTAGACACGAAATATTTATCTATGTTGGGTCATAAGACAAATATCAATGCATTTCAAAGGATTGCTTTGTATGTTCTTTGACCACAGCGAAATTAACCTAGATATTAATTTTTTAAATTATTAGAAAATCCTCAAACATTTGGCCAGTAAGGAGTACATTTATAAATAAGATATCAAAAAAATCAGATTAGAAATTAGAAAATATTTTGAGTTTAAGAAAAGTACAATGTTAAAAAAATAAAGAAAAAGAAAAGTACAATGTTGTAAACATTTTGGGATGCAGCTACAGCCATGCTTAGTGTGAGGTTGATGGCTTTACAGGCACTTGTTAAAAAAGATAGATTGAAAATGAATGTATCCATATCAAGAAGTTAGTGGGGGAAAGCAAATTATATCCAAAATAAGAATGATAGAAATAATAAATGGTGGAAATTAATGGGAAAAAAAGAATCAACAAATCCAATAAAATAATTTCTTTTGAGGGACACCTGGGTGGCTCAGCAGTTGAGCATCTGCCTTCCAGCTCAGGGAGTGATCCTGGAGTCCTGGGATCAACTCCCATATCAGGCTTCCTCCATGGAGCCTGCTTCTCCCTCTGCCTCTCTGTGTCTCTCATGAATAAATAAATAAAATCTTTTTTTTTTTAAATCTCTTTTGAGAAGATCAATTATAATTGGTAAACTTTGGCAAGAATGGAGATGACCAAGAAAAGAAAGTATGCAGGAAAAGATGAACCCGCAGACCTGGGTTGTCCTAACCCTACATATTTGTAAGAAAGGCATTCAGGAAAGGCTCTTGGTAAGCTCCTGGGAGATGAGCTCTGAGAAGAGTATTCTAGAATATTCAGTCTGGTAAGAGTGCTACAGGTCTGAGGTCTTGGGCCATGCAGTACTGATTTGATCAGATTATTTACACTAACAATGTAATGTATGGTGAGCACCCGCTTTTTGGACCGGGAGTAGGAATATGACCAAGTAGCTGAAGTTAGTCACTTAAGTGTTACACGCCTACATGATGACTGCCCAATAAAAACCCTGGCCATCAAGGTTCACATGAGCATCTCTAGTTGGTAGCACTTAACACGTATAGTCACACATTATTGCTGGGAGAATCAGATGCGTCTGTTGACTCCACTGGACGAAAACACTGGGATGCTTGCTCCTGGTTTCTCTTGGACTTTTCCCCCATGCACCTTTCCCTTCTGCCGATTTTAATCTGTATTCTTTCACTACAATAAATTGCAACCACGAGTATAACAACTTTACTGAGTTCTGCGAATCCTACTAGCAAATCATGGAGACCGAGGATGGTCTTGAGGACCTACAGCAATGCACATATATACGTATATACACAGGTCACAAATTACTGATATTAGGAATAAAAGGGTAATACGAAATTATTCTGACAATTTAAAATATAAAACATTTCAACTGATGTATTTAAAACCTTGAACAGAATCAGCAAGCTAATACAAAAAAACAACTAAAAAATTACAAATAAAGTAGAATGTATAACTAGCCATGTATTTAATAAAGAAACTATATGCATAATTAAAAATCTATTTACAAAGTAAAGCAATTCCTCCTGAGGGTCAGTATAGTGAAACTAGTTTGAAAAAAAAAACAAAATTAAAGAATTTACACTTCCAGATATCATCATCATTACAAAGCTATGGTAATGAAGAGTGCGATTTTTTTCCAATAGTAGGCATACAAATAATGAAACAAAATAGAGAGCCCAGAGTGGATTGGAATATCTTCTCTCACACTTCCTTTTTACTCTTCATTTTTAAAATTCCAATTTATAAATTTCCCCCCATACGATTAGTGCTTTTTTTGTGCAATTTTAAGAGATTTTTGTGTACTTCTACATTACCAGAAAGATTCTCCTATATCACTTCTATAAAACTATTTTTACCTTTTACATTTAATCTGTGATCAACTTGGAACTCATTCTTGACTTTGGTGTGAAATAGAAGCCAAGATTCACTTCTTTTCATGGATATCCAGTTGACCTGGCACCATTAATCGAAAAGGCTGCTCTTTCTCTCTTACATTAAAGTATCACATTTGCCCATCTGGTGGACTTGGATTTTGGGGGCCCTCTTTTGCAGTCCATGTATCCAGTCCAAGGCTTGTATTCAGAACATGCAATCAAATTCTACCAATCAGTAACAGGTTGGACAACCCAATAGCGTAACAGGCAAAATGTTTGAGCAACAAAGGAGGAAATTCAAATGGCCACTAAACACATAAAAAGTATCAATTTTCTTAGCCATGAGAGAAATGCAAATTAAAATCACAATGACACATATCCACATACAACAGAATGACTAAAAAGCTTAGAATTACTAGATGTTGATGAAGATTAAGATCAATGGATATTTTCCTACATTGGGGTGGATGTCTATATTCTGTATACTGGTACAACCACTTTTGAAAACTGGCAATCTCTGCTAAAGCAAAATGTATATCAAACTTAATATTTTGAAATTCCTCTGAGAAATTTGCCTACTGAAGACACATACACATGTGCACCAAGAGCTGAATAAGAATGTCCATTGCAGCATCTTTAGTGGCTAAAAATTAGAAACAATGGTAATCTCCACCCACAGCAAAATAGAAAAGTAAATTGTGGTATATCCATACAATGAGATATTTTATATCAATGAAGAGAGAACAAACTGCATTCAAAAATATGGATGAATCCTGTGGATCAATTTTGGTTTAGGGTTTTTTTGTTTTTGTTTTTTTGTTGTTGTTGTTTTCTTATTGGAGTTCAATTTGCCAACATATAGCATATCACCCAGTCTGTGGATCAATTTTAAATGAAAAAGCCAAACACACAAAAAATACTTATAATGTGATTTCCTTCATACACATTGGAAACAAATTAATTTGATCTATGTTTTCAGACGTCAAAGCAACAGTTGCCTTTGGGATGAGGTGGATTTTAATTTGGAGGTGTTATCAGGAGGACTTCTGGGGTTCTGATCATATTTCATTTATTATTCTGAGTAGTGGTTACATGGGTGGGCTCACTTTGTGAAAGTTTATTGATGTATGATTTATGTACTTTTCTCTTTGTTATACATCAATTTTAAAAGTTTATTAAAAGGACTTTGGGATGCCTGGGGTAGGTCAATCAGTTCAGCACCTGCCTTTGGCTCAGGTTGTGATCTTAGAGTCCTGGGATCAAGCCCTGCATCTGGCTCCCTGCACAGTAGGGAGTCTGCTTCTCCCTCTCCCTCTGTCCCTCCTCCTCCTCTCTCTTGATCTCTCTCTCTCTCTCTCTCTCTCTCAAATAAATAAAATCTTAAAGGAAAAAAAAGAAAAAGACTTTGAGTATGGATAAAGGTTAACAATTTAAGTCACTGTGGTTTCAGGTTTCCACAGTGCTTGGTGGAAAATGACATTTTTTCTCCATGTGGATCACTGAGAACCAGCTGGTGTCTGAAGAGTAGACATAAGCAGCACAGAGCTAAGAGACTGCCTTCCAACATCAGGACCACATAAGGCCGTACTCCAAAAATATCTCTGCTCGCGTCTTCATGTTTTGACCAGGATGAGACAGGTTGTGATTTTCAAAAACTTTGCTAGTATTTTCCCTGGAGATGGAAGTAAGCTGAGTCAAGGGTTACACTATTCATATTTTCTTTCTGCTTATTGGAAAACTCAACCATGGTCACTAGAAGATAGTGCTGAAGGCAAGAGATTATACATCTGCTCTTGGGGCAGCTATGAGGGTTGAATCAGCTGTAATTGCCACTGAATGAACTAACTGCCAACAAAAGAAAATAATTTCCATTTGACAGAATCCTGGAAGATACAATTCATTAGATTTTGTTACTCAGATCCTTGCTTGATCATTGGAGTACTTCAGGTTTTCCATAGTTTGTGGAAACCACCTCATGGTCTACCAATTATTTCTTTTTGCCTATGTCAGTGGAGTTAGTTTCTGATACTTGCAACCAAAGAACTCTAGTTGATGGGCCATGCTACCACCTTTTATTGGTGGGAGGTGAGCAGGGGGTGCAGAGGGAGACAGAGAATCTTAAGCAGGCTCCATACCCAGCATGGTACTGATGTGGGCCTTGATCTCACAACCCTGAGATCCCAGGTGCTGCAGGCCATGCTACCATCTTGCACAGCACAGAGACCCCTGGATTTTGCAGAACTAGTGTCTAGCTGACAAACACACTCCTGGAGAATAAGACAGTAAGAGTTGAGCCTGTGGTTTCCTTAAAACCCAGTGATTCCCTTTAGCCAACAGGGAAGGCTTGCACTGTTAAATTAACATCTCTCTTTCCTTCCTTTTATATACTTCCCACAGTGTGCTGTTCCTTCCACACAAAGCATGCACGCAAAAAAAAAAAAAATGTGGTATGCTTTTGGGAAAAGAAACTTTTACTGCAGCGAGTTGAGGATGGAGTGGAGTGCAATGGAGTCATCAAGTCTTCTGGGAGCTTGGAGAGACTCTGACAAAAATAACTAACATTTAGGTTTGGAGCCTCTTCTGAAAAGATGCAATCTGGGATTTGGGAATTTGAGTTCTTAGCAGTAGCCAGGGCCAGATAGGAGAAATATATCCTCACAAAAGCAGTTAGGGGGACATAACCAACAATAGCCATAGCTATCAATAATAGCACTGACAAAATTTGACACTTCTTGAGTACTCAGTATGTGTCAGGCACAGTGCTAATCATTTTAAAAGGATCATCTCATCGAATCTCCCCAGGGTGGTGCCATAGATGGACTAGAATATCAGTGTCATGAGAGCAAAGAATGTTGTCTGTTTTGCACCTTGTGTCTCAAGGCAGCTAACAGACTATCTGGTTTGTTAGTAGATAGTTCATGCTCCATAAACTGGTCAAATGAGCTTGTTGGCTCTCATCACTATCTCTACTGCACAGATAACATGGGGATTAAGTAACTTGCCTAGATCTAAGAAGTGATAAAGCAAGGATATTGTTCAGGTCATTAGCCTCCAAAGACCACAATCTTCACCGTGACCCTATTTTGAAGTTTTAGGAAAATAAAACTGGTCAGAGAATGGAAAGAGTATGGGTGGAGCATTGCATCCAAAGGGCCTTGCTGACCCAAATCTTCTATGGCTCTAGAGCTGTCCCTTTGTTTTAAAGCCAAGTGATGATGCTGTCAGGATGTTGTTGAGACGTAGGAAGGAAACAAGTGTATCACTCAATTCTTATTCACAGGGTGAAATGAATGACTGAAGGGAACTTTGTTGATCTTATTGATAATTCCCTTAAGTAGTCGATGGAGCAGGTTCATTTACTCACTTTTCAGAATCACAGGAAGCTTTTCATATTCAGCCTAATTATAAAAGGAAGACTATTGTGAAATTGAACTGATCACTAATTTATACCATATTGAGGGAGGAAGAAATGTAGACACATATGGACATGTTCTTAAGTAGCCATTTCCTTTGAATATTTAGTCCCTGGTGATGAACCATCTAGATCAGTGATGATTTCACTCTCCTTGGAAACCCTTCCCTACATTTGGCCAAAGAAGTTATGTGTCCTCCTTTGCAAAAACAACCAAAAGAGACATCAACAAGTCTTACTAAAACATTGTTTATGACATTATGTCTAAAATGATTTTGTAGCCAAGAGAGAACTACAGTGTGAACAATAGCAAATTCTCTAAGGTAGGTTCATTTGGAGAATGAGCCCCTCGGAATATTTTAGGGAGTTAGTGAATTCAAATGAATCTTAAAATGTGCTCTTAGAAACTGTTAATGTTGGTTTCTGCTATTTTCTTCTGTCTTATTCTGATTCCTTTCAGACGCAAGTGACAGAAAGCTGACTTAAACTAGTATAAACAGAAATGGTAATTCAATTGTTCACACAACTGGAAAGTCTTAGGGTCATGTGGCTTAGCTAAAGATACAGCCCAGAGTTTAGATGATGACATGAGCATTCCTTCTCTCTTGTCCCAGCTTTAGGTTCTGTTCTACTTTGTGCTCCATTCTCAGGTAGCCCCCTCCAAATGGTGGCCTCCAACCCGTCAAACACACATCATCCCTCTAGCTCCCAATTCCAACCAAAGTCCAGGAATTTAGTACCATTGGCTAGCCTTGAGGAACATGAACACCCCTAAACTGAAACCAAGACCAAACAGAAAAATAAAAGCACCTGCTCTAGGAACTTAATCTTCTAAAATATGTATCTGACATCACAGACCATGGAGAGGTTTGCAAATATGATTTGAACTATTGCATTTCACCTCTGAAAGCTAGTCTTTTCAATAGGTTTTATAAAGTGAGATCCTTTGTGGTCACAGTCTACCATTATTTTGCTGGTCTAGGCTGGGTCGGTTCCTTTCATAGGTGTAGGCTTGACTTCTACCAACTGCTGATCCTCCTCCTTTATAAACTAGTTGGGGGGGGGTGGTGATCATAGAGTCCCAGTGACCACAGTTAACAATAAGAGAAGAGTAGGGAGATAAGACACTTATCTGGACTGTGGGGGCTCTATCTGCAGTCCCCAGTTGTTATGCCATGAGTTACTTATGAATCATCAGACCTGATGGTGTATGGGTTAATAATATAGGCTGAGGGATAAGACGGGTCAGTATTTGTGTCAGGGCTATGATCTAATATAAATTACTTAACACACGTATAAAATGAAAATATTAATAATATCTGTCCCACAGGGGTTTGCCTCACTCATGAACATGGTAGCTGTCACTATTATCCTATCTACCCAATATTTACCTTCACAACCAGCATGCTCCCCCTTTTCCATGAGTTGTAGGATTTTCAATATGAAGAGATTTTTCCCTCCTAAATCCCAGTTTACTCTTCAAGCCCTTCTCCCTCATATGTAATAACTTCTCAGATAACCCCTAGTTCAAATCTTTCCTCTTCTACTTACTAGTTGGCTGACACTGACCAAGATAAACACTCTGGGCCTCAATCTCTTCATCTATAAAATGAAATTATTTATACTTACCTCCCAAGGATGTGGTCAAGTTTGAATTAGACAATGTGTGCATATAAGGCATCTGGAACATAATAGATGCCAAGTAGTTTCCCTTTATTTAGTGACTACTTACATATATGTGCCAGTCCTTGTTTTAAGTATTTTGGAAGTTTTAATTCATTGAATTAACCCTACCATTATTATTTTATAGACAATGAAAGGAAATGTTAAGAAGTTCAGCAAGTTGCCCAAGTTTATACTGCTGGTACATGGTGGAAGTGAGATCTGAATCCAGGCAGTCTGACTCAGATTCTGTTATCTTAATCACTTTTTCTTCTCTCTTCTACTTCTTACCAGAAGAAGATGGATGTATGGTCAGAATTGAATGAGAGGGTAGGATGCCATCCCATGGTTTTTAGTAGAGCTCGAGTCCATCCTACTGCTCAACCATGGAGTTGCTCAGCTAGGGAGATACATGATTTGAACCAATGACTCTTGATCTTCAAAGCACTTGTGTTTAATGGGCATGCCATACCATCACTGGTGTAACAAAAAACCTTGGAAATACGGAGGAAATGTCCTCTGCATGTCTGTGGTGGTGCTTTGTTTTTAGAACCCATGTTAAGATGTTAGCTAAGGGGATCCTGAGTAGTTCAGTCAGTTAAGCATCCGACTCTTCATTTCAGCTCAGGTCATGATCTCAGGGTTATAATTTATCAAGCCCCACATTGAAGTAGACAGCCTGCTTAAGATTCTCTCTCTCCCACTCCCTCTGCCCCTCGGCCCCATTAAAAAAAAAAAAAAAAGACCATATCTAAAGGAATACTTTTACTTATTTTTTTTTTCATTCTGCATTTATTAAGCATTTACTGTGGTTTAGACAATAATTATGTGAACCTGGAAGGAGAGATCACTTTGACCACTTGCACTGAACTGTGAGACATTGTCCCAGTCACATCAGCTTGCTTTCATTCCTTCCAGCCTTAGGTGATGGGTTGTACTGGTATGACTTTATGTCATCAATGTCAGTCATTAATTATCCTAGTTACAAAACTTAAATTCATGTTTCAAGTTCCTGTAAAACAAGAATGAAAAGAGTAAAAAGGCTTAAAATGAGTAAAGCAATTTTGATTTACTTTCCTAGTCGTGGTCACTTCACTGTAATCATAAGCTTTATTGCAAGGTGGATGAGGAAGGTGATCATTAATCTTACAATTATTGGACCTCCCATGGTCCTCATCATCATACACTTTAGATAATATGCTAGGCTCAGAGATGTCAAAATTTTCATGGATTTGAGAATGAATGTAGCTAATACTAATTAAGGAGTTATAACTTAGGCTCACAGTTCGAAGGTAAATATTGTACCAATTTTGACCGACATTAATGAGCTACATCTGCCAATTCAATAGGAAATTGCCCTTTTCTCCACTCTATATCTCCTGAGCTTTATTTCTTAGCCCACTTGGGCAGTGGGATGTAAATTTGGGGAAGAGAATCAATAAGAGCTTGCCAGAATAAATGGTTACAGTTTACTAATTTCCAAATGACCCTGTGTAACATTATTCTAAAGTTTCTCACTATTAAAATCTGGGCTCTGCTGTCTCAGAAGTGACCCCTCTGGCTAAGAAGACCATCAAGAATATGTGGCATCTCAACCATCTCCCGCCCACAGACCAGCCTGATTAATCCCGATTGAGTCTTTGGAAAGCACACAAATATAAACTATTCATTTATTTCAAATCGGCGGGCGCCGTGGGGAAGTTATCACATATAATCTAGTGTTAGTCTATCCACTGCATCATAAAAATTAATTTGTCTAATTAATGACATTAGTACTTTTATACATGCATAATTCATATTAATTGATAGGTCTGCCTAAAAAGAATACCTTTTGGAAGAAAAATGATCCCATTAGCGCAAGTTTAATCCAAATCAGGGCTGACAAAGCATGGAGCCTTCAAGGCGTATCTTCAGCTTTGTTAATTGTCATAAGCATTCTAAATTGATTATTCTTACATTAGCATGAGACATTTCATTCATCAATGCTTTGCTGTAAAGGAAATTTGTCTAATGGATTTGGGTAGCTCAACTAAATAAGTAGTATTTTTTTTCCAGGGTAGCTAGAGGGGCATTTGAAGCATATTAATTCACTAATACTGGAGGGAAGAAAAATTAGCAGTGGAAATATATAGAAATATCATACAAAATTAGATTTCTGACACTGAATAATTTTTGTGATATCTATTTCAATGGTAATTGAGTGAGCGTGCCTGCACTTTTATTGCTTTTCTGTTTTGCAAGCTCCATGATAAACAGCTAATGTTAATATTTCTTATGAGTTATGTTCCTGCACCTGGTAGGGCCACAGGGGTATGAAGTGGAGGATGAATGAGATGAATATGCATTTTTGGGGGGGACTGCTAGAAGGCACAGGGATTACACAAGGATTGGCCATAGCACCATAGACCTTGGGCTTCTGGGAAAACCATGTGCAGCCAACTAAGCCATGGAAAGACAGTAAGCACAGATTTGACTGTGTCCCCATTCATGTGGACTAGAGATCTGGAGATTCATTATATTTGGGAGCTGCCTCTTTTTTTTTAAGGAGTCATTGAGGAATTCCTTTTAAGGCCAAAACCAAGATTACTGGTTCATGGCCAAAAATTTATGCAATACTTCATTGGCATCCTATTTGGGAAGCAATAAGTTAAGAATGAGCTAGGCAGATATACTTAACAGTTGCTTCTATCTTCATCTTGGACTGTGTAGACAACTTCCACACTATAGGTTTTGGACACGCCTAAGAAATTTGTCTGGGGGCAGCCATACTTGTGCTATTGGAGTATCTCCTCCTATTTCTTCTCCTTCTCCTCACCAGAATGGATTTGAGGTATTTCCATACTTTATGCTGCCGTAGGCACTGGAGACAGCATACCTGTATTGGAGTCTTGGCAAGCTACTCAGAAACTATGTGACCTTGGGCAAGTTGCTTAATGTCTTTGAGCTTCAGTTTCTAAAAGCAGCAATTTCATTGTGGTGTTGTGATGATCATGTAAATGAGATAATGCACACACAAAGGGTTTAGGATTGTGCCTGGCTCATCACAGCTGTCCAATAAATTGAAACAAATATTATTCGCTATTATTTGGCTGAATAAAATGCAGACAAAGAGAGACTCCTTGTGTTCTTACTCCCTTTTTCTATTCCCCTTTTCTTCTTTTCCTGAAGGATTTCTGACCATAAGTGACTTTTTTTTTTTTCATAATCTTAATTTCCCATGAGTTTCAGAGTGGACTCTTTTGGTCACATGGCTCTCACAGAAATTCTGGGCAAGGAAAAAGTGCTAACAAACCCCCATCGGCCTTCCAGAACACTGTCACAGTCATTGTTCCAACTATATCACTTACTTCAAGGCCTCTCTGCTTTGTCAAAAGAGCCAGCCTTGCAGGGCAGATTAAACTCAGGTTTCAGATTTAGATAAAACTGAATTGGAAACCTCTCTCATTCATTCATTCACTAATTTATTCAGTAGATGTTGAATGAGTACCTGTTGTGGACCAGGCACTGGGCCAGGTCCTGGGGATACTCCCATGCGCTCAAGGCATTGTCATTCTAGTCAAGGTGCTGGAAAATTCACCGGTGAGCACCAGCCTAAAGAAGAGAATTAGAGAGAGGTGCTGAGAAGCGAAGAGGAACAGGAAGGTGGTGCAGAGTGGCTGGGCTGTGGGCAGAGGGAGTGGGGAAATTTCTTTAACAAGGATAGACAGAAAAAACTCTGCTATGGAAGCAGACCCAAGAAAAAGAGCCATCTTACCAGGCAGAGGGAGCATCAGGTGGAAAGGCTCTGCAGGAGGAAGGTTCTTGACACATTTAAGGCACAGAACTCAGGGTAGGCAGGGACCTGAATCAAACCCATCTCTGCCATTTGCTAACTGTATTTTCTGGGGACAATTTCATCGACTTCTCTAAGCCTCATGTTTGTTTTCTCATGAGGTTTTCTTCCTGAATAAAGAAGGTATCTCAAGATTAAAGATAAATCTGGACTCATAAAATGTTGTTCCCTTGTCTCCTTCTGCTCCCTAAGTACTGCTCAGTGACAAATATCGAAATATTCCCATTCTGTTGAATGGCCCTCTCCTAATTTATTTTGGTGTTTTTCACACAATCCAGTAGACAGTTGCATATTTTCTTCAACCAGAGAAACCGTCCTCTACTTGGTGGCTGTACATCTCATTCTACAAGCCTGTGAGAGTCTGGAATGAAAAGTGAGGACCAGAAAGAAGCCCCATGACCCCCCACTTCTGAGACAGACGATCTGGCCACATCTCTGGGTCTGTTCATTTTCTAGCATCCTGCACTCACTGCCGGCTCTTCTGGGATGTCTTCAGGAAACCCCTTCCAGGTCCCACGTATCCCAGAATGTTATCCCTGACCCTTCAGAAGTGGAATCATTTCTTCCCTAGGCTGTAATTTCTAGTTGTCTTGTGCTAATAGCTAATGATTTTCACCTCCATTTTTCGTCTGTTCACCAACCTCTCTGTTTAGGTCTCAAGTTACAACAGAAAGGAAACACTTCCTAAAGTTGTTCATTTTGGTTTCCAGTAGACAGGATTTGGGAAGGATAGATATATTACATATCCCACAACTAAAATATACCAGATGTGTAGCTTTATTCTGGTTTTTAACATGTAATATTCCTGTTTTCCTAAATGTAACTTAATATTGCTTTCAGCATGGAATGTGATACCCAAATTAGACAAAACAGAAGACATACCACTCCCCGAATATATATTTATACATAGACTAATGGAAGGGACTAGGACAAATGATCTGGGTTAGATATTCCAAATGTAAAAAAAAAAAAAAATGAGATTTGTAGCCATAGATTTAATAGCTATTGGGGGAGTGCTTACAATAATTGGTTATTGTTGAAAAGAAATGTCAGATATCATTATTGGCATTTACAATTTTAATTAGTTTGATCTCTGAGTCCAGTATGTTATATCTTCCTCTTTTCAGTTTTTTTTCGGGAAGAAATAAAACCAATAGGCTTTCACAGTTATTTAAGAAAATGTTATTAAGACCCACAATGCTGGGATGTACTAATAGTTTAATGGATAAAGAATATGGGTCATTTTTCATGTTAAGACACAGTCTTGAAATGAAATACTCCCCCTATTTCCTACAGAGCCAGAGCAGCAGAATGCACTATTTCCTCAAAGTCCTTGGTTTGTTCAAGGTTTCCTGTAGCTTTTGATCTTTGTGCCATCCACTCTCCATCACCCATCCTTGTTTCAAGGAAGAGGATAAATGGGGAAAGCTCCAGGAGACTCTGAGTGGAGGAACTGAACTCTGTGTGAGGCATGGTTCTGAAGCTTAAAAGGCAAGGCATCTTTCCTTCCAGGGACCTCTGGAGTTAATTAAAAGTTCCCTGTTTATCTGCAGGTGGTGCTATACATTATTGGTAGCATCCTACGCATGCCATTTAATTCTACAAGGTGTTTAATAAAACCAAAATATACATATTTTTTGGAGCCATCTCTAATCACCTCCACATAGAACATTTTGCTGGGGGATATGTAGTATCTGCTTCTCCTGAGCTGTAACACTCCTAACTCACATACTTCAACAATCACAAGGTAATCTCTTTTCTGAAACAAACAATTTCTAACATAGATGGGTTTTCAAAGATCACTTAATTAGGGATCCCTGGGTGGTTCAGCTGTTGAGCATCTGCCTTCGGCTCAGGGCATGATCCTGGGATCCAGGATCGAGTCCCATATCGGGCTCCCTGCATGGAGCCTGCTTCTCCCTCTGCCTGTGTCTCTGCCTCTGTGTGTGTGTGTGTGTGTGTCTCTCATGAATAAATAAATAACTAATCTTTTTAAAAAACCCAAAGATCACTTAATTATTTATTGACTGTGATCCTGTGACATAATAAGAAATATATACTTTGGTGTTCATCTCCAACTCTTCGGCAGAGCTTTTAATACCTTTGAAATTTCCTAAGCAATAAAGGTACTAGAAGCATTTTTTGTTTGTTCTGATATTTGTTCTTTGACTTCGGTTTTTGACATAAGCTCCTAAATTCCTTAGAATTTACTGGGTGATAGGAGAATTTTTATTCTAATGAGGTGACTCTTGGGGACCTGGATAGCTTCAGGATGGAGGCTGGTCATCAGATAAAACCATGCTTGGAAGGTTGGAAATGTCAGCTCCACCCATTATCCTCTGGGAAGGAGAGGGACTGGAGATTGAGTTGGTGATCAGGCCTATGTAATGAGGCTTCCACAAAAATCTCTGAGCTACAGAGTTTGGAGAGCTTCCAGTTGGTGAATACTTCCATATACCAGGAGGGTTGTACACTCCAACTTCATGGGATAGAAATCTGTACACTCAGGACCTTCTTCTGGACCTTGCCCTATGTACCTCTTCATCCGGTTGTTCAGATGTTAGAACTGAATTAAATTGTAGGACACCCAGCTGATGTCAGAGAACTAGTTGGTGGAGGGAAAAAAAACGAGCTTATTTGGTGACCAGAAGTATTGTGAGTGTTCAGGGAGTAGAGAACAGAGGGAAAACAGACTTTTTCCTTTTATACAGGTACACATGCACACACATACACAATTTATATACTATATGTATCATGCATACTATATACTCAAAAAACTTATTCAAACATCACGATACATGTAATTTTAAATATAAAATTCTGAAATCTGATAGAAAAGCTTTTACATAAGCCTTGCTTGGGGACTAATGTGCCCCCTTATACAGATAACTAAGGATAATATAACCAATACAGACACTGCTGGCTTCCTTGTAACGTTTGTTGGGACTTGGGGAAAGGAGGCAAAAGAGGCCTGTGTACCGTATGTTTCAACGTTTAAAATTATATCAGGCTAACAAACTTTTTAACATGGTCTATCCTTGACAAATACAAAGCACAATTTCTCAGAGTCGCATAGCAGGATTTGGCAGTTCCCTGAGAGTGAACTTCTAGCTCTACCTGTAGTACACCGCCTACCTTCCCTTCCTTCGCCACCTTCCTCCCACACAGACAGAGCCTCTAGCTTTTGAGTGTGGACAATCCAGCCTGCATTTCTAATCTCCTTCTCTCTCTCTTTAAAGAGCCACCCCTTTGGGCATAGGCATGTGCACAGTGGGTGGGGCCCTCTACCCTGGGAAAAGCAGAGCCCAGGAAGCAGACTCAGGTGTGACTAATTAGGAGATATCTGGGTCCTGGTTATGTGGAGTGTGGTTCAGGGAGGAGAAAGAACTCAGCATAGGTCCCTTGGCCTCAGTGGTATTTTGGCCAGAGGAGGTCAGAGTAGAGACACTCTGAAGACTAAGGGTAGTATTGAAAGTCTCTTTGCAGGGTATTTGTATTCATCATCTGGATGGTTTAGCCTTAAAAGCTCCCTAAAAATAGGTCATTTTTAAAGATTAGAGATAATAAATAAATAAAAATAAAAATTAGAGATGAGGTTAGTAGGGCATCTGGGTGACTCAATTACTTAAGCATCTGCCTTTGGCTCAGGTCATGATCCCGGGGTCCTGGGATGGAGCTCCACATTGGGCTCTCTGCTCAGTGGGTAGTCTGCTTCTCCCTCTCCCTCTCCAGCTCCCCCTGCTTGTGCTCTTTCTCTCCCTTTCTCTCTCTGTCAAATAAATAAATAAAATCTTTTAAAAAATTAGAGATGAAAAAAAAATTTAGAGATGAGGTTAGCTTTTATCAAATTACCTGATAAACAAGTTGTTTCTTTATGGCCACTTCTTCAAATAGACCCAAACAAGATAGTCATGGTTCATTCCTTTTTGGATGGCAGGATATGAGATTTCACTTTATTGGAAAGAATGGGAAAAAATTTAAAAAAGACATTCTAACATAGTTTGGGGAAAGAGTGAAAGAAGCTCAAAAGATGACTGTACTGCACTGTTGGCTGGAGGAAAAAATTTACAAAGTTTTGGGAAAGTCAGCCTGAATCTTGACTTGCATCAAAAAGATACTTCCATCAATGCTTCAGTCCAGGAGTCTTCATCTTGTACAAGTTGGTTGCATGTTCCTTGATGAAATTTCTGTGCCTTCTCACTTAATGGGTCTCAAGGAAGTCACATTAAGTGAAGGTTGTTTGTGTCACTGTCTGATTTTTGCAGATTCAGTAATGGTAGAGTTCCATTTATTTTCAAGTGTAATAAATATTGTATAAGCCTGTGTTTTCAGTCATTGACATCAGGTTTCCGGATGATCTAAAGGAAGGGTTATGTATAGCTATTTGGGTGGAAGTACAACCTGGGACTTGTGACTGTCATCTGAAGTGAGGCCAGACTTGTGGGACTGAGTCCTTAATCTGTGAATCTGTGTTAACTCCAGGTCAACATCAGGCACATTGCATCTCTGGATGGGATTGGTGAGGGAAATATTCCATAAATTTCTTCAACTCCACCTACAACTTTTTGGGCAGTTAGGTTGAGTGGGCCTGGAATCCCTGGTTGAACTGAGTGGATAATTCCTGGCAGGAGTTTGAGAGTACCTACTGAGGCCACTGTGTCATCATGAGCACTTAGGAAGGAGCAGTGAGCACAACAGGGTAGAAATAGGGGCAGGGCCTGGGAGCAGCCTGAGGCCTACCAGTCAAAGGGAGGAGGTGGCTCTGGGTGATTGAGTTTTAACTGTTTTGAAGCAAGAAAACTTCAGAGACATTCTTTTTTAAAATTGTTTTTATTCAGATTTCTATTTATTTATTTGAAAGAGAGACTGCACAAGCGGGGGGGGGGGGGGGGGGCGGGCAGAGAGAGAGGGACAAGCAGACTCCCCACTGAGCAGGGAGCCAGACATGGGGCTCCATCCCAGGATCCTGAGATCAGAACCTGAGCCAAAGGCAGACAGGTGCCCCCAGAAACAGTCTTGATGGAATATCGGCTCAATTCTCTCTTAGGGAGGCCTGAAAACTAGCAGATTCTTCATCCTCCCTGTTCCATGTTCTTCTGGTTTCATATGCCTGAATGAGATGGAAAGCTCAGGGAAATCCTTATCCAAACTTCACATTTTATAGGAAAGGGATGGATGTGTATCTCATCCTATAGGATCTACAGGATTCTATGTGATAAAGGGCTGCCATCGTCACCACCCATCTCTTATAATACTTCCTCTCTTGTCTTCTCCTTTCCAGGCATATGAACCTTATTTTATGTCCCCCAAAAGCTGGATCTGTTCCCACCTCAGCACCTTTGTGCACGTACTGTTTTCTCTGAAATGATCTCTCTAGAAATTACTGGACTCCCTCCTCACTCCACCTTTGTCCTTCTCACTCCTCCCTACCCCTCATGTCTAAATTTAGGAGCAAAATCCTCAGGGACCCTTTTGTTTATCCCTCATGTTATATTATGTCCTTTGTGATACGCTGCTTGCGTAATGTTCTAGAACATGGACTTTGTAGCACTATACATGTTCCTAATTATTTGATGACCTCTTCCATTTGTTTAATGCCTGTGTCACCAACCAGCCCGTAGGAACAATTTGAAGACACGATTCACTGCCTAGCACAGTGCAAGTGCTCCATATACCTGCTCTGTCTACATGGATATGCATTTGCATATACATATACGCAGCGTAGACATTGACTCGAGGGCCAACAGCCAAATGGAGGAGCATCTCTCTCTTTGGAGGGAGGCATCAAAGAATAATGTAAAGGGCTTTGGTCTGGAAGTCAAGAATCCTTGTCCCTAGTCCCAGGCCTAAAGCTAATTTCTTGGGTGACTTTGAAAGGTTATAAGAAGAAAAAGTGTCTAGAAATTCCTAATATTATGGCAAAGTAAGATAAGAGAGAGAGAAGTTATTTGAGTCAACCATATAAAATTGCTAGTTTTGACCTTTTCTTTTTTTTTTTTTTTTTTAACTTACTAGTGGCAATTTCATAGGATTTAACCTTAGGGAATAGAAGGTCCCTGTAGAATCCCCTTTCAGCTCTGTCATGGGGTCACTGAGTTTTTTCTGCAAAGCCTGGGGTCCCATTCTATAGAGGATTTTCTTCCAAGATGGTGGGGTCAGAAGATGGAGAAGAAAATCCATTGTGTACTGGACACACAGAACTGGCCCCAGCTAATCCTTCTGGGCAAAGAAGGCGGGCTGTGGTAGCTACTGCCCCATAATCACATTTCCTCACTCCTGGTCATCAACCCCAAATCTTCACTCTTAACATGCTTTGAAAAAATGATCTTTTTCCATGTTCTCACGCCTGCCCCTCGGCCTTTGTGAAGCAATTTCCACAGAAACAATGGTCTGCCACCAAATAAGAGTTTACTAAGAATAAAAATTGAATTTCGTCTGCCAGTTGACAAGCTGATTGATCTGGGGGCTCTCGTGACTGAATCCTCTCCTAAGCACATTCTCATTTATCATGTGTGAGATTGTTTCAGAATCGATAGCAGCCCAGCGCAGACGCCTCTCTGCTGGGGACCCATCAGGGCCCACAGCCTTCCCTGTAATACTGCTAATTTTTTTTGACAGAATTATTTCAACAGTTAAATCGTTCTATGTCTGTTGGCCTCAAACTTTCACTGGAGTTGTTTGTTGAGGTCATAATTTTTAATATACTTCTTGTAAATGCTGACTCTTAAGGAATTTGCCTTTCCCCCCATGAGGTTCATTTCTTTTCCCCACTATTCTTCCTCAAAAAAAAAAAATTTGTGTTTGAGAATTATGTTATACTTCAGGATATCATTCAGGCTCAACTCTCTATCTACAACCAATATCAAAGGATGCACCATGCAGGAGTAGGAGTGAGGCAACTTGACCTCAGCGCTAGCACTGAGGATTAACTGTGTGGCTTTGACAAATGTCTTTCCCTCTCTGGGCTTCGTGTTAAGAAATTGGATCAAATTGAGTCTGAAGCACAGTCTGTCTTGAACAGACTATTTGTCCAAGTCAGGGAATGTGAATTGGAGGTTCATGGGTGGGATTGGGCCTCCAGATGGGTTTCATTTGGCCTCCAAAGTATCTGTTTCTCCTTTGTTTATTTTGACTCAGCTCCCCCCCCCCCACTTTTAGAAAGTAATTTGTCAATACTGTAAGTTTGCATCCAGTACAACTCACTTTTTTGGGTGTACACTCATTTTGGTATGAGTTTTGACACACACACATACATTCTTCTACCCACTGCACACAGGATATAGAATCAGTCCAAAGTCCTAAAGAATTCCTTCATGCTTCTCCCTTATAACCAAGCCCTGACTTCACTTCTAAGCTCTGACAACCAGATCTGCTCTGTTCCCACTGTTTTTGCCTTTTCTAGGGTGTCATATAAATAAAGTCAGTTATGAAACTTTTTGAGACCAAGTTATTTTACTTAGCCTAATGAATTTGAGATTCATCTATGTCATATGTGTCAACAATTGGCTCCTTTTAATTTCTGAATAGTATTCCATTGCATGGCTATACCACTGTTTGCTTGTCCACTTGTCCACCAAAGGATATCTGAGCTCTTTCAAGTTTTGGACAATTATGAATAATGCTATAATATAGGCTGTATCCAGTTTTTCATATGAACATGTTTTCAGTCCTCTTCTATGAGTATCTAGAAGTAGGATTGCTGGGTCAGACAGTAAATATGTTTTTAACTTTTCAGGAACTGCCAGCGTGTTTCCCAGAGTGACTGTGCCATTTTGTACTCCTTCCAGCCATGCAAGAGAATTCCTGGCTCTCTGCATACTCACTGACACTTGGTATTGTCAGCACTTTTCTTTTTTATTTGAATCATTCTAATAGATGTGTAGTAGTGTCTCGTTGTTATTTTAATTTGCCAAACTAATATCTAATGACATTGAGTATCTTTTCTTGTGTTTATTCAGCTGCATGTATCTTCTTTGGTAAAATGTCTGTTCCAATATCTTGACTCTTAAAAAAATGGGTTGTTTATCATTACTTATTATGTTTTATGAAGTTTTTTATAAATATATTTTAGATACAGCTATTTTGTTGCATATGTGATTTACAAATATTTTCTCCTAGCCTGTGGCTTTCCTTTACTTCTCTTAATTGTGATCTTTGTGAAAAAAATGGGGAAAAAGAAGTGTTCTGTTTTGATAAAGTCCCCATCATTTTTCTATTTATCATTTTGTTTTCGTTTTTGTATTGTGCTTTGGATGCTAGATTTAAGATGTCTTTGACTAAGCCAAAGTCATGAAGATTTAGTTCTATGTTTCCTTCTAAGAGTTTTATACTATTATGTTTTGTGTTTGAGTTGGTGTTCCAATTTAAATTAATTTTATCTAATATGAGGTGTGGGTCAAGGTGTTTTTTATTTGGGGGATTTTTTTTTTTTGCATATGGATATTGAGTTTTTTATAGCATCATTTGTTGGAAAGGCTAATTTTTCTCCATTTAATTGCTGTCAAAAATTTTTAAATCAGTTGATATTTATGTGCACCAGGAAATTTCTGGATTTTTGAATTCTGTTCCATTGGCCTATGAGTCTCTGTTGTCACCAACACCACCCTGCCTTGACTGATAGCTTTTTGGTACTGCTTAAAATTTTATAGTGGGAGTCCTCCAATTTGGTTCTTTTCCAAAATTGTTTTGACTATTCTAGTTCCTTTATCTTTGCATATAAATTTGGGCATCAGTTTAATACGCTTCTGCAAGGCATCTTGATGGGATTTTCATTGGGATCACATTAAATCTATGAATGAATTTGGGGAGAATTGGCATGTTAACTATATTGACTCTTGCACCATGGGCAGAGCATGCATTTCTCTTTATTTAGGCCTTTTTGGTTTTCATTTATCAGCATAGTTTTAGCATACAGATCCTGCACCTATTTTTGTCAGATTTATAGCTATAAATTCATTTTGGGGAACTATTGTAAATGGTACTGTTTGAAAATATTTTACTTATAGTAGTTTGTTCATTGCTAGTATATTGTAATACAATTGATTTCTGATTATTGATCTTTTATTCTGCAACCTTGTTAAACTCACTTGGTTCTAGGAGCTTCCCTGTGCTTTTTCTATGTAGAAAATCATAGTATTTGTAAATAGGGGTAGTTTTATTTTTCCTTCAAATCTGAGTGCATTTTATTTCTTTATCTATACTTATTGAATCTGTTAGTGCTTCCAGTACAGTATTGAATAGGAGTGTAACAGTGGACATCCTTGACTAGCTCCTGATCTCTTACGTAGAAAACATTCAATATGATTCTGGCCTACAGGTTCTTCATAAATACGTTTTGTTATGTTCCCTTCTATTCCTAGTTTTCTGTGAGTTCTTATTATAAATGGATTCCGAACTTTGCCAAATGCTTTTTCTGCATCTATTGATATGATCATATATAGTGTGATGAATTGCAGTGATTGATTTTTTGAGGGTTGAATCAGGCCTGCAATCCTGGAATAAACTCCACTTGACTTGATTCTGTAGCAGATTTTAAATGAACACTTTGAATTTTTAATTTCTCCTAAAAATTCAGAAGATCTGGCAACACTGAGTCAGGAATCCTGCCTAGTCACCAACTAGAGTTGAAGAGAAGCCATCCTCTAGTAGACGGGCAGGTGCCTTTTGTAAACCACAGTAGAGGCCAGAGTCAAGACTTATTTACTGGGGCACCTGGGTGGCTCAGCAGTTAAGCATCTGCTTTTGGCTCAGGGCATGATCCCTGGGTCCTAGGATCAAGTCCCACATCAGGCCGCCCACAGGGAGCCTGCTTCTCCCTCTGTCTCTGCCTCTCTCTCTCTCTCTCTCTCTCCCTCTCTGTGTCCCTCAAGATTTTTATTATTTTATAAATAATTAAAATCTTTTTAAAAAAGAAGACTTACTTACCATAGCATGTGCACTTTTGGTGTGTGTGTGTGTGTGTGTGTGTGTGTTTTTAGAGCAAAGAAATATTTATGATGATGTGTCTGAAAATGTGGAAAGCAAAAGATAGACAAAAAATGATATGTATTTCAAGGAAAATGGAAGAAAGCATGCAATTTCAGGCATGTATTTGATGTTACCAGGTATTTTTCTTATCCCTGCACTCTTCTATGCCGGTTATCACCACCTTGGCCCCTGTAGGCATCTGGATTTGAAACTGTAAATGAATAATTCAGGCAACACTCTTGTATATATTCAGTACACAACCATGCCAGACCTCAGCTTTACTCATGATTTCTAAAAAATAATTTTAAAAAGCAAATATGCACATAGTCAAAAAAAAAAAAAAGAGAGTTTCTGAGAGGATAAGCAGTAAAACCTAAGTGTTCTTCTCACTCTTAAACTCACATACCCTGGTACTTGTCCCTAGAGGAGACCACTTTTCCCAGTCTCTTGATTATCCTTCTAGAGGCCCTTGGTTAAGCACATACATCTACAACCCTTGTACATAAATGAGGATGCAGTACATATTTTCTCACCTTGCTATTTTCCACTAATATAGCACAGTGCTGTAAATGTATTTTCTCTTCCTCAGGATTTTCTTACTATCATTTTCTTTTCTCTGGCCTTTATTGTAAAAATGACATATACAATATGTATAAACATACAAAATATATGTTAATTGATGGTTTATGTTATCAGAGAGGCTTCTGGTCAACAGTAGGCTATTACTATTGTAGTTAAGGTTTGGGGGAGCAAAAATTATACACACATTGTTGACTGTGTGAGGGGTTGTGTCCTCCAGCTTCTGCACTGTTCAAAGATCAACTGTATATATTTATATGTCTCCATACGCGTTTATATGTATTTAAAGAATTATGTTAGCATAATATGTATTCTGATAGAGGGTGCTGAGTGTTACTGTGGAAAATAATGTGGAGTCATAAGTTAGTAAATATTGAGAAATAGAGTTGAAATCTTAAATTGAGCAGTCAGGAAAGTCCTCACAGAGAACATGACGTTTTTGGGAGAGAGAGAGTTGTGCATCTGGATATACAGATATGTTCCTTCTTTTTAAGTGCAACATAGTATTCTAAGTGTATAGTACATTTGCCAATCTGTGATAAAGGACTATTAGGTTGTTTCGCCATATGGCCAATAAACAATGCCACAAAGATTATCTTTACAACCATTCTTGGGATATATGTGCCAATTTAACCTAGTACGGAAAATCTTAAAAGTAGAATTAGTGCCCTAGAAGAAATAACAATCTGTATACATTCCCACATCACTCACTGGACTGAGTTTCTTATGGGTAGGGACCATATCTTGGACATCTTTGAATTTCCTGAGATAAGAGGATAAGAGGGTTTTTCTTTCTTTCTTTCTTTCTTTCTTTCTTTCTTTCTTTCTTTCTTTCTTTCTTTCTTTCTTTCTTTCTTTCCTTCTTTCACTTAACAGCTCAGAACTGACCAGGAGCAGAATAGTTTGAGTGTGGTTTTTCATTCTTACAGTAAGCACACCAGCTTTCCCAATTCCCCAAATTATATTCTCCTTCTTCAGTACCCACCACCACTTTGGTCTCTAATGGACATGGCTGAGCTTATCTGTGGTATCTACCTAGGTTAGAAAGTGAAAAATCTCTTCCATTAAGCAATAAACAGTATGTTTTCTCCCTGCATAGTTGGGACACTGTGCCTTTAGGGTGTTAATCCTTGAAGACTCACCCCAAACGGTAAAAAGAATCATTCACGGAGCATACTTATGTACTTGCAAACATATAAATGTCTCCTTCCCAAAGCCTTTTCTTTGGGGTATCCAAAGGAGTCCACACATCTTCAAGGTCAAGATAACTAAGAAAGTTGGCACATTCCAAGGACTGTTAAAGTTAAAATCAGCCTCATTTGGAAAAAAAAATACAAAAACACAAAAACTATCCTGGCCAAGACATGATGGATATGTAGTAACTTAGAGCCCTGATAATATTTTCAGAGGATGTCAGAACATTTACAATTATTCAGTGCTTAGAACTCATTTGCTCCCTGGCATTATCTTTGTTGGTCACAAAAGAAAGTATCCTTGAAGTGGATAGGGGAAGGTCGGCTCATAAATATAATAGGCAAGCTTTCTCTCTTCGTTTGGTTAAAGGAGGTAAAAACATATATACAAATAAGGAAGTCAACTATAAACAGCTGGATGGTATGCCTGAATTTGTAGGGCCAGAGATGCTTGCTGGTGCCAAAGCCCGGTATTCCCAGGTAGAGCAACAAGAAGTGATTTCTATTAAACCCTCATATCTTATTATTTTTATAACATAAATTGCCGTTAGGCCTTCCTGTGGAAGAGACGATGATGATAATTTACACATGCTGGACAGATAAATGGTTCAATTCTTAGTTACAAGAGACTGTTGACAGTGATTACTGATGCTCATTTCTTTCACGCACATTATGTGGGGCAGGAAACTCCAGGTTTAGAGGCCTTTCATGTTTTTTCAAAGTAAATCAGTCACTCCCATAATAATTATTTATTATTCCACATTGGCAGACAGTTGGATGCATTTATGACAGTTAAGAGCTTTAGACAAAATGCTGCAAAGTGGTGCAACCGATAAAATATTTTACAGCACGGGAGATAGCAACAATAATTAGAAGGCCTCAGTACACAGTGAGAGAAAAGACAGCCAGAGTTTCCTGGAGACTCCTGCTGAGTCCTCACCTATACCTTTGGCTTGTGCAGGACTGAAGTGCTGGTGTTCACCTAAGTTTGGACTCGGACCTAAGGTTTGGATTTGGAGATCTCTATAAAGAGCTTTCTTCCCCAAATATAATCCACTCTCCCATCTCTTTATATGTCCCATTTTTTTGTTCACACATTCAACTTTTATCGAGCATTTTCTGTGTGCCAAGCATCCTACTGAGACCTGGGTATAATCTTACCTTGCTGGAAGGATCCTTGACTGAGAGCCGTGTGAATTGCAGTCATAACAGAGAATTGTGTCTCTTCTAGTTCCCTGTCCAGCTGTATCCTACAGGTTCATCAGAGCCATGTTTCCATGAAAACAGAAAGTTTTAAATCTGGGTTCTTTTGTCACAAGGCTTGGTTGATGTTGACCTTATTTCTCAAAGCTATTTCTTTTTGAAAACACATTACAAAAGAAAATATGGCAAAAGGTTAAGTTTCAAACCTCACATTGTTAACTGCCAGTTGCCTCCCTGAGGTACAGGTTGCTTATGTCACCTCTCAGAGGCCTTATATGAAATTATTCCACATATGCATTCCTAAAAATCACCACACTGTGAAAAAATGCAATAAAAACCACAGGTCTTATGGGAAAAATGGGGGTTGGGGTATAAGACTCAAAAATATCAATAATATGTTTTTTAAAAAAGTATAATTAAAAAATAGTAGCACAAATGTTACACATGTTAAAGGGTTAAGAACTACATAAAAAACTACAAGTATGGCACTTTGCTTTGAAAAAGACTTGGAGTTTGCTTGTGGAAATGGATGTTAGAAGGACTGTAGTTTGTAAGTTTCTGTGAATTAGTAGAAAGAGGATTATATGAAATCTGACAGAAACTTCAATGATGAGATGTGGGGATGGGTGTGGCTCCTAACACAGATCACATCAAGGTAGTTGGTAGATATCTGAGGTGTGTCAATATGTGTGTTTGTATATTTCTAAAAGTCTCCCAACAGTGGGGTGCAGTTTTATGTGTTCACCTACCATTTTTTTGCATAAAAAATTGTGCGTAAGCAAAGTTTACATGGTGTTCAAATTGTTTCCTAATAGATCACTCATTTTGGAAAAAGCTTGCGTTTTCAGAGCAAATATTATAGTAAGACTGAATATATATAAGAGAATGTGTCTTTTACTCTCCACGTAAACTATAATGTTGGGACAGCTGGGTGGCTCAGCGGTTGGGCGTCTGCCTTCAGCTCATGGTGTAATCCAGAGTCCTGGGATCGAGTTCCCCATCAGGATCCTTGCAGGGAGCCTGCATCTCCCTCTGCCTATGTCTCTGCCTCTCTCTCTGTGTCTCTCATGAATATATAAAGTCTTAAAAAAATGTAAACTGTAGAGTATCTCCTTTTTTAAATGTTGAAAATGCATAAAATTGGAAAGATATGTCACCTTTCATTCCCAAATGTCCACAGTGTTTTTTGGTATCTTTTTCTATTTTTGAAGTATTTAATTTACATGTATAATTAACTTTGACTAAGAGACAATGTCTATCAAAGGGATTTATTGAATTCAAGTAGAGTTGTTTCCATGGTAAATGGTAACACTTGCTTAAGAACTAGTTTCATTTTAGGTAGAAACAACCCAATGCCCACCAACTGGTGGGTGGATAAACAAATGTGGAATATCCGTACAATGGAATATAGTCAGCCACAAAAAAAATGAAATACTGTGGACATGCTACAACATGGATAACCTTGAAAACATGCTAAATGAAAGAAGCCAAACATAAAAGGCCATATATTATATGATTCCATTCATATGAAAATCCAGAGTAAGATAATCTACAGAGACAGAAAGGAGATTAGTGGTAGTCTAGGGCTGGAGGTGGGGATGGAGAATATAGGAGTGATGGCTAAAGGATACAGAGTTTGTTTTTAGGGAGATGAACATTTCCAAAAATTGACTGTGGCAACTGAAAACCACTGAATTGCACATTTAAGTGGGTGAATTGTATGGTATGTGAATTAAAATAAAGCTGTTAAAAAAAAAAGAATTTCATTTTAGGTTTATCCATATGGTGCTGTGAGAGGAGTTACTAAGACTTCTATGTACTTGTTAGCTCATTAGTGTGATGGACTTAACTAAGTCTGATGTGTGGAGGTGATGATTATCTGCAGAAATCTAGAAGTTTGCATGTTATGCATGTTGCTGTCCCACCTAGAAGTCTGCCGGTCCCTTTCCACTTCATTGAGATTTTGTCGATCTTCATTTCAATATGTTCCTTGGCTGCCTGTGGTATATCCCCAATCTGTTTAGGAAAAACACACAAGAGGCTTGTTTTCTGAACTCTCTCATTTCTGAGAATACCCTTCTCCTGTCTTTCCTTAAGCATGATAACTCAGGTGGGTAGAAAAATATTAGGTTATTATCACTTTTTTCTTTCTGATGTCTGCAGATTTGGTAATATTGTTTTTGAACTTCCAAAGTTTCAGAGAAGCTTAAGAGCTGCCTGATTTGGTTTCTCTGAAGAAAGCATGAGTTTTCTGCTTGGACACTTACAGTATTTTTCTTTGTACTTAAAATTTTGAAATGTTTCCAAGGTAAGATTTAGCATTGGTCTTTCTCATTGATTTTTGCTGGGACTGTGGAGAGCCATTCTGATATGCATGCATTTTGTCAGCTCAGAGAGGCTTGATGTCTATAAGTATTTGTTACAGTTCCAATTGTTTTGATTTTTTCCTTTAGAAGATTTGTATTTGTAATATTTTAAAATTTGTGTTCCTATTCTTTGTCCTCCATGGCTATTATCTTGAATATTATTTTTACACTTGTGTTATTTTCTTTTACATTTTTAGAGGAGCTTCTCAATTCCATCCTCCACTCACTGACATATTTCATGCTGCCCCAGTTCTGCTTTCACTACCCCTTGTGAGAACTTATGATGCTCTATTTTTAATTTTTCCTTTCACCCTAATCTACTCTGGTCTTTATGACTTTCTACTCTAGCTTCAAACAAGCTATGTCTTATGGTCTCCTTCTAAATTTTTTTTTATTTTTATTTATGATAGTCACACACAGAGAGACAGAGAGGCAGAGACATAGGCAGAGGGAGAAGCAGGCTCCATGCACCAGGAGCCCGACGTGGGATTCAATCCCGGGTCTCCAGGATCGCGCCCTTGGCCAAAGGCAGATGCTAAACCGCTGCGCCACCCAGGGATCCCTTATGGTCTCCTTCTAAATAAAAAAAAATGGTTTTAAAAGGTCATAGGGTTTTTATAATAAATAATTTTCAAAATTCTGTTTTTCCTTTAGGTCTTCAGAATGACAGAGCTTTATTTCCTCTTTATTATTTCACAGGTTTTTAATGTTCTTGTGGACTCCATCACAAATGAGGCTGTAGAGCAGAGTTCTTAAAAGTACAGATGCAGATGTTGGATGGTCTGCATCCAAATCCTAGCTCTCTCAATAATTCTCTGTGTATCTTTGGTCTAGTTAATTTTACCTTTTTGGTTTAAGATTCATCATTTGTATGATAGGAAAATTTGTACACATAATGGAACTATTTAAGTAATAAATGAGATAATACATGGAATGCACTTAGTGCAGTGCCTGACATATAGTGAATGCAAAAAATAAATATGTATTTTTTCAACTGAGAAGAAGTCTACCAGAATCCAGACTATGGCAACAAGCAAGGTATATGGACTTCCTCCTTGGCTCTGCTTTCTTCTCATATGAGTGTTTTTTGAATTCTTTTCTGGGTCTAGAGCTGGACAATAGGTTCCTGGGCCTATAACCCAGCAGATTTTTATCAACTGTGGCTCTGCCTACTGGGGTTCTCTTTCTTCTTTCAGTGCCTAGCACTATGATCTCTGAGTAAATGGGATACATGAACTGTTCCTGTCATAGAGTATCCTATCTTTTCTTTATCTGTGACTCCTGGTTGGGTGAACATATTGTTTCTAGTTTTCCTTCCCCTTTTATATTCAGGTAGTCTCAAGAAGTTATCATGTATGAATAGAAATCAAAGGAGAGTAATTCATTAGAGCTGTTGAAGGAGATCCACAAGTCCCATTTTTTCAATTAGAGATGTTCATGGAGGTAAAGAGAAGGCACTTTTCTGGCTGAAATAGTCCTTGGATTTTTGAAACAGTGAAAAGATGCGAAAGTCAGAATAAAAAAAAAAATCTTCCTATCCTTGGGTTCTTCAATCCTATTGTGTTGCCTTTGTTCTGCGAGAGTTTCTTTTAGTTTCTGTCTATTGATTGGCAGGCCTAATTAGTGGTGGTGGTGGTGGGGTTCTTGCCTTCTCCCATATTCTGCTCAAATTCAGAGCCAGCAGAAGGCTTATAAAGCCTAAACATGGTTGTTACATCCTAGGAGTTCTTTTGAGGGGGTGTCTCTTGCAACAGTCTCCAGAAGTCACTTTCAAAGGAAATCAGTTGTGTCCAAATCAGAGAATCTCAGAGTTAGACAGTACATTAGAAATTAAAGAGCCTAAGCTACTGCCTAGTAGTCAAATTCCCATCATACCATCCCTTTTATATGGCTTATCTGATCTCTTCTTGAACTACTTTCTGTGATAGCAAGCTCACTAGCCATAAGCATGGTCCACTCCTTGTTGGACAACTTCTTAAACAAACAGATCTATCCCCTGTGTATGGTCTTAAAATGAAGAAGAAAGCTATTATACTGGTGAAGGATATGTGCAAGAAATAGAAAGCCCTCGAGCTATTACAAACAGAGAGGTATTTAATAAAGGGACTTAGTACCTAAGTACTTCACAATTATTTTTAAACTTGGGTGGATCAGAAGTCAGGGGATTAATATTAGATTTTTTTCTAACTTTGTTTTATTGAGCTATAATGTACATGCAGAAAATGAAGTTGGGTTTTTACTCCAGGATCAACGGATGGAAAACTGCTTCTATCCTCACTTCTCCACAGATGTCTCACATCTACAAACAGTTCCCAGGTAGTGGAACCATAATGGAGCAACTACAGATACTCATGCCCATTGTAGGTTGCTCGTCCACCAGCCTTGCCAAGGAAAGATGGCTCTGTCTACTTGCTCCTTTCCACATCTCAGAGGATCTATCTTGTCCACAGAACTCAAATCACTGAGTGCTCTGACTGCAAGGTGGTTTTGGAAAAGTAGTTTTTCATCTTGCCAACCTCTTTAGACTGCACACCGAAGGACAAGAGACAGTATTAAGAAAGTTATCTAAGTGTTGAATGGACATAAGTCTCTTACCAAGTATATTTCTTCCATGTCATTACTCCTATAATCCACAACAGTGGGATTCAAGAAGAGAAAGCCCCTGATAAGTTGTTAGTGTCATCTGAGTAGGAGAAATGTTTAAGCACTGTAAGACATTCACAACCCAGTTCAAAATAGTTTTACAGGTTAGTCAAGGATCTGATGAGTGATGAATTACTGTCAGGGTCCTGAGATTTAATAAGATAACTGAGGGAAGGACCAGAAAAGGAGAATGAAATAGTAATGAATATATATGGGGATTTGTTTCTCAGGAAAAGATAGCTCCAATGCTTTACTTCATGAATCTTCAGGAAAAGAAAGGCAAAGGGCCCCAAAGATGGGGCTGTCATGTCGACTGTCAAGAACTTTCCATCCTAGTGGGCATATCATTCAATTTTATACCAACAGGCAGTGAGAGGCCACTGGGAGCAACCCACTATGACCACATTTGGCCAGTGGAAAATAGGATGAAATATTTGGGATGCCAAGGACCTTTGGCTGTTCCCTTTCCATCTCTCTGGAGACTAGCATTATGATCAGGAAGTTTATTCACTTGTAAACACACCTTATTTTTAACATCTTAGTCATATTCAGCTGAGTTATCATTGCTTATGTTATTCAAATGACTCATTTCCTCTTGCAGCCTGCAAATATTAGACATTATCATATCCCATATCTGTCTTATTCTCTGTATCCCCGAGGACTATTGTTTAGTTTATCTAAAAGAAGAATTTTAGGGGAAAATCATACCAAATGCCAAGATCATGCAAGAAAGAAAAAAGCAAATTGTATGTGTAGCTTTTTATTTGAAGCCTCAGCACTCTGGAAAGGTTCTGTGAGTGGTGGTTGTAGAATATAGATGGATGGCAGCAATAAAATCAGATACAGGGAAAAAGCAATCAAACCACAGAGTGGGTCACATTCAAAATATATTATATCGGAAAGTGGGGGGGATCTACCTTAGGGTGTATGCTGGCTCCCAAAAAAAGGTTTCTGTATCCTTCTATTCAACTTATATATGCCTGATGTGATACTACATTTCAAATCTTTTCCTATCCTCAGACTGTGTTCTTATTGTTCCATGAAAATCTTATGTTCACTCCTACATTTTTGTCTTTGTTGCTCATAATAGGAGCTAGTGGGTGTTCCCGTCCCAAAGCCCTTTACCAGGCCAGAGCATCATTCTCTGCTGCTGAGCTGCCTTGCTCATGAGGTTAGCCCCTGATGTCAAGGGGTATCTATAACCAATAATTGACTGGTGGGGGGTTCAAAAGCCCTGCTCCCTTGCCTTGAAGGAGGGAGGCAATCCCATAATGCATCCAAATCTATATCTCATGCTCTCCTTTCAGGGAAACGGACCTTAGACAGTGCTAATGTAGGTTTTTTTCTTTTTATGCCTAAAACTATGGGCCAGGTCCTTTCCGCCTCTCCAGAATAGTCAAGGTCCACTTTAGTTTCCAATTCCTTCCAGCTCCCTTACCTGATATACCCAATTCTAGCTCTCTCTTCCCTCCTCTGAGCTGTTGAGCCATTCTCAGGCAGTTGAATGCTCTCATAGCTGCTGTCTTGTTGGGTTAGCTTCCAGCTTGGCATATATGTAAATTCTAAGCCCCTTAGGGTGGATGCTGTTGAGGTAGGCAATGTGTGGTCAATAAAGAGTGTCCATTCAGCTTCATCTGAAGTAGATTTCCCAGGAGGGGTTGAACTTTCCCAATGAACATCTATAAACTGAGACATTAGACCTGAGAACTTGGTTCTGGGATTAAAAGTAGACTATGCATGGGAGACCTTCTCCAAGTATATGGACTGGTCCCTTTAAAAGCTAGATAGTGCAGTCACTTGTCAAGATGGGAATGATTGCCCAGATCTTCCCAAGCTGCTTTTTTGAAACATAATATTTTCTAGGTAAATAAAGAATAAAAGATGCAATCTTCAAGTGGATTTGTAAATACACACTATAGCCAATGGAAATTCCCAATGTACATCAAAGGCTGTGAAAAATTCCTACAAGTTAAAAAAAACAACAACACAACTTTGCTTAGTGTAACATTTTCCCAGGTTTGTGTGACCATAGAATTTATGTCAGCATACCAAGCATTATCTCATGGAACTATTCTTCCATGGAAATCTTTAGATAAATGCTAGGAGTGGTAGTGGTGGCATTGGAGTGGGATAGAGTGAGAGCTAATGAGGGTCCCAGTCATCTGGGAGCTTGTGAGATTTTCATGAACCCCTTCTAAACTTATGCAGGGATTGTGTATGAGGCTACCCAACTTCTTTTTCTGTTCGGTATTTATCAGGAGAAAACTCATTTGGCTACAGGCAGCATGAGATGTCTGAGAATTTTATCTATCCTGCAGATGTGGCATCTGGTAAAAGCAGGATGTGTGGGGATTCAGAGCTCGAGAAACCCCATCCTACCTCCTCTCCCCAATGTCAGGGACTCCTATTGTAACTTGGGATTGAGATTCTACTGAAATACACAGAGTTGTTTCTTCCTGACTTCATGGAGATGCAAGTTGGTTTGGTGTGGATTTGACCATGGGAGACAGCAGCTGGGTGGCAGTAAAAATGCAGTCTTTTCTATTTCAAGGATCATTGTTTCCAAACCCATTCCTCAAAATGGCACTCTAGGAATTATATAATTTGTCCCTCACAAGAATCCCCTGGGATCTATGGAACAGGTGTTAGCATCATCCCCCCATTATAGGTGGGCAAATGGAAGCTCAGAGAGAAAATAAGAGTCTTGACTAGATGACACTTCATTCAGTTTTCTATCCATTCATTCATTCCCTTGGGAAATATTTTTCAACCACCAACTCTGTGCAAGGTCCCCTCTCCTTGCATTCTGCCCACATTAATTTTGTTTTACACAGAAAATGAACAGGCCTCTCATAGCAGGCAAGGTGCTTGGTCTTGCCACAGTAGCAAGATGATGTGCAATTCAGCAAACACAAGTAAGGTCCCTACTCTGGAGAGACCCTTTGGGGAACCCTGGGTTAGTTCTCTGGGCATACCTTTGGAGAACTTTGAAGATCTGTAAAGTCTTAAACCAGACTGGTTTACAGTAAAATCTGTAAACCAGGTTATTGGTTCTGTTTTTCATGAGCTGGTGTTCTAACCAGTTTGGCTTATGTTTTGAGTACAAATATCATAAGATCTTAAAAGGTTTATGCTTTTCCAAATTATCAGGTTTTGAAGTGACTTTAGCTAGAGAAATGGATACAAAACCAACTAGTGTTGGTATTATCGACATTTTGGGCTGAATAACTTTATTGTGAGGGCCTATTCTGTGCACTGTAGAACATTTAGCAGCATCCTTGGTCTCTACCCATTAAATGCCAGTAGCTTGCCCAAACTTGTGACACCAAAAATGTCTCTAGACATTGGCAAATGTCCCCTGGTGGGATGGGAGGACAGAATTAGCTCCAGTTGAGAGCCATTGTTCTAACCTGTGATCAGGGCACGCGTAGTCGTTAAGTCTAGGACATGCAAGCTAAGGAGGTAGATAAGGCAGGTGTGGAATGTATAACAAGTTGTAAAGCAACTTGCTGAAGGTCCAGCTAGAAGTTGGCTACATGGTGAGGGTTAGAACCAATGACTTCTGACTCCAACCTAGTGCCGGTCTGTTTGCTTCACCATGGCAGTGACCCTCAGGTGCGTGGTTTCCAAAGCCTGTGCCCTTTGCAGTCAGAGGTGAGAGGACAAGTGGAGAAAGAAGTCCTTACTCCTGCATGGGGAGGACCATCTGACTCAGTCTCTAGAGGTGAAAGCCTGTGATGTGTGCTTCCTGGTTTCATCTAGAATTAAGACTGTCTCCGCTTGAGCAGCCCAAAGATCACAACGTTCCTCCAGCAGAACTGCCTTAACCTGCCATGGAGCTTGGGGATCACGGGTATCAGGCTAATGACAAACTGTCCCTTTCCCAGACTTCAGGTCAAAGATGGTCAAATGGACTTTCTTATGGGCCACAGATTAACTGTTTCTCGTCTCTTGCTCTTTGCATCTGTGTACATCCTGTCTTGAGTTAAAAAAAAAACAAAAAACAAAAAACATTGGCCGGGTAGGACTCGGGGTTGGTAGGGAGCCATGGGCCTAAGCCTGTGTTTATGACACATGTCATATTTCATGGACCACGTCTGGACCCCACCTGCCTCTTTAATCTCCTTGGAATGCTGGTGCTCCCTCTGTGGGCTGTATGTTATTCCGATGATTTCAGTGGGTACTGCAGTTTCTAATTTCCTAACCTTTCTATTAAAATTAATATTTAGATTTTATAACTTTACAACTGGGAGAATGATGGGAGCAGTATTTGATGTTTATGTCTCTCGGTCACGAAAACGCTCCGAATTTCACTCATGCCGGGCCACACACATGTAGTCACAATAAATAGCATTTAACATGTTTACAGAATGGAGAGGATGAGGAGGACTTCTGTTTTTATATTGATGGGCTCAGCTGGGCTGGGGATACTATTGTTTACAACGAGCTACATTTTTTGTTGTTCTGATTTACCCTCAAATTAAATCTTTATTTCAGAAACCAACCCCAGGGAGTCCCCATAACGAGGGAATGTAATAAACAGCATTAGGGAAGGGCTCGTAGCCGCTGCTCCCTGGTAATTAGTCCAAATGTCTCAATCAGAGTCGTTTTCAAAGTTTTATGGCTGCAGTTTGGCCACAAGTTTATTTGTAGAAGCTGGTTTGGCATTTTGCTCAGGGTGGCCTTTGCCCTTTGGGGAGGGGTGTTGGGGGTTTGTCGACATGGAACGTGGGGAAGGCAGGCTTTTAGATTTGCTTGGGGGCGATGCCCGTGTTTCTTCTTATTAGCATCCGTTTCTAAATTGAAAAATTGTCCCAGTTTAAAGAAATTGGGAAGGGAAATAAATATGGGGCCCTGGTTTTGAGGACCTGCAAGGAAAGAAAAGGGGCGAGGCTTGGACCGAGTGTGTGGGAGCATTCCCCCCGGGCAGAGTGACTGTCCTATAAACCCTGGTGCAAGGGGTGCCCGGGGTAGGGTCTGGACCAGGCGAGGGCCTGGACTGGGCGCAGTTAGAAAGACTGGGCGTTGACAACCCCACCTCCCTTCCAGAAGTTCCCTGGGGGCCCGTAAGCTGTGAGACCTCCAGGCCTCCCAGAAGAGGGACCAGAAAGCCCAAGGCACCAGGACCCGCTGCTGTGCTCGGACCCCACTTCAGCCTCCCCAGCAGGACAAGCAGGAAGGGCAGAGCCCGTGGCTCCAAGTACATCCCCATGTCCACTCCCACCATCCTGCTGCCTTCATAAGGCCGTTTATGTAGTCAGTCATTCACCCAGCCCCGTGACAAGCACAGCGACATTTAGCCACCTTATTTCCTGGGCCGAATGGTAATACAGGGGGTCGAGAGGGAGGAGGTTTCTTAGAGCACCAGAGATGGCCACCTTAAATCAGACAATCCTGAAAGCACGAGGTTAGTGTTCTTGGCCCTCTGCCTGCCTCGGGGTCACTTGGCTTGGTGGTGGGCACGATGGGGCCCCGACAGGGAGGTGGTCAAGCACGCATACCCCTTCACTGGGGGGGAAGGAGAGTACAATTTGGGAGTGGGGGAGTGTGCAGGGTGAGTTCAAGTGGACTCGACCCTCAGCACCCCTACTGTCATGTTATTGCTTCACTTTGGAATAATGGTTTGTAAGACCTGTCTCCTGAGGAACCGAAGAAATCATCAGTCACTTGAGCCCAAGGGTCTGCACAGTTTTTCTGTAAAGGGCCAGATGGTAAATATTTCAGGTTTCACAGGCCAGAGTGTCTGTCACAACTACTCACTGTGCTGTTAGGGAGGAAACAGCCGTAAGCCATACCTAATGAATGGGCATGGCTGTGTTGCAATAAAACTTTATTTACAAAATCAGGTGATGATGGGCAGGATTTGGCCTATAGTTTGCCCACTCGATTTAATCTTTCATCCCCCATATGCATTAACTTCTACTTTTTCTTTACTGTCCCTCTCCTAACTTCCTTCCCCCTTTTTCTCCTTCCTCTTTTCCTCCCTTCTTCTCTCTCTTTTTTTTCCTTCCTTTCTTCTTGTCCTTCCTTCTTTCAATATGATTTATGCTACACACCATGACAGGCATAGGTGCTGTCCTGTCCCTCATAGAGCTTCTATTAGGGAATATTAATGAGGAAGCAGGTCATTAAAATAAAACATTGTAGCTAATGCTAGTTGCCCAATATTCACCTCCACTTCTTTCTCATTATTAGATAATTCTGTTCAGACTGGCAATCTCCCAGATTTTTAAAAAGTCACTTCTCCTGATTCCCTTGTGGCTGGAGGAGTCCGTGTAACAAAGTTCTGGCCAACTAGACACAGGTAGAGGTTCTTGGAGCTAGCATCCATTCCCAAGTGAAAAGGCAAGCCCCTTTTGCCTCTGACTCTTGGCCCTTCCATTTTCTTTCCACCCAAAATGCTGATATGATTCCTGGAAGCACAGCAGCTCTATTGGGAGCCTGAGGTTAAAAGCTATGCACTAAAAATGAGAGCAAGAAGGTGCAAGTAGCCTGATAACATCGCTGATTCTTGGTACCAGCTCCGGACTGCCTGCCTCTGAACTTCCTGTTGCCTAAACATCAAAACTTCTTATTGTTTAAAGCTAACACAGTAGGCTTTTCTCTTATATGCAGCCCAAGGAAATAGTCATGGACAAAATTATTATTAGTATAGCAGAGCTATGGATTAACATTTAGTGCTCAAGAATTACTTGCAGAGTCTAAAAAAGAAAATGAACATGACTCAAATTATTGAGGCATTGCCTCACTCTCCATACCTCAATACTTAGCAGTGTTCCCCAGGATTAAAGGAGGCTCTTCACTAACCATCCAGCTCCAGCATTGTTTTAAAAATGATTTATGATTGGGACACCTGGGTGGCTCAGTTGGTTAAGTCTCTGAGTCTTGGTTTTGGGCTCATCATGATCTCAGGGTTGTGAGATGGAGCCCAGGATGGGGCTGTGATCTCAGTGGGGAGTCTGCTTGAAATTTTCTCTCCCTCTGCCCCTCCCCCTGCACTTGCATACTCTCTTAAATCAATCAATCAATCAATCAATCAAATCTCTAAAAAATGATTTATGATTATTGAGTTGTTAACCAACTCTGGGAAACCAGTGCAGTCAGTGAGGTGGGTGGGGGAGAGCGGTAGATGCTGCAGATCTTGATCAATTTTGGAAACTTCTCATTATGAAAGGTTTCTTTCCTCATGAAGTTCAAGACTTAGTCATGGACTCAATCTCAATAGTCCACAGGACTGCTGCCTTGACTGTGTCTTTTGGCTATAAGACACGTTACACGTTTGGAGACAGTACGTGTGCATGTGTGCCTGTTTGGGTGTATATGCGTGCTTGGAGGCGATTGAGGTAATCATGACCACAGCAGCAGATTATCTTTCACAGCTTCAGAAATACCATTTAATGGCTCTCAAGAAAGACCTCAATTGTCTGTTGAAGACTTTAGTTGAGGCCCCCATTCCAGCTTAGCAGCAAGGGAAATGGACAAATGTCCACATTGCTGTTGGGCATCAGTGGGTTGCTGAGCTGTTGGCATGATACTTCATTTTCCATACTTAAGCACATAATTCAAAATCATGTACTGTTGTGGAGGGGGGAGAATAGAGAGAGGGGGGCTGTGGGATGGAAAGCTAGAGAGAAAATTCCTTGAATGAGTTTAGTCCAAAGGAGGGTCCATTGGGAAAGTAGGAGAGGGTCCCTCTGTCTACTTTTGATTGAAGGTCAATTGCATTGATAACATTCTGGAGACATACTCACTTTGATGCCTTCTAGACACCAAATTAGCATTCAGAAATCAGCCCCTCGTCTTAAGTGCCCAAGATCCATATACTCGTGTCATCCCATGGGCCATGCCCTTGGTCATCAGTAGCCCTTAGGTATGGCTGGCTCTGCTCAACTTCCTTCTTCTACCTCCTCTCTTAATTTATTGATATGTGGAACACACCTTGGCTGCCAAACATTGCCAAGATGCTTTTTTTTTTTTTCCCGGAGAATTGTTGTATTGTGCCACACCTGGACTGCACTCAGAAGCTTTCTAGGAAACTTCACTGCACTTTGCAGATGCCCTCAGCTTTTGGGTCAGCATTTTGGAAGGAGAGACAATTGATTCTTTCAGCCTTGCTGAGGCAATTCCTTTTGATGTGTATCAAGTGTGTTTTGACACAATCCCCAGAGTCATTGCGGTTTTCAATATTCCTGGGCCTATAATGAAAGTCAAAGAGAGGGAAATCTTTCCACTTAATGTTGATTTCTAATATTGATGGCACATTAGCCCATTTGTGTTTCAGAAGCTTCAGGGGGATAGAATTAACCCCTTGGGTTTCAGTTTAGGTACATCTCTTGTGGGTCTGTCAAAAGCTGATACTGTCACTGGAGACAAAAGCGTTTCCCGAGAAGCACATGCCATTCCTATGCAGGTAACAATTTTTTTTATCATTATCAATTTTATAGTACATACAACAGCTGCAGAAGAATTTGTGGGCTTTTTTTTTTTTTTTTTTTTTTTTTGGCTGTAAGGCATCTTAGAGAGTGTTTGCCAATTTTCTGTCTCAAAAAAAGGTGTCTTCGCATCTTGATTTAGCCCTGAATAATTCAACAGAATCTCTAATAACAGACTTGCATGTTGCAAAGCCCCAAAACATGTTGTAAGCTTAAAGAGGCAGCAAGAAATTTAGCATCACAAACAGAAGTCAAAGAATCAAAGCTAGGAGGTCTTTAAAGGGTAGGAGTCAGTGCTTCACACATGAGCCGATGCTTATTTTTGCTGACAGTTTCCTTGTTTTCATAGAGCTGTAGCTCCTAAAACGGACAAAGAACATTCCTGGAGGTTGGCTATTGCTCTTAATTCCCTTTCTCTGAGAATTCCCTTCTTATGGCTTCTTCCTTCCTTCTTCTTCCTGCTTCCCTTCCCTTCCCTTCCCTTCCCTTCCCTCCCCTCCCTTCCTCTTCCTTTCCTTCTTTCCTTCTTTCCTTCTTTCCTTCCTTCCTTCCTTCCTTCCTTCCTTCCTTCCTTCCTTCCAACACATAATTATTGAGTGCCTACAATTTTCCAGCCATGGTGTTAGGGCTTGAGGATCTGATGATTAATAAAGACTAACCTAACCCCTCATCTAGAGTATAATAGCATTCTCTTTCCCGAAGTACAGGTACTTTGGGGGTTCTCTTGGATCTGAGATAAACTGATAACTTTCCAACAAATTCCCTGTCATCCTACTGCTCCTCCCCACCAATTTGCCCCTTAATCTTCTTAAGTGGCTTTAGTTTTGTGATTTTCTGCCAAAAATATGATGAGTGTATTGGGAGCCCTGACATATGGGGGAACATGAGAAGGAACTGGGGGTGTTGGGTTTGGGGAGACTGTAACTTTGAAAGATGTCTTTATATATTTATTTTATATAGTTGAAGGATTGTCATTAGAAGGGGAATTAACTTAATCTATATCTTTCCAAGGGGGATATATAAGACTAAATGGGAAACAGATTTTGGCTCAAAGGAACCATAAATTTTCTAACAATCAGGGTAAAGGGAACTGTGCCTGATTCTGAGCTAGGTATGTCTATGTATGTCTAGGTATGTCTAGGTATGTCTGTTGTGTTTGTGTTTGCATATATTTCTCCGTATGTATAGACCATGATTTCTCAACATCACCACTATTGACCTTTTGGGTTAGATTAGGGGGACCTTGTGGGAAGCTATTTTAAGATGTTTAACATCTTGATTTCTACCCTTTAGCATCCCCAGTTATGACCATCAAAATATTGCTAGTCTTTACCAAGTGTCCTTTGGAAGGCAGAGCTGCTTTGGTTGAGATATGTATATTATACATATACTATGTTATTACATACTTCTATATTAGTTATAATATATAATGTATTGTTTATAATATGGATTTGCATATTATATAAATATTTTATGTATAGACATTTGGATATTCATATATACTTATAGCATATATATAATATATTATACTATGTATAATAGAATATATAGACATGGATAGATACACTTGTCTGGGATAGAACTAGGTCTCTGACTTAAAACCCACAGATTCTCTGGAAACCACATAGTCTCTCTGGGGTATCCGGGCTCCTCAATTGTAGAGTTACTGAAGTGAACCACCACTTGCCAGGCGGAATAGCAGAGAATATTCTTCAGGTAGGGAGTCAGACTCAGATCTGTAAGCCACCCTCCCTCATTTCCAACTAACAGATTTTATAATTCCATAAGACCAGATTTAGGTTAATGAAATTGGTGTCTGTTTCTAAGGGAATATGCCAAACTAAGGTTATGTCAGTGGGTCCCACAATGCTGTTTGAAATATGATGTAGCTTCATAGGGTGGGATGAGTGGAAACAGTTGAGCTTGTTTGGGGTTTAATTGGCAATCAAAAATTTGCTTCCTAGGTGCAGGCATGTCACTGTAAAAGCACACCCAGGACATTACTTTCTCTAGCTGAAGTTATTAATATGTGTTGATTGATGTCAAAATGGGAATTAAATCATAAATGTGCTTTGGGGCCTCAGGCTGGTGGCTTGGCAGCTTCTTTAGCCTTGTCACTTTGGAGAGACAGCTCACATGGCCCTGCCTCATTTTTTTGATGATTACTTAAAGATTTCACTTTATCATCATTTGTCTGTGAGCAGCCTTTGCTCCCCATCCCATTAGTATTGCTTCCACCATGGTGCAGTCAGAACAAACTTGTTACCTGCAAAGGAACCCAGGATGGCTTTCATACTTGAGCGCAACAATGGGGTCATACACTTTATAAAGAAAACAAAACAAAATAAACTGTGCCCAATTAGTGCTATTTACAGACATGTAACACCATGGCAGCTGATCAGGAGAGTATGTTTCTTTCCCATGGGAGTCCCAAAATTCCTAGCACCCGCTCACAGGCATAAAAAGGCATGGTCTTTCTCATTTCCAAGTTAATCCAATTTGAGTGTGGGCTGAGAGGGACCAGAGCTTCCCGAAGGGCCTGGCAAAACTGGGCAGATCAGCATCATTACCAGACCACACACATTATGTTTAATAGCCAGACCATGCACTGGACCAGAGAAAAATCAATGGATTCAGAATTCCTTAGGAACAGCCACTCTCTTCCTCGACGCTGTGGAGGCTTTTGCTCTGAGTCCATCATGTCTTACCTGAATTTCGGCCTTCTCCTAATGGGTGTCACACTGAGTCTAGATGTGACTCGATCCCATTCCTGTTCCACAGTGTTGGTGAAGCAATCTCCCGAAGCCCCAGTATGATCATGCCCTTTCCGTCACTTAAAAGCAGAGATTCCAGTTATTCTGTGCTTACAGGACAGAATTCAAAATCCAAGTGATTGGGATGAATGACCCAATCATAAATGACTCTTCAGACCCCATGTCTGCCATGGAAGCCATCCTGTCCTCATGGATCTTACCCCGTGACACACTTTCTAACAGTGATCCTATGTGCTGTGGTCTCCTTGGCTGTGAAGTTGTCTTCACGTCTCAGTTGGAACACAATTTTTACTCTCCAGGGGTCCCTCAACTCTGTATACCCAATCAATCATGTGATATTTCAGTTTTATCTATTTACACATTTGTTTCTGTATCCGTTTATAAGTCTGTCTCTTTTGTTCCCCTCCAGCCTTGATGGGTAGACTATAGGCTCTTCCATTCCTGGGATATATATATAGTTGCTCTTTAAAATGTTTCAGAACAGGGATCCCTGGGTGGCTCAGTGGTTTGGTGCCTGCCTTTGGCCCAGGGCGTGACCTTGTAGTCTTGGGATCGAGTCCCATGTCAGGCTCCCTGTGTGGAGCCTGGTCCTCCTCTGCCTGTGTCTCTGCCTCTCTCTCTCTCAAATAAATAAATACAATCTTTAAAAATAAAATTTAAAAAAATATTTCAGAACAAATGCATGAATACAGAAGTGAATGTAAGTGTTGAGTAAATAAGCAGGTTCTCCTTGTTTCCAAGTCTATTTCTTAGAATAAACTGGCAGGGGCTCCTTGGTGGCTCAGTCAGTTAAGTGTCTGACTTTGGCTCAGGTTGCGAGCTTGGGGTCCTGGAGTCGAGTCCGTGCCCTGCTCTCCACTCATGCTTGCTCGCATTCTCACTCTCTCTCAAATAAATAAATAAAATCTTTTAAAAATAATAATAATAAATCGTCAAAATTCGCATTAGTGTAGCATAGAGTAGTGGCAGAGAGCCAAATTCTGAATTGAATCCTCGCTTCACTACTTAATAGATGTTCGGCCTTAGCAAATTACTTACCTTCTCTCTCCCCTCCGCTATTTGATCTATGAAATGGGAATAATATCATCTGGTTCTCAGAGTTGTCAGGAATGATGAAATATATATATAGAGAGAGAGCACTTAGAACCTGGCCAGGAGTAAGTATTCTGTTAGCACTGTTTTTGGAGATGCCAACACTTCCCAGAATCTCCCTCACGCAGGGCTTCTCCACCTTATGCAATGGAATCATCACGAGCCATGAACAAATCTATAGCTGCTGGGGCCTTAGCCCAGGCCCATTAAATCAGAATCTCTTGGGGGAGGCCCAGGCAGGGATTCACCATCAGATACTTAAGGAAGGAACTCGAATGAAGTGTTTACGGAGGAAGAGTTGGTGAGGCGCCCAGGAGCTAGCAACAGTGAGAAGCCACTGGTACCCCTGAACCAAAGGAAGAAGAGGGAATGGCGTCCCTGGAGCGGGGAAGGCCTGGGCCTTGGAGGGTGGGCCGCAGGGGGCCTGTGGTTGCTTCCCCTGGGCCTTGAGGAGAGACACAGCCCGAGGCAGGGAAGACAGGGCAAGAAGCACCTGACCTCTTCCCACCTCCAGCTGTGCCTCCCGGGGGGGGGGGGGGGGGGGGGGGGGGGGGGCAGAGCTGAATGCAGCCATAATCCAGCAGGGCCGAGGTTAGAGACCCAATGATCAGAAGTCAGCACCCAGGGGCACAGACCAGGAGGGGAGGAAGCAGGGTGGAGGAGACAGGGAGGAAGAAAGCCAACATATCCATTTCAGGGAAGAGTTCCCAGGTGCTTCTGACCCACGGTGCAAGACCCACAGCAAGACCCACGGCCTGGCCGGGGCCTCCTCCTGGGTGCCCTCCTCTCTCCCAGCAGCCGGCCAGAGCCATCCGTGGTGTCCCTAGGCTGCAGCTCGCAGGAGGAACTGCCCGGTGCCGTCCTTATTCCGGGGCACGAGGGTCTGGAGCTTTCCAGACAGGATCCCGGGCATGTAAAACAGACGAATTGATGTCCGAGGTAGCAGCTGCCTTCCTTTCTGGGAGTTTGGGTGCTGGACACCCGGGAGCCTCCCGCAATGGGAGCTCGTGATGCACCCCCTTCAGTTAGGGAGGGAGGCTCACAGATCTGGCCTTTTTGTTTTTAATCCAAGCAAATATGCCAGAGGAGACTCTTGAGATTTCTACCATATGTCAGATCATAGGAGTCAGCCTGATTTTCATGGCCCCATGGTGGAATTTGGGAGTGGAAGGGTGCTCGGTACCCCAGGCAGAGTGCTTCACTTTGCACTGAACCCACCAGCTTGTTTTCCCATCGACTGCGGCGGCACGTTTCAGAAGACTTCATTTCTGCCGCTTCCTCTCCAAAAGGAGGAAGATATAAATCACAGGCGCAGAAGTAACTAGCAGTTGTGACATTTTGTTACAGAGTTTAATTACATGAATCATAAAATATTGCTACAATTTTCCAAACTGTTAAACCTTAATTAATATGAACCCACAGGGACCACCTTGATCGTTCTAAATATTCTGAATCACAACTCCTACAGTAGGGCTTCCATCCGCCTGAAGTGCTTTGTAATTTGCAAAAAGTGATTAATTATTAGAAATGAAACCAGACAAATTAATTTAATATAAATGAGGCTGTACATGATTTGATTAATTCTTTTTAATTACCTATATGTTATTTTTTCAATAGTTGAACAAAGGACCCTATTCTTCTCCTGCATGTTCATATTCATTAATCTCATTAGCACAGAGTATTAATATAATTTTATCGCACATTCCAGAAGTACGGCACATTGACAAACCATAATGAATCGTGGCATTAGTGTCCTATCACTACATTAATTTCAAGACATGCTTGGCTCATCTGCAATTTACTTTGAGACTTAGTTTAAAATGAGCTGAATAAGCGTGTAATTATGACATCTGCTTCTTTTCAGGTACCTCCTTTGTAAATCAGTGACAAAGGAATAGCAGGTTTAAATATGTGTTAACACTTGGATAGCATGTATAATTGCAATATGGCGATGTGTAATGAAGATTAAATTAGACTGTACTATACCTGACATATGCAAGAACATAATTGAACTGTAGTCACTGTTACAGTAAAAGCAGCTGCAAAATACCAATATTTGAATTGAGGACAGCGAAACCAAGTTAGAAAAAGGTAAAGAGGATATTCTCAATGAGTCACCAGGAAAAGAACCATCTGCAAACCCTAGGATTTCAACCTCTTCTCCCTTTGTGGTTGATGACAGTTGGTCATGAATTTCATGAAAAATTCCAGAAGGGTCCATTTCGGATGTCACTGGGGCATGACCTCACACTGCATATCTTGGATGCTCAGCACTTGTGCTCCAGGCCATGGGGTGGGCACCATGCCCGACTTTCCCATCTTGAGCCTCAGGCAGGAATTTGGAATTCTGGGATTGGTGTCTAGACTCTCTGCGTGGTTAACCCTAGATTTCCCTGAACAAGACACCTAGGATGACAAAATGGTTTGAGATTGCTTGGGAAGCAGAGCAACCCTGGAATGGGCCCCTGGGGGAAACTTAGTAGGAAAGAGGGCCATGCAAAGTTGGGATCGAGAATGAAATTGCATCTTCTATCACAAACCCTCCCCTGTCTTCCCTGAAAATGAACACTTATGGCATGCCTATAGGATTTGTTCAGTTTTTCGTAAGGCACATGCTGAATCTACTATGTGCCTTGGGTGTTCCTGGGCAAAGTGAGGGCCCACTTAGCTGTGTCTATGGTTTTTCTCTCTTGTAAACTCCTAAGTGCTTGAGTGTAGAGCTTAACAGAAGCCAAGAAATATTGCTTTTGAGTTTAACAAATACTCCTAAGGAATTTGCGGCTCTATCTCCAAGCAATTGGAAGAAATTGGCTTACCCGACAAAATCCTCATGCCAGCCTTTTTAAGCTGCTGGTAAGGAGAAGTGAAGAAGAAGGAAAAGGAGATAAAAAGGAACAGAGTTTCATCTTGCAGGGGGTCTCGGGGAAATGCCAATGCACTGGCTTCCTGGCAGGGTTGACGAGGAAGTAGGGCGCATTACTTACATGGGGTAAGATGTTCAGCAACTCAAAGGAATCACATACCAGAAGGCATTAGCTTATGTGTCTAACACCCGAATATACCCTCTGGAAGAGAATGTGGTATTTGCAAAGCTGTTGTGATAGAACCATGAAATGTTAGACTTGGAAAGTAACTTAGAGATCTTCTCTTAAAGTGTGGCTTCAGAAGCCATGGCATGAGCTCCCGGGAGGTTTGTTAGATCACAGGTTCCCAGAGCCCTCCTCTGAGCTTAGGGATCAGAAACTCTGGGAGTGCTGTTTGGGAATCTACATGTTCACAAAGCTTCTGGTGGTTCTTAATACACAATTCCTGACCTAATCTAGCCTTCTCACTTTGTGAAGACCTCAAGAAAGGAAAAGTATAGCGACAGAGCTGGGATTAGAACCCCGGTCACCCGACCTCTGGGCTCTCTCTCCTGATGTTGAGCATACATGGGAAGGAAAAGGTAGATGTGGCTTTCTGCAGTCAGAGGGCACCGGTGCTTGCAGCACTGAGTTCACGGAGTTGCAAACAGATGTTATAATGTTAAATGGCCCATGTGCTGAGGGGGGCAGGCCTGTCACAAACTCAGGAGTTCGGCGGAGCTGTGCCATGGAGCGCCGACCAGCAGAGAATGTGGTCATGGAGATTTTTCTGCAAAGTTTGGAACAAGAAAGAATGGTGTGACTTTCAGCTTGCAGTGAAGGGTATTTCGATGTTATTCTTTTTTCCCACTCACCTATTTATTCTGTAGTGTATTTACTAATTTTATAATCCACATCAAGCTCATCCTATATGCCAGGTATTATATTAACCCCTCAGATTATAAGGGTGAACAAGATAGAGGCAGTTTCTGCCCCCAGTAGGAATCCTGTAGATCCAACCTGTTTGTTGTCAAAGGTAATTTGAAATAAAACATGCCCATTATATGGGTTGTTTCTCCTTTTTCTCTGTGCTCACAACTGCCTGAACCTAGACTTCCTGGTATATAAAGGATCATTTGGGGTGCTCATTCTTTCCTTACCCTTCTCCCTCACATTTCACCCCCTAATGTGAGTGAGTAGAAATCATCTTTGAGGACCAACCTGAATAATTGATCTTATACTTTCTAAATGCTCCCCACTTCTGCTTGCCAACACTTGTCAGGAAGCCCCTGTGTCAGCATTTCCCTGTGAGTACCTTCAGATGAAGCCCTGTTCCTTTTATCTCCTTGACTTCCTCTTCACAGTCCCATACTAATTACTGACAAGATCGCTTGTGTAACGCATGTATAATACTCAGTGTTTAAATATTAAATCACTGATGGCCCCACTAATTACAACATTCAGAATGACGTAGTTTCATTCTATGTTAGAGCTTCTTGTTCCAACTAAGCCCTATTTTAGAGTTCCTAGTTCCTTAAGGACCGAAACAAGGAGAGCCAGCGCACATTCGAACAAGGGGTAAACCCAATGAGAGTCAGCGTATCAGCCAGGACTAGGCTATGCTGCTGTGACAAGTAATACAAAGCAAACAACAAAGGCTTCCATCTCGAGAGCTGTCCTTACCATCTGAAGGCTGAGTGAGCTCGGAAGGGTCTTGACCCCAAATGGAAGTCCCAGTCCAGATGTGGCTTATGCCACTTCTAACTCCTTGGCCAGAGGTGGTCATATGGCCTCACCCAAACACAAAGGGCCAGGAGTACAATCCTATACGTGCTCAGGAGGGAGCAGGATACAAAAGCCTCAGCAGCCAGCACTGATGACTGGCACGGAGGGGTAATCAGTTATTAACCTCCTTATTGAGGTCTCAGGTGTGCTTGCTAGAATGAGGCTCCACATTGGGAAAATGTGTAGCCCCAACCTGAATTTCTTTTGCCAAAAACCAAGCATCTCATTTGCCCTAAGAAACTTACTCAGCAGGATCCCTGGGTGGCGCAGCGGTTTAGCGCCTACCTTTGGCCCAGGGCACGATCCTGGAGACCCGGGATCAAGTCCCACGTCGGGCTCCTGGTGCATGGAGCCTGCTTCTTCCTCTGCCTATGTCTCTGCCTTTCTGTGTGTGTGACTATCATAAATTAAAAAAAGAAACTTACTCAGCTGATCTAGTCTCTATCTTTGAGTCAGAGTGGAATTTCTTGGAAAGTTACGAGGAGAAAAAGCAAGTCCGTTGTGTTCCTAACTATGAGTTATAGTGAGGGGTGTGAGGCAGTGAGTTCCCAGTTGGCTTTAAATCATTTCTTCTTGTGTATGGAAAACCGAGAAAGAGAGACACCTGTCATCGGTATGAGACACTTCTTGCATGATGAGTGGTCTTGTCTTGAAGATTTAGGTGACAAATCAGCAGGTCAAATGATATAAAAATGGCTCTTTGGAGCAGCTGAATTTATTTTGTTGTTGTTTATTTGTTTGTTTTTACTCTTTGGAACTTTAAGAGTTCCTTTGAAACCACTAAGTTCTCTAAACAAGGCATCCCCTGACAGCAAGAGCTATTTCTGCCCTGAAGAGGAAAGGTTAACGTTTTTCATAATAATGGGTTTCACTCTCATGACACAGATGAAGCCTGCAATTGTTTTCCGTCTCCTCTGGGCTTGCCTAGCTCTCTGAAAGTCAGAGTAGTGGGAGGGAGCCGGGGGAAATCACCACTGAACTCCAAGCCAAATCTGCTGGCCTAGGCTTTTGTGTGCTCAATTTGAAAGGTCTGTGATATTGCTCTTGTGGATGTCTTACTGCACACTCGTGTCTTAATATTTAAATACCCTGAAATGCCTACATGATTACGGTGTGAAAGGAGACACTAGAATCTCCTATGCTGCATGGCCAGGACCATGATTTTGTACAAGGACTTTGAAAAACTATAGCAAAAGGTACCTCAGCCAAACATATGCTTTACCTTTGACTTAGCAGCTCCACTTCTATATATATTCTCAATAGAATTGAGGATATATACTCGCAAATAGACGTGTATAAAAGTGTTCATAGCAACAGTAGGCACAAAAGCCCCAAAGTAGAAACACATATCCCATCAACAGTTGAATGAATGAGATGAGGTCTATTCGAATAAGGCAAGACTCGACAGGAATGCAGATATTGAGCTACAACTCAGTAAATCTCCAGATAGAATGTAGGACAAAATAAACCAAACCAAAGAAAGAGTATCTATGGTATGATTCTACTATATATACAATGTGGGAAACCAGACAGGCAAAACTAACTTATACTGATAGAGGTCAGAAGAGTAGTCACCTTTGGGGATAAGGAGGAGGCAGGCAGGAATCTTCTGTGGTGCTGAGATGGTCTCTGCTTTCCTCTAGGTGGGGATGGTGTGGATATAATATGCATAAGGATACATGCATTTACTGTATATACGTTTTATGTCAATTAAAAATAAAAGGAACTGAAAAACACATAAGCTGATTTACCTAAACAATCTTTTAATTTAATTTATACAAAGCATGTAGACACACAAGGGTGTACATGTGTGGCATGTGTGTTGCTTTAGTTAATTAGCTATATAACCTGGATGGTTAATAACTTACTTACCCAGTTACTGGCTTAAATTCCTTAACTCTAAAATTATGATGGCAATAGTAGTATCTACTTAGAGGACTATTGAGATGGTTAGAATAAGAGATATGTATGATATATGCAAAAGAATAGCATATACAGGTGTGTATTTATCTATGGGAGTGTGTATACATGCATACACATCACACACACATATATCATCTCCTGTGTGAAAGAAGGAAAAGAACATTTTCTGGCTGCCCATTCATTCCAGTCACTCACTCATGTAGTAAATACATATCAAGCCAAAGGCATACCATGTTGGGATCCCTGTGATGGAGAAGCAAAAGAACAGATTCTAAATGTTTGTGCGCCCTGACTCAGCTCATCTCTGAGAGATGGCTACACACACAGCTTCCAGCTTTCTGAGCTGTCTCCTCCTTCTGTTCATCCAGGTTTTCCTGCAGGTAGGATACAGGGCCCTGAACTGGATTGGCATTTACAAAGGTACAATCACATTCTCTTGCCCAGAGATGGCTATCAGCTTAGGCTGATTAGAGTCCCTGTAGAGCTCCACTTTCTGGGCGCATTTAGAGGTGATCCAAGTTCCAGACCCTGCAGCAAGACTGCCTGGTCCTGATCCCACTCTGCATCTTACCGGCTGAGTGACCTTGGCAAATTATGAAACCTCACTCTCTGCCTTAATTTCTCATCTGAAACATGGAGATGATGACTACCACATCTTTTTAATCTTTTGTACAGATTGAATAAAAAAATATATAAATATAAATATCTTCAATGTATTTTTATATAATGTATATATATATTACAAAATACATACACAATCACTTCCTGTAAATGTGAATTAAAATATCTACATCATAAGGTTTTTTAAAGAGTAAATCAATATATGAATAATATGATCATTTAAATATCTTCTAGGTGATTACATACGATGTATATATGTGTTGCAACATAATCACTCAGTGTATATATACATAGTACATGGATATACACATATATACATACACAAGTATACATACACACACACACACACACCTGCATCACTTAGAAGGTTGTTGCCTCGGTAAGTACTAAGTTTCCATAATCAAACATCATTACCTATAGATTATATATAAATATATATATGTATAAAATACATACATATAGATTATATATATACACACACACATACATATATATGGCTACAATAGAAGGATAATTATATATGAATTTTTGTGGCTTGAACTCAGAGCACAGCACCCCCCCCCCCCCACTTCCTTCCTTTTTTGCTTTTGGAGCATTGGGGTGAAGGTGTGTAAATAAAGAGTGGAATCCCAGCCTTGCCTCCCAGACACATCCAGCCAAGACACATTCCAGAGTCAGGAGGGGACAGATACCCAAGGAAGGCTGCCGTTTATCCATCACCTAATGTGAAATATAAAACACTTCAAGTCATTGAATAGGTAAAAGAAAATTAAAAAAAAAAAAAAAAGAGCTCCATCCAACTTGCCAACATTCTAAAACAAGAATAAAGAGGGACGAAGTAAGGAAAGCAAACACGGCTGAGAGCTGGCAGAGAGGGCCTGTGTGGGTTGAGTAGTGAACACAGCATCTCATTGAGCAAGTTTAATAGGCTCTGGGGGCCCCCGAATTGGGGTAAGAACACAGTTGGAGAAGGGAGAGAAAATGAAGCTGATAGATTGTGTAGAGGGGATTACTCTTTGGTTCAAATTTTATTTGAAAGAACTGAAAGACAGGGTCCAGAAACCCAGGGCTTTGGCTGATGAAAAAATAATCAAACAAAACATTTATTTTCACTAATTGAAAGGGACTTCTATGACTCTGAGACTAAGAAACAGGCAAGCAACTGAGGCCCAAGGCAGCCTAGCCTGGGCAGGCTGGCCATCGAGGTATGGAGGGAGAGCAAGGAGCTACCATAGAGAAGAGACCCCCCCCCCAACCCAGCCCCTCTGCTGAGTGCCTCTTGGAGAATGCCAGCTGCTCCAAGTGGGCAGAAAAACGATTTGGTCCCTGCCAGTTGGGCAAGGCCATAACCCATGGGTAGATGAGGTTTCCTCCAGAAAGGAGTGGCCATCCCCACTGTCTATCATGCAAGTGAGAGGAAGGTCATGATGCTGAGGATCAAAACCCAACATCCTGGAAATCAGAAGGCCAGAGATTGCCTCATGGTCCCATGTGTCTGCACTGAGCAGTCTGTGGGGACCTAGGGAGGCTTTCAGGACAAGCCTTTGCCACAAGAGCTACGTTGGAGGCACTGTTTTAGTGACTTCGACCTAAAGAGGAGGTGTGTCTTGAAAGCCAATTAGCTAGCTTGGGGTTTCTGTGTTTCTTTTCTTCTCACAACAGCAACTGGACACTGTGTTTGACATTCAACCCACCACCAACAGCAGCTTCATGCGTCTACCACCAACTCTGGCTTCCTGGATATGCGACCTGTACAGGTGAGCAGAGCCTGGCACTTGGAAGGGCCCTGTGCTTAGTGTACCATGTTGCTGTCTTGAAATTCTCAGTAATTTTGAACAAGGGGTTCCACAAAGTATGTAGCTGGTCCTGGCTCCCACTTTGGGACCAAGCCACTCACTCATGCAGCTGCCAGGACTGTTGCCTAATGAGCGCCGAGGCTATGCCCTTGTCTGAAGACAGCCATGGTGCCCAAGGTTAAGCCCTCTTCCCAGAAGCAGTGCATTATGGGGGAGATCTGAGGGTACAGAGAACCAGCCCCTTTGTTGTAGCTGGGACAACTGGCAGGATCCATGCGGGCGCTGGAGCTCCCCACAGGTGAGCGCGACAGGGCAGCTTCTGCCTCTGGCCAGCTGTGCTTCCTGCCATATGCAAATCTCCATCTCAGATTCCATCTCCAGGGAAGCACAACTAAGACACTAAGGTTCCCGTGAAGTGTTCTCATGTCAGGTGTGCTACAGGGATTCAAGGACGGAATCTTGCATCCACATGCAGACCAGGAAGCTAGCATGGTGGTAGCAGCAATAATCAGAGACAAGTTCCCCAGGGTAAGGTAGAGAAAATGGGGTCAGAGAGGTTAATGAGTTGCCCCCCAAGGCCATGCAGATGGTAAGAGCCTTAGCTAGGACTCAAACTTGGGCTTCCTGACCCCCTAATTAGATTCGTTTACAATAAGTTGTCACACTTCTTAACCCCACAGGGAGCCTGGCAGTACTGATTGAGCACTACATGCAAAGGAGTTATGGGCATTCTCTCTTTCTTTGAACTTCCAAAATACTTTCCTGGGAACTTGCTGGTGGCTCTTTGTATATCACTTTTTATAACCGAGAAATCACTCTTTCCTTTGAGTTTCAGATAAAATTGGGTTATATCCTCCCCCATGGTTAGTAAGAAACTCAGCATTGCTCCAGTGTCTCTAGGACTCTTCCACCAGCAGCATCCGCTCACTTGAGGGCATCAGAAAGGTAAAATTTTCAAGTCCCACCCCAGCCAGCTGAGTCAAACCCTGGAGATGGAGTCTCCAAGCAAACCTTCCAGGGGATTCTGCTGTGCTAAAGCGCCACAGCTCCAGGGAGCTGGTCTTGGGAATTTGCCTACCCAGACCTGACGCTGAGTTTTGCCAGACAGTAGTCTCACCATATCTGCAGGGGATACGCTCCAAGACCTCCCAGTGGATGTCTAAAACCGTAAACAGTACTGAACCCTATGTATACTATGTTTTTTCCCTTACCTATAATAAAGTTTAATTTACAAATTAGGGACAATAGGAAGTTAACAATATAACTTAAGAAAATAGAAAAATTATAACAAAGTCACGTGAATGTCATCTCTCAAGGTATCTCATTGTCCTGTACTCTTTCTTCTTGTGATGATGGGAGATTAACCTTCTCCTGGCCTTCTGACTACACATCTGCTTGTGGGACAGTGGGTCACTGAGACTGCAGAACAGGGGCATTACAGGACGCCTGATGTCACTCTTCCTCGGTGAGACTCCCCCCTTGCAGCTCTTCCTTGTCTTTGCTTCTTGCAAACCCGGCAAGCAACTCAGCCCCATATTGACTTCCCCAATATGCCACTTACACAATGTAGCTGAATGTAGCACATTTTGCCAAAAAAGAAAAAAAAAACTGAGGGAAATAATGGGGGAGAGGATGGCCTCCGTACCGAGACCCAGTACAAATGTGGAGCTATTAGGCATGCGGTCCAGTTCTTGTGAATTCCTCAGCCACAGGGGATTTTCTTGGCTTGCCTCTTCCATTCCCATCCCCCTGCCAGGTTCCTCTCTCTTCTACGCCCTTGGGGCTCCTCACTTCTCTTCCTTTGCTAGTCTGTCCTCCCCCACTCACTTCCACTCCACTTACTTTCCTCCTTGTGTCTTTCCAGGCCCATCTCCATCTCACCCTAGGGTTGTCTTTTTAAAATCAAAATGATCTCTTAAGAGGAATTTAATGTCAGTGCTTCCAGTATCCATGACTCCTTGGGTGCCTGTAGCTCAATCTTACTGGTCTTCCAGCAACACCCATGTTGTGTCCTTATGCCACATGTATACCCAGGACAGGTGTTGCCACTCAGGTGACCAGCAAATCCCTCCTGGCTGGGGCTGACCTGGACCCAGTACTCCTACAGATGGCTTTGGCTTTGATAATGCCTGAGGCCACAGCTTTAACCAAATGCTCCCCTCGAGCTCTCTGGCTCTTGATGAACCATAGAATTTAGGAATGTCCAAGTCAGAGAGATTCATGTAATCCCCTCTGAACAAACTGTTCTAAATCAGCAGGGCCAGCCTTGACTCAACTGTGGAAGAGATGCAGTAATACCTTTCAGGCCCTCCCTCACCCTGCTCTCTGCCCCACTTAGCCCATAATTGCATTGCAAGAGCCTTTGTCTCTGTTCTCTGGGCTCTCATTCGCTCTCAGGAATCATAGAACCCCCCTGTCCAGGGCCTTTTTCTCTCAAGAGAAAAATAGCAAAACCTTCTCCATCCACCTGTCCTGATCCTCCTTTGCTCAGTAAGGACCTGAACCAGTGAAACTCGTTCATTCTATGTAGCTGATGAGTGTTCTCTGACCCCATTTTCTCTACCTTACCCTGGGGAACTTGTCTCTGATTATTGCTGCTACCACCATGCTAGCTTCCTGGTCTGCATGTGGATGCAAGATTCCGTCCTTGAATCCCTGTAGCACACCTGACATGAGAACACTTCACGGGAACCTTAGTGTCTTAGTTGTGCTTCCCTGGAGATGGAATCTGAGATGGAGATTTGCATATGGCAGGAAGCACAGCTGGCCAGAGGCAGAAGACCCCTCCGGGAGACCTCTTTGTTGTGGTGGTTTATTCTTCTTCTTCTTCTTCTTCTTCTTCTTCTTCTTCTTCTTCTTCTTCTTCTTCTACTACTACTACTACTACTACTACTACTACTACTACTACTACTATCAGGAGACCTCTTTGTTTTATTCTAGGATCTCAGAATCTTCCATGTCAGACTCAGTGGGCTCACGGGCCCTGTTCTGCTCCCTCTTCACTGGGATGCAGCAGGCCCAGAGATGAAGTCTTCAGGCTTAGAATTCCCACTGCCAGGATTTAAACCCTGGCTCACCTCCTGCTAGCTGTGCACACTCGGATAAAGACCTTAATCTCTCTGTGTCTCCATGATTTCACCTATGAAATGGACGTGATAATGGTATGCTAGTAAAGCAATAATTCAACAAGAAATTTAGGACTCAATGAAGTGATGGTTTTATTATTGTTCTGAACCTGTATGGCCCCATTTATCAAAGTTAATGCTAGGATGTCTGCAGGAATTCAGCAGCTGCGTTGGAATATAGCCCCATCCAGGATTAGATAGTGCAGCTCAAGTGACTCCGTGGTACTCCAGAAAGCAAAGGAGAAATATTGGTTTTGCATCTGAGGTACCTGGCTTCAGTAGGGCCTGCTTTATCCCCCCTCCCCCACCCCCCGGCCAGCTGCTTAGCCCAGCCATGCTACCCTCTTGCTGCTCTGCAGGCGTCTTCCCCACAGCCTGGCCGGGACGCACAGAGTGACATGAGACGTCAGTTGAGAAATGAGTGGTTAGTTGTGATGACAACCCAAACCACAATGCTGTCAAGAAGCCCTCCCTGGAGGGGCCCATGGGAGCAGACGAGAAGTCCCACAATCTTCCTCTAATTTGTGCCACACCAGGGAAGGGCAGAGTAGCTCCCACATGAGTAAGATCCCTTCTGTTCACACACCCACAGCCCCATTGACAGAATTCACTCCGGAGACTGACTCCGGAAATGTTTCCAAGGGAAATGATTAATAGTAACAGGTTGAAATGCTTAAGAATGTAGCTCCACACCCTGCAGATCAAAATCCAGTGCCTGAAGTAGCAAATGATTTATATTCCACAGCAGTATCATACCATCTGCCTTGTTCTGGTCAAAATAACTGAGGCCGAGAAGTTGTTAGTTCATAGTTAATATAGCTACCATTTATTTAGCCGGAATTATATGCCAGGCTCTGTGCTAAGGTCTGCATGGTCAACTTCTCCTGGAGTTCCAGCCCTTGTCTTGTGTGGTGTGTACTGTTATCTCTTTTTCCAGATGAGAAAATCACTCTCCAGAGGTTAAATAATGTGCCCAATGTCACACACTTCCTGATGGAGCTGGGACTTGAGCCTGCCTCCAAAAGCATGTCCTTAACCACTGCTCTATCTTGCCTCCTAACAGTCAGCATTCCAGAGCCTGGTTATTTAAGGGTTACCTCTGTTTTGGCATCAAACCTACTATCTCAAGAGGAATCAGAAATTTTCTCCTTCATTCTCCATAATATCCTTTTTTATCACCGTTCCTAATACACTGTACTATAATGACTTGGCTGTGTCCTTTGGGTGTTCACCATAGCTTGAGCTGCCTGACAGCTGCGGCCAGATCGCTTTAACAGATTTACATTCTGAAGTCTATTACACACAACAGGCAGGAATGAATGAATGAATGAATGAATGCACATCCCCCTGACTCCCAATCCAGTGCTCCATCTACCATTTTCTACAGACCAGACTTTTTTTTTTTTCTTTTTGTGGCCCTTACATGGCTTTTCTCTTGGGATTTTCAACAAATTGAACTAGAATTAACATTTCCTCATGATGTTCAGGACTAATAAAAATAATTCCCCCTGAGATCTCACAAGACACTGACCAAGTTTACAAAACAAAACATCTCGTTTTCTTTCTTATCTCCTGAGGTACGTGCAACTCTCTCTTGCGGTGCAATTGGTAGAAAGAACAAAAAAATGATGCTCTCAGGCTATTTGAAAATATTGGCCAAAGTGTCATCTTCTTAAATGATTTTAAGCTAGACTTATAACTCTTGGACTGACATCCCCCAGTGATTTATACAATTAGGGATGGTTCTCCCAGAGTGACTATTTAACATTCCTGTAATAACCTGCACGCATGAGCTTTGGAGGGCTGCTTCCGAGCATCATGCTAAGCCACTTCAGTCTCTTGGTTGTGTCTCTCTCTATCTTGTCTTTTTCTGATCATTTTCATATAATTGTTTTCATAGAATTTAGTTTCATGCACTGTGCTATTTAATTAACATTGTAATATGAGCATTTTCCAGGTTACTATGAAGTGTTAGGTGCCTCTGTTTTAGTCATTCTTAATATTTCCAAGTGAATGTATCATAATTTATTTAGCTTTTTCCCTGTTGTAGGGCATTTATGTTGTATCCAATATTACAATCTTACGAAACAGCAATGTGATAAATAACCCCAAGGAGAAAGCGTTCTCTGAGCTCTCTCTTTGGACTGTTTCCTTAGGGTCAATTCCCAGCAGCCTGCCATTTATTCTTGATAACTGGATTTGTGAGCAAGAGATGAGCTCACCAGGGGACACGGAGCAAGAGAAGAAAGTTAACTCACTAGTCACTGAACACTTTGAAGATTATTATCTAGCTGAGATGTATGCCCTATGCCAGGGAAAACATCGCATTTTATTTTAATCTTGATTTTCAAAAATATTTTTATTCAAAAGCAATACTCTCATTGTAAAGACTAAAACAGTATAGACACATATGAAGGGAAAGTCAAAGACTACCATCTGCCACAACCCTTGTATTCCCAACCCACTGTGATGACAGATTTTAACAGCTTGGTGTGTATCCTTCCACACATTTCTCCATGCCCATAGAAATAAACACATGCTTATCAACACATTTTTTAAATACAAATACACTGTATTCTAGACAACTTATTTTATTTTTGCATTTAACAATATACCATGGAAATCTTTTTAGGTTAATGTGAAAAGAGCTACCTCCTTCAAACTGAATAATATTCATATTAGGGATGTTTCACAGTTTATTCAGCTATTTTTAAGTTCCATTTATTTAAACTAAATGTAACAAAAAAGTTCACAGGCTCCTGGGTGGTTCAGTTGGTCGAGCATCTGCCTTTGGCTCAGGTCATGATCTCGGGGTACTGAGGTCAAGTCTCATATGGGGCTCCCTGTTCAGCGGGGAGTTTACTTTTCCCTCTCTCTCTACTCCTCCCCTCTACTCATGCTTGTCCTCTCTCTGATAAGTAAATAAAAATTTTTTAAAAAAATTTCACTCTTTGTCCCACCCCTAACCCGCTGCCTCTGGCATCCATCAATCTGCTTTGTGTACCTATGAGCTTGGTTTGTTCATATGCTTATTTTTAGAGTCCACATATGACAGATCATACAGTATTTGTTTTCTGTTTGATTTATTTTACGTAACATAATTTCCTTGAGCTTCAATCATGTTGTCACAAATGGCAAGATTTCTTTTTTTAAATGGCTGAGTAATATTTTATTACACACATATGTACACCCCACACAATTTCTTTATCTGTTCATCCGTTGATGAACACTTAAGTTTTCCCCATATCTTGGCTATTGTAAATCATGCTGCAATGAACACGGTGGGTCATATGTCTTTTTGAGTTGGCATTTTTTGTTTTCTTCAGGTAACCACCCAGAATTGGAATTGCTGGATCATGTGTTGTTCTATTTTTAATTTTTTGAAGTACCTCCATACGTTTTTTGTAGCAGCTGCCTCAATTTACACTCCCACCAACAATGCACAGGGTTCCCTTTGCCCCATATCCTCATCAGAATTTGATATTTCTAGTCTTTTTGATAATAGCCATTCTAACAGGTGTGAGGTGATATTTCATTGTGGTTTTGATTTTGATTTCCTTGATGATTAATGATGTAGAGCATCTTTTCATGTACCTGTTGGTCGTCTGTATATCTTCTTTGGAAAAATTCAAATCTTCCACCCTTTTTTTAAATCAGATTGTTTTATTTCCAATTGAATTGTATGAGTTCTTTATATATATTTGGATATTAGCCCCTCATTAGATATATAATTCACAAATATTTTCTCCCATTTTGTTGGTTCCTTTTTCATTTTGTTGATGGGTTCCTTAGCCATGCATAGGTTTTTTAGTTTGACTTAGTCCCACTTGTTTATTTTGGCATTTGTTGCTTTTATTTTTGGTGTCATATTATAAAAATCATTGTCAAGACCCAAGTCAAGGAGCTTACTGTTTATGTTTTCTCTTGGGAGTGTTATGGTTTCAGGTCTTATGTTCAAGTCATTAATCCACTTTGACTTAACTTTGTATATAGTGTAAAAAAGTGGTCCAGTTTCATTCTTTTGCATGTGGCTGTCCAGTTGTCCCCACACCATTTCCTGAAGAGACCATGCTTCCCCCATTGGATATTCTTGGTTCCTTTCTTATAAATTAATTGACCAGGTACATGTGAGTTTATATCCCTATTTTATTCCATTGATCTATGTGTCTGTTTTAAAGCCAATGCTATCCTGTTTTAATCACCATAGTTTTGTAATATAGTTTGAAATCAGGAAACATGATGCCTTTGGCTTTGTTATTCTTTCTTAGGATCACTTTAGCTATTTGGGGTCTTTTATGGTTCCATTCATTCAGATCTTAAGATTGTTCCATTTATGTGAAAAATGCCATTGGAATTTTAGTAGCAATTGCATTGAAGTTAAATATTGCTTTGAGTACTGTGGACATTTAAAAATGTTAATTCTTCTAATCCAGTAAATTTCCATTTATTTATGTCTTCTTCCATTTCTTGTATTAGTTTATTAGTCTTCATTAGTCTTATAGTTTTCATTGCATAGGTTTTTCACTTCCCTGGTTAAATTTATCTCTAGGAATTGTATTATCTTAATGTAGTTATAGATAGGATTGTTTTCTTAATTTCTCTTTCCAATTGTTCATTATTAATGTATACAAACACAACAGATTTTTGTGTATTGATTCTGCATCCTGCAACTTTATTGAATTCATTTATTAGTTCTTATAATTTTTTGATGGAGTCTTCAGGGTTTTTTCTATATGTCATTTGCAACTAGTGACAATTTTACTTCTTTTCAATTTGGATGTCTATAATAATGATAACAATTATTACTACCTAATTTCTAATTGCTCTAGCTAGGACTTTCAGAAGTTAAATTGTTGGGCAGCCCGGGTAGCTCAGCGGTTTAGCGTCACCTTCAGCCCAGGGCCTGATCCTCAAGACCTGGGATCAAATCCCATGTCAGGCTCCCTGCACGGAGCCTGCTTCTCCTTCTACCTGTGTCTCTGCCGCTCTCTCTCTCTCTGTCTCTCATAAATAAATAAATAAATAAATAAATAAATAAATAAATAAATCTTTAAAAAAAGAAGTTAAATTGTTGAATAATAATTTTTGAATAAAAGTGACAAGAGTGGGCACCCTTGTCTTGTTCCTGATCTTTGAGGAAAAGTTTTCAGCTTTTTACCATTGAGTATGATGTTAACTGTAGGCTTGTCATATATGGACTTTATTACTCTGAGGTACACTCTCTCTCTACTCACTTTGTTGAGAGTTTTTCTGATAAATTGATGAAGCGTTTAGTCAAATGCTTTTTCTGCATCTATGAGGATGATCATGTGATTTTTGTTGTTTATTTTGTTAATCATCTATCACATTGACTGGTTTATGGATATGAATCATCTTTGCATCTCTGGAATAAATCCTACTTGATCATGATATATGATATTTTTAATGTACTATTGAATTTGGCTTGCTAATATTTTGTTGAGGATTTCACATCTATGTTCATCAGGGATATTGGCTTGTAATTTCTTTTGTGGCATCCTTGTCTGGTTTTGGTACCAGGAAACTGCTAGCTTTATATATGAATTTGAAAGAGTTCCCTTCTCTTCTATTTTTTGGAATAGTTTCAGAGTAATTGGTAATAATTCTTCTTTGAAATTTGGTAGAATTTGCCAGGGAAGCTGTCTGGTCCTGGACTTTTGTTTGTTGGGAGGTTTTTGATGACTAATTCAATCTCCTTACTAGTTAGTAATCTACTTTTCAGATTTCCTATTTCAGTATGTTTCAGTCTTGATAGATTGTATGTTTCTAGGAATTTATCCATTTCTTCTAGATTCCTCAATTTGTTATCCTATCATTGTTCATGGTAGTCTTATATTCCTTTGTATTTCTGTGGCATCAGTTGTAACATCTCCTCTTCGATTTTTGATTTTGAGTCCTCTTTTTTTTTTTTTTTAAGTGAGTCAAGCTGAAGATTTGTCAGTTTTGTTTATCTTTTTCGAAGAATCAGCTATTAATTTCATTGATCTTTTCTATTGTCTTTTTAGTCTCTATTTCATTAATTTTTGTGCTAATCTTTGTTATTTCCTTCCTTCTATTAAACTTTGGGCTTCATGTCGTTTTCTTTTTCTATTTCCGTGAAGCATAAAGTTAGGTTGTTTACTTGAGCCTTTTGTTTCATGAGGTAGTCATTTATTGCTATGAACTCTCCTCTTAGAACTGCTTTTGACACATCTCACAAATTTTGCTATGTTACATTTCCATCTTCATTTGTCTCAAGATATTTTCTGATTTCTCTTCTGATTTTTTTCTTTGACCCATTGGTTGTTCAGTAGCATGTTTAATCTTCACATATTTGTGAAGATTTCACAAATTTCACATTTTTTTATACATGGAATTGACCTCTAGTTTCATATCATTGTGGTCAGAAAAAATGCTTGATTTCAATCCTTTTAAATTTATTAGGACTTGTTTTGTGGCCTGACATATGATCTATCTTGGAAATCATTCCATGCACACTTCAGAAGAATGTAAGCTGTTGCTTTGGGATGGAATGCTCCATAAATATCTATTAAGTCCATCAGGTCTAACATGTCATTTAAGGCCAATTTTCCATTATTGGTTTTCTGCCTGCATTGAGGTAAGTGGCATATTAAAGTCCCCTGCTATTATTGTATTCCTATCAATTTTTCCTTTTAGGTGAGTTAATGTTATTTTATAGATATAGATGCTCCTATGTTGACTTCATAACTATTTATAAATGTTATATCTTCTTGTTGGATTTGCCTATTTATCATTATGTAATACCATTCTTTGTCTTTTATTACTGTCTGTGTTTTAAAGTCTATTTTATCTGATGTAAGTATAATTATTCCAGCTTTCTTTTTGTTTTCATTTGCATGAAATATCTTTTTCCATACTTCTACTTTCAGGTTGTGTGTATCCTACATCTGGGGTGAGTCTCTTATAGGCAACATATAGATAGGCCTTGTTTAACCCATTCAGTCACTCTGTCTCTTGATCAGAGAATTTAGTTCATTTACATTTAAAGTAAATATAGATAGGCATGTGCTTATTGCCATTTTTTCCATTGTTTTTTGTAGTTCCTCTCGTTCCTTGCTTCTTCTCTTTCTCTTTCCTTCTGTGTTTAATGGCTTTCTTTAGTGGTATACTTATATTCCTTCCTCTTTCTCTTTTTGTGTACTTACTGTGGGTTTTTGCTTGTGACTACCATAAGGCTTACATATAACAACTTATATCTGTAACAGTCTATTTTAAGTTGATAACTAAACTTAAGTTAGTTAACTTAGATCCCATTGTAAAGCTCAACATTATTACTCCCTCCCATATTTGGCGATTTTTATGCCGCATTTTACGTCTTTTTGGTCTGTGTATCCCTTAATTAGTTATTGTCATCATAGTTTTTACTACTTTTGCCTTTTAATCTTTAATCTACTAGCTTTATAAGTGATTCATCCACTACCATTACTATATATTTACCTTTCCAGTGAGAAACATTCTTTCATATGTATTCTTATTACTCATTAGCCCCTTTTCTTTTCAGCTTAGAGAAGTCTTGTTAATATTCTTTATAAGGCTGGGTTAGTGGTAATGAACTCCTTTAACTTTTGTTTGTCTGGAACAGCTATTTTTGAATTAATGTAAATTCAGGTTGTTTTCAGACAAATAAAATTTCTCCCAAGCTTTTAGAAAAAAACATGTTTAAATTTAAATATCACTAGAATTATTTCCTCCTTACCTTAATTCTTCTTAACAATTCCCAGTTATTTTCAAGGGGTATAAGTGTCTTCTTAGCTGGGCACAGTGATGTCTATGATGACTGTCATGAAATGCAGAACTCACCATAGCCCTTTTTGAATAGCAAGTTTTCTGTTTGTTTTTTTACAGTTTATATTGCAGGATGGGCCTTATTTTGGTGGCAACAAACATTTACTGAGTGTCTATTACGGCCCTTTAGCAGATACAGGTGAAGAACTGAGAACTGTAAAGAAACAAAAAGAAAAAATATTTGGGGGCAAAAAGAAAACCAGTCTTCCTAAGTCAAAGGGATTATACATTAAACTACTTAGTTTTACCAAACAAAGGCTAATTAATGCTACCTAAATACAAAACACTGTGCTAAATGGTGATGCCTTCAAAGGAACTCATAAACTATTAGGAGAGAGAAACCTTCATACAAATGACACAAGGAAGAAATAAAAATTAGGATAGACATGCTAAGTATAGGGATAGAGTATGGAAGAGCTAGCCTCACACTTCCCCTCAGAATACCCTTTGCAATGTTTAGAGTTATTTTCAACCTGAAGACAGATAGTGCCTGTACCAGGCATCAGTGTCCAGCTTCACAGTAATCACTGTTATACAACAGAGAGAAGACTAGCTTTGGAGCCATAGACACATCAGTTCAACTCCATGACTCATTGGTTCATCTCTCCTTTCGTTCACTAAGCACAAAGATTAGGCAAAGTACTGTGTGCCCATTGTGGATACAGCAGAGTACAAGACAAATTTCCCGCCCTATTGGAATTATCATCTAGTGGAGAATGGGCAAGAAGCAAGAACCCTCAGACAGTGATGAAAACTATAAAGACAACACAGACGTGTGATGTGATGGAAAGGCCTGATGGGATGGTCCAGATTGGACGATGAGAAAGGCCCGGCAGAAGTGGTAGTTCAGTTACTACCTGCATGAATAGAAGGAGCAAGTCACACATACACATTTGTAGGGAGACCCTTTAAAGCAGAGGGAACAGGATGTGCATGGGCACAGAGAGAAAGCCTACATGGCCAGAATGTGGGAAGGAAAGAGGTGATGGTATGAGGAGGTAAGAGGCAAGATCAGATAGAAGTGTCTGGACTTTATTTTATTCTTTTAAGATTTATTTATTTATTAATGAGAGATAGAGAGAGAGAGAGAGAGAGAGAGAGAGAGGCAGAGGGAGAAGCAGGTTCCCTGCAGAGAGCTCCATGTGGGACTCAATCCTGGATCCTGAGATCACAGACTGAGACAAAGGCAGACCCTCAACTGCTGAGCCACCCAGGCGTTCCCAGTCTGGATTTTATTTTAACTACAGTGAGAATCTATGGGGTGTGATGGGAAAGTGGTAGGTAGGAGGATGGCAGGGTATGATGTAATCCAATTTAAACCTTCGAACTCATAATTTGCTACATGGGAAATGAATCAGGGGGAGGCAAGCGTGGGAACAGAGCAAGCGGTTGGGAGGTGAATGCCGTGGGCCAGGTAAGCACTTGGGGGGCTCAGCCCAGGCAATGAGAATGAGAAGACACTCTGAAGCAATGAGCCTCCCATAGGTTGTGACTTTACCTCTCAAAGCCCAATGTGTGTTCATCTGTGAGGTGGGGATACTGGCTTTCTGAGGTTGTTGGGGGAGCGGGGGAGGCAGGGGCAGTCTGGAAGTTGTATGCCAGCACCTAGCACAGTGCCTGGCACATGTTCCATGCTCTCTGCATGCCATCTGTACTCACTCTGCTTTACCATGCTTTGGCCAGATTGCAAACAACAAACAGTTCTGGGTAATTGCAACAGGCTGATAGGATGCTGACCATCTAATGGATTAAAATGAGATGAAAACACAGGAGGAAAAAAAGGGGGGAATATAAGGAAATTATATCAACATGCTGAAGAAGGTACCATGAGGCAAATGCAGATGAAGGTCTTGATTCCTGTCCCTGTAGTCATCACATGTCTCAAGAAGCTGTGCACACAATCACCGAACGTAGAGAATCCTATTACAAGGGACCAGGAGATAGCCGACAGAACGGGGCTTTGTGTTCTTATCCCCCCAATGGTCTGTGAGTGGGAGAGGCCCTTTATGTTCCTGGTCAACATGAGCCCTACTGCAGGTGTTTGAGTTTATCACAGAGAGGAAATGACTTTTTTTACACCTAATTTAATCTGAAGCTATTCACAGTTTAAAATGTTTAGTAACGGTGACCTTTTTAATGACTAACACATTGCAGGTGGTCCTGGTGTAGCCAGCAGTTAATGTTTGCCATCAGAAAGAGAGAGAGAGAATTAAATGACCACTCCATGGCAATTGTCTTTGCATTGCAGGGTTCAAAGGACAGCTGGTTCTGAAGGCAGCCAGAGTTAAGGATCTGTGAAAGAAAAAGCATGGGGTCGGCTCTCCCCAGTAAGAGAGCAACCCTCCTGTTCTTGGTCCTTCTTGGAACTGAGGTGTGGGCAGAGCATCTCAGAAAGAATAGTAAACCAGCCACCACTAGCTGCCTATCCTGGTTCTGGGTGTGTGTCTGTTTTCAAAGGACAGATGGGTCCGTGATATTTCAAAGGCCCAGGATGGACAGGGAATTGTTCAGGTTGCTGGCCATTGGCTGGATTCTTGGGCTTTTCACACTACTGAGATTTGTGGGTCCAGAGGAGGTCCCAGTAAGACCTACCCTTTCGGATGAGTGAAGGAGGCCCAGGAGGAGAAGAAGGAATTGACCCAGTGGGTTATAACAGATGTCCTACCACATGCCAGCTCTCTTGACAATGTCTTTTTTTTTTTTTAATTTTTATTTATTTATGATAGTCACACAGAGAGAGAGATAGAGGCAGAGACACAGGCAGAGGGAGAAGCAGGCTCCATGTACCGGGAGCCCGACGTGGGATTCAATCCCCGGTCTCCAGGATCGCGCCCTGGGCCAAAGGCAGGCGCCAAACCGCTGCGCCACCCAGGGATCCCTCTCTTGACAATGTCTTGATGGTGTTCTGCATCCCACACACCCACAAGGGCCTTTCACTTACAGTCAGTCCCAAGCTAGGTGCTATGCTGGGCTGCTTAGTTACCCAAGTGGCTTGGATAACCACTGTTCATGGCTTGTCTCTCATCACCTCTCAGGGCTCTTGCAACTGTGTCATACCCTACAAGGTCTCCTTGATGGATACCACAGCCGTTCATATGTCAAGGCAAAAGTATCCTGAGTGTGTCCTTGGCTTTCAGGGCAGTGCAGCGGCTCTGTGTTGGCCAGTATCATTTTAAGCTTATAACTAGGGAAGCTCATACAAAATGTGGTGTCTTGCCCCCAGGAAGCCCTCTCACACTGGCGCTCAAAGCAGTGGGTTTGGGCAGCCCCAGTGGCACAGCGGTTTAGCCCTGCCTGCAGCCCAGGGCATGATCCTAGAGACCCTGGATCGAGTCCCAGGTCAGGCTCCCTGCATGGAGCCTGCTTCTCCCTCTGCCTGTGTCTCTGCCTCTCATTCTCTCTGTGTCTCTATGAATAAATAAATAAAATCGAAAAAAAAAAAAGCAGTGGGTTTCATTGTTTCAGCTTTTCTCTTCCCCCTGCTTGGCCCCACACCTAATAGCTCCTGGAGCCTACACACTCCCCCACCCCTATTTTTGTGGGAAGCAGCAGCAGTGGAACCCAGGAATATCTGCTTTGCTGAAGGTACCTTGCTTCTCCCCATGATCAGAGCTTCCTGAGTCCTGTGATTCAGATGGCACCTGCTTCTTCAGATCATCCAGCCCTGCTAATTTTATTTTGAAGTCCTTAACATCCCCTTCCTTGGTCATCTGTCAGAAGTCAGACTTCTGAAATCTGGGCTTACCTATCTCATTCTGCTTACTGTCTTCTTAGTTTGCTGGGATCACAACAGTGCTTACACCAGAAACCTTCTTCTTACTTACACCTAGAGAAGCACAGAGAACATGGAAAGTCAGAGATCAGCTGGTACAGGGGATGTTTTCAGGACTTCTAATGAGATACCAGTTGGCTCTAAGGAAACCTCACGGTCTTCAGTTTTTTAATGCAAGTGCTAAGAACTAAAGCCATTGAGTGTCACATATTAGGCTTTGTCTCTGAGCTCACCCTCTCAGAGCTTTCCCTGTCCGCAACTCCCTTCCTCTTCGTCATTATTATTTCTTAAAAAAAAAAAAAAAAATCATTGGGTTCTAATCAGAAAAATCCAGTAGAAATCATTGAATTCTACACTTAAAAATGTGAAGGAAAGCCAACTTCCCCAAATTACAAGCTCTGTAAAATTACAATTTGTGCATTTTTTTTCTTTTTTTTTTATTTATTTTTATTTATTTATTTATGATAGTCACAGAGAGAGAGAGAGAGAGGCAGAGACACAGACAGAGGGAGAAGCAGGCTCCATGCACCGCGAGCCTGAGATGGGATTCGATCCCGGGTCTCCAGGATCGCGCCCTGGGCCAAAGGCAGGCGCCAAACCGCTGCGCCACCCAGGGATCCCTGCATTTTTTTTCTTTGAGTTCATTATCCTTCAGCAAGAGAGTTTAAGAAATGAAAACTCACCTAAAAACCAAAAGCATTGGGAAACTCAAATGTGTATTTTATATCTTACTAAAACCACACCTTACCGACGTAATGTCAAAAAAAGAAAAGGTGGTTAACTTAGGTGGTTGACTCTTTTCCTTGGCCTACTAGTTATACCAGAATCTTTAGGCTATTAGGTGAATTCAGGATTTAAGATGCTATGTCGATAGATTTAAAATAGTATGAGAACATAAAACTCTATCTTTCAAAACATGGGGAATGCACTGTTTTTACCTAGTGGCATTGCTAGTGTCTCTCAAGGCTCCATGAGCGGTCTGTGTCCTTGGTGTCACTGATCCATATTTAAAATGGCGTAAGGAAAGAAATGGAAAAACCTTTGAATTCTTTCTCCTTCATCCTATCACATTCTCACCCTGAACCCTTTTGTCCCCCACCCCCCAGCTCAAGAATAGTTAAAGTTGGTACCTATATTAATGTGAGTACTTTATTGTCCTGAAATTACGGCTTTTGAAGTTTCTTCCTTTCTGAAACAAAAAAGAAAAGCCACGGTTGACATCAAAGAGGAGGCATTCTCCTCACTAGCAATTATGCTTCCTTAATGTTACTCAATATCCACCCCGTTGCAAAACTGCCTTTGCTTTTGGTAACATGTACTTATTTTGATCAACACCTTTAGAAAAAAGTACCTAAAAGTACCCAACTACCTATAAAATTCTCACTGCCTTCTACCCGGTGGTGGTTGTTGTGAATCAAAATACTCCTTAATAATGCATTCTGCCGTATATGATTGTGGGTGTTTTTTTCTTTTAAAGAAAACATTTAATTACTATTGGAGAGTTGTAACTGTTAGCTGTGAGTTACCAGATGTGAAACCAGACACAAGGGTGAGATTTTACAATTTCAGCCCAGCTGCTTACGACCAAATCTGGTTTAGGACACCGTCGATGGATTTAAAAACATTACATTTATATTAAAAATAGCAGGGCCTCATATGCAGCCCAGCTGAAGGTCTTCTTGGCGAACTTGTTAAAATCAGAACGAGTACCCCCCACCCCACCCCCCCCCAAAGTCCAAAAGCAGCCTGTATGCAGGGCCCGATGACATGTGCTGTCCCTGCCCACCCCCCACCGCCCGAACATTCTCGTGGAGGCACATGTGTCTGGGTCTTTTGTCCGAATTTTAAATTAAACCTCCCGATTATTTTCATTTGTGTGTTATGTGCACTCAGCGCCACGATGCGAGGGCTTGAAGGGCAGGGGCAGGGCGGCCCGGGTGGCTCAGCGGGTTAGCGCTGCCTTAGGCCCGGGCGTGACCCCGGGGTCCTGGGATCGAGTCCCGCGTCGGGCTCCCTGCATGGAGCCTGCTTCTCCCTCTGCCTCTGTCTCTGCCTCTCTCTCTGTGTCTCTCATGAATAAATAAAATCTTAAAACACACACACACACACACAAATAAGAAAAACACAAATCATCCTTTTTAAACATTAGAAAAAGATCTGAACAGATACTTCACCAGAAAGATACACGAATGGCAAAAAAAAATAATAATAAAAGGGGGGGGGGCAGCCCAGGTGGCTCAGGGGTTTAGCGCCTGCCTTCATCTCCGGGTGTGAACCTAGGGTCCCGGGATCGAGTCCCACGTCGGGTTCCCTGCATGGAGCCTGCTTCTCCCTCTATGCCTCTGCCTCTCTCTGTGTGTGTCTCATGAATAAATAAATAAAATCTAAAAAAAAAAAAAAAAAAAAAAGGCAGGGGCAGCGTGTGCAGGCTGGAAAGCCTCAAGTGCTGCAGGGAAGAGCAGGACAAAGGCGGGGATGTGTCCCCTGGCCGCGCCCCGCGCCCCCGGCACTTGAGGTTTTACAGCGTAGGAGCTCCCGTCCCCCTCCCCCTGCCCCCTCCCCCTCTCCCCGCCCCCCAGACTCCCCCATTCCTGAATCGGCAGCTACTGTCTGGGCCCGTGTCGCCAAGCTCCGTGGAGTGCGGAGCCCGACAGGCCGCGACACAGCTGCGACCCGCTGGGCGCCCTGGCCCCGCACCCCGCGCCCCCGGAGCCGCCTCGGCCTCTGGGCCCCACGCGCGCCGTTGTCCCGACAAGGGTGGCGGGTGTGGGGGGCAGCGGGGAGCACGCGGACCTCGGTGGAAGGCCGCCGGGGTTCGCGGGGCCCAGAGCCTGGCCCCCCGAGGGTACCGCAGGACCCCCTTCAGATGTACCCAGACCCGACCGCAGGGTGTCGGGGCAGGGCCGGCCTGTGTCCTCCCCACCCCAGACCCTTTACCTACCCCCCCCCCCCCAAGGATCCTGTTTTCTTTTGCAACCTCTCAGTTTTTCCCTCCAGGAAGACAAGCAGAGGTGCGTGCATGTGTGTGTGTGTTGGGGGGTGGGGGGGCGGTACAGAAATTGGAGCAAAGTGTACACACTATTCTGTACCTGCCCTGTCACCTCCTGGTGTGTCTCGGAGACCTGCCCCCATCAGATCCAGCAGCTTCCTCATCTTTGTAAGGTGATAAGGCTTTTCCTGCCCTGGACTCTAGGCCTTACTCACTTTTCTGCTTTTTACCTACAGCGCTGACGATGAACATCCTGGTTCGTGTAGCTTTGCTCATACCTGTGAGCGTGTGCTTTTAGGTAAGTTCCTAAAAGCAGAATTGTGGGCTGAATGGTTTATGGAGACATCTTTAAAAAGTACATCAATCAGTGCAGGTGTGTGTAGGCGCCTGTTTCCTACAGGTTCTCGGTTGGTTCTCGGTTGGTTTGGCGACAGGTTCAAGTTGAGAATCATCAGTACAACCTGTGCTCCCCTCTGGTTTGAGGCTGGGGGAGGTGCCATTAACATAAATGCACCCCCCCCAAACCCACAAAGATACACACACACGCACATGCAGTCACTCATTCACCCGTAGTCTCCCTCTCACTGATATCTTGGGAGTTCTTAATATAAGGTATCGGGGATGTGCCCCTCCTGTTGTCAGCCAACAGTATAGAAACCACATGTACACTGTGAGGACTGGCCTCATCTACAGGTTGTGCGCATTTCCTGTTCTGGGGACACTTTTTAGGGCCTCACCTCTTCCTCCTGGTTCTGTGATGAACTGACCAATTGTCACTAGTTCTTACAGACCAGTCCTTGCTCCTCCTGTTACTATGAGCCATCCTGTTGCCACTTCTCCCCCTTGGTCCAAAATCTGCCTCCTGTGCTAGCCCAAGGGTCTTGACCCCTGCGCCACTAGGGCCTGCACACAGTAGGTGCTCAACGAATGCCTGCTCTCGGCTGGTGGCTTTTGGGTTTGGCGTCTATTGGATGCATGCAGCTTTAGGGAGGGATCTGATGAAAAGGACAAAAATAACAGGGGAGGGAAAGGAAGGAGAGCTAGAGTAGGGGCGAGGGGAGCAGAGAGAGAGAAAAGAAGAAAGAGAGTAAAAGAGAGTAAAAGAGGAGCTGGCTGGGCTTGGAGGGGAGACCAGGAGGAGGATTTGGAAAGCGTGTAAAATGCCGCAGGAAGAATTCTCTGGCTCTGCTTTCTGACACTAATAGTAGTGACACCGCCTGGCCCCTAGCTGGTGCTTATTAATATTTCCTAAGTGACTAAATAGTGACCATAACAATAAAAGCTGGCACGTATTGAGCTGTGTCTGCGGGCTAAATTGTTTATGTGCGTTATCTTATTTACAACAGCCCTCCAAGCTGAATGATAACCCATTTCTCAGCTGTGGAAACTGAGGTTCAAAAAGCTAAGTCACCTGCCCAGTGCACAGGTGCTCAAACCAGCGCGACTCTGAATCCGCTGACCTCAGCCGTCTGCTGTACCCACTCTGTGAGGCGCAACCTTGTGTGAGGGACACAGCATCTGACCAGACTGCTTCCTAAACTCCAAGGAGAACATTTTCTTTAAAGAAATGAAAACTGAAACCCACTTTCTTGGAAAAATGACACATTTTCTGGGTCCCTACACTCCTGTTTTCCCAATGAGAACAGTAGGAATTCCTTGGGGTGGGGGAGGATCAGCAAGAATGGCTCTGGGCTGGCAGGCACTCTGCTTCCTTTAGGTCTAAGAGACCCTCCACTGACTTGGCATGAGCAGCCACTAAAGATTTTGTCCCAGGCAGCCTCTCCAGACTCTCTCACATCCTACCTGGGGACATCCTCCTGGGCTGCCGAGTGGGTCATTTCTCAAGCAAGACTTCAGCATGTTTGGGGGGGGAAGGGGGTGGCAAGATGGTCTGTACTTTCCCATCTGCTGAATTCCCTCACTCCTTCCCCATTCCCAGGGCCTCACACCCTACCAGCCACCTTGACTCCTCCTCCTTCTCCTGAGGCTTCTGCAGTTAAGGTGAGAAACCTCCCAGGGAAGGAGATTGATTTAGAAAAAGCCTCCAAACTGCAGGGGTTTTGTTGTTGTTGTGTTGTGTTGTGTTTGTTTTAAGATGTAAGCATCTAAAGTCTGAATGCTCGAGACCACGGAGCCTTTGCAATGTTTGTGGCGCATCCACTTGTGTCTCCCAATATAGTTTCCATAGAATAGAGGTTCCAGTTAGACCCTCTGAGCTGCCCTGTCTTATCACTCGACCTACTCCCAGACCTTCCCCACCCCACTTCCCGGTTTCTCAGCGTTTGGGAGGTGTGTGAACACTAACCTGTTCATTTCTAGTGCTTTCATGCGTACATCTGGACCTGGATAAGGAGGGCAGGGAGTGGTTGAAAGCAGGTCCAAGAGGTTAATCGGCCTGCATAATACAAAACGGAGGCCAATACCTACTAGCTATTATTGTTAGGGTTGTTATTTTTTTCACTTAGCGACTATTCCTGAACACCTGCTATGGGCCAGGTGGTGTGAGAGAGCGGGTGGGAGAGCAGAGAGGCAGACAGAGAATGAGGCTCACCTGGAGGAGGTAGAGGAAAGAGACCAGCGGATCTGCAGAGCCACATGAGATTTGGAGGCTGGAGGATGGAAGAGAGAGTTTAGGGCGACTGGCCCGATGAGCATCCTACAACGCAATTCCCTGTATCTTTTCAAGAGGCTTCTATAATTCCTTAAATTGCTTTTTGATTTTTTTTTGGAATGTTAGACTGCTGTTTTAAAAACGTGGTCATTAGAGACCGTCACAAGGCAGCTCCTTTCATTAGAGATGCGGTATATACCCCGTCAAAGGACTTGCATGGAAACGTCTCCCAGAGTTCTCCCTGAGATGGGCTCACTTCTCCAGGGCTCTGGCCTTGGGGCAGTGGCTTCTGAACGAGGAAGGTTCAAGTGTCCAGGAAGGGGAGGCTTTAGCAGGAAGCATGAATCAGACTCCCCACGCCTTTCCACGCTTTCACCCCCATTAATTTTCCTGTCTCCAATTCTCTCTCTTATTCTGCAGCTCTCTCTCCTCCTTCCTCCTCACATTCAGAATCTTCCCTATTCTCCTTCCTCCCCTTTTCCCTCTCTCCTCTCTGACTGCTTTTTTTCATTTTCCATGTTTTGGGCCCTCCCTCCCCCACGACATGTCCCACACCCCCACCGTACCCTCCTTGTCCATCTCCTTCCGCCCTCTTCACTTGCACTCTTCTATCCCATGCTCCCTGTGTCTCATCTCAGCCCAGTGGCCCACATGGGCAGTGCCTGGGCTCACTGGTGCTATCACGGCCCAAGTGGCTAAAAGGCAAAAAATGAGGCAGTCATTAAGTAAGCATTTGCCATAACAAAATCCCCCCAAAGTCCCCCCCCCCCCTGCAATGAAGTCTAGAGGTTTAGAGACTTAATCACCTCTGTGTAGGACCAAATCACATTCCCCCCATGACGCTGTTGCCAGAAGACATGATTGATGGGTGAGGAAGTCGATATGAAGTAGAATGGAGTCTCCATTTTACAAAACAAACATTTTGGAACTCTCAACTCACTCAGGATACTGCAAATCCTACTCGGGCCTTGCCTGAGTAATTGGGCAGGCGCTCCCGAAGAAGCTGTAATTCTGGAAGAACCAGCAGATGGAGAGGGAAGACGTCAGAAATTCAAGAGCGATGAAGGCATGGAGTATGGCAAGCCTGACCACAGAGCGACTGGGATTTTATAACCACACAGGGCCCTCAAGTGGGAAGGGGGAGACTCCACTCAAATCTCACATCTGCTTCTAAGCCTCCAAAGCTTCAACTCAGAAGCAGGGATCTGAGATTAGACTATCTCTGGGATCCCTTTCAAAGTCCTGCAATTGTGTGATGATTAATCTATAGGGCCAGGTCCTACCTAAAACAATTAATGGGCAGGTGACCTGCTAGTATCTTCTTAACACACCATCACCCTTGCTTTTAGAAAGCTTGACTAGTTTTGGGGGAAGAGGAATAGGGAAGCAGGTGGAAGGCTTGAAAGATTAAGAAAAAGATGAGTTTTAACAGCATCGGAAAGGGAGAAAGAAAGAGAGAAAGAAAGAAAGAAAGAAAGAAAGAAAGAAAGAAAGAAAGAAAAGAAGGAAGAAAGGAAGGAAGGAAGGAAGGAAGGAAGGAAGGAAGGAAGAAAGAAAGAAAGAAAGAAAGAAAGAAAGAAAGAAAAAGAAAGAAAGAATTACAAGCAGAGGTATCAGTAGGAAATTTCCAGCTGAATGGATTAGAGCACAGGTCATTGGTCCCCAGGAAAGATGAGGCATGAGACAGGAGACATCGCTCTTTGGCTGGTTGGGGAGGACGCTGGGAGCCTTCCAGGGTAATGGAGTTTCCAGGAATAAAAGATAAAACAAAAACCAAACTACAACAGTGAAAAAAAAAATCTAAAGGCCTCAAGGATGCCTAGGAATTTCAGGAACTTGGTGGAATTTTGCTAACTATTCCCCTGAGTTATAAGAGCTGAAGGTAGGTATGCCCAGAAACCTCTATTGTAAATCTTGAGAGAGGAGGCCAGAACCACAGCTCTGAGCACCGTTGATAGCTGTGCCCTCTCTTTAAGGTGAGAGCTTCCCCATCACGGTGTCCCACTAACGTGGGTGGCCAACAGTAACTCGAGAAATTCCCCTACAGTTGCTGTAGGTCTCTTGAAAGAACCGAGAAAAGATGGACACTAGGCAAAGCCGGCAAGTTATATTCATGGCACGTGCCCACAGCAGTCCAGAGGAAATGTCACGATTTCGTTTATTTAAAGTTTTCAATTATTTACTGAATTACTTTATTGAGTTTTGTGAGGGATTAGATAATAAGGCAAGAAGGCAACTTTCAGCAGCAGTATAGAACGAAAGTGGCAGGCTCTGGAGGGAAGTCCAAGATCAGACTTGAGCTGTGACGTCTTGGACAACTTACTTAATCTAAGTATTAATTATCTATAGTACTTACCTTAGAGAGTCTTTATGAAATTGCGTGAGTTAAAATGTGTTAGGCAGTTAGAACAAGGCCCGTTTCACAGTATTTTAGTTTTCTTCTGCTGCTGTAACAAATGACCACAAACGTAGTGGCCCCAACCACACAAATGTATTATCTTACCATTCTGGAGAGTGGAAGGGTGCTACTGGGTTAGAATTAAGATGCTGGCAGGGCAGCGGCGGGCCTGTCAGTGTGAGGGGAGGACGACTTCCCTTGTCTTCTCCAGCTTCTAGAGGCTGCCCCCATTCCTTGGCTCGTACCCTCTTCCTCCATCTCCAAAGCAGTAATATGCCCCCTCTCTGACCATTCTTTCACAGCCGTGTCTCCCTCTGACCATGGCTGGGAGAGGATATCTGATTGTAAAGACCTATGTGATCAGATTGGGCCCACATGGGCAATCCAGGATATTCTTTTCATTTCAAGGTCCTTGATCACACCTGCAAAGTCCCTCTGCCATTAAGGAAACACAGGTTGCAGGGATTAGGAAGCAGTTAGCTTTGGAGTTCATTATACTGCCTACTACACATGGTACATGTATAATCCAGTTATTATTATTATGAAGTGATCTCCAGAAACAGAAAACAGATAAAGTCGTTTTCAGGGCTACAAAATAATTTGAAGAGGCAATTTTGCTGAAGGAAGGGATAGGAGTATGCATTTTATAGCATCTAAATTCAAAAAAAAAAAAAAAGAGTACGTAGTTTGATTACAAAACTATCTTGCCTGTGGATATGCTTTAGGTTTTTTTTCAGATTTTATTTATTTATTCATGAAAGACACACAGAGAGGCAGAGACACAGGCAGAGGGAGATGCAGGTTCTCTGTGGAGAGCCTGATGTAGGACTCAGTCCCAGGACCTGGGGATCACAACTTGAGCCAAAGGCAGATGCTCAACACTGAGCCACCCAGGAGTCCTACATTCTAAGTTTAATTTTTTTTTAAGATTTCGTTTATTTATTCATGAGAGACACCGAGAGAGAGAAGCAGAGACACAGGCAGAGGGAGAAGCAGGCTCCATGCAGGAGCCTAATGTGGGAGTCGATCCCGGGACTCCAGGATCACACCCTGAGCCAAAGGCAGATGCTCAGCTGCTGAGCCACCCAGGTGTCCCTCTAAATTTAATTAAACAGCAACTAACATTTGTGAGGTCTCTATCACATGCCAAGCATGATTCTAAGAGATTTTTCTTTCATAAACTCTATCTTACTTAATACGCACAACAACCTGTGTCATGTATGAAATTATCTACTTAGGGACAATGACAGAATAAGCTCAAGTTAATGTCCCCAAGGTCCTCCGGAGAGGAGATGACATAGCTGGGATGTTTCTGGGCATTGAGTTTCATCCTCAAGCTCTGGTTCAGTCCAGTGGCAGAAAGAATGTTTTTTTAAGTCAACTGGCCCAGTCTTTGTAAGAGGACTTGGGTATATAGAACGTTTTTTCTCTCTCCAATACGTCAATGTGGGGACGAATTATGGAGCAGCCTAGGAAACACATCCTAGTCTTGTTTGGGAACAAGAGAAGAGAACAAAGTCCAATGACCCTCAATATGGGGAGAACACTCTGATATTCACCAGCATGACCCCCACCTCTGATGTGCACTTAGCCCCAATGAAATAACTGGGTCCCATCAAAGGCTGGTGGGCTCTGTCCCCACAAAGCACGGCCACCCGAGTCAGCATCAGTTTACATTCCAACCTTGCTCTGTGAGCAGAAGGCATAATTGTTTGTGACTTGCTGCTTTTCCACAAGACCATATGCAACTTCACACTTAGGATGTCCGCCTTTGGACGAGGGTTTCATAAAACCATTGAGTGTGTTAGGGTCTATTAACCAGCCTGAAATCATGACCCTCGTCCAGCGGTTATAGACTGTGGCAGCATTTAATCCGTACTGGTTGATTTGTATAACATTTATGATCTGAACCAGATCCCTTACTGTCTAAACTCATAGCTATTGGCTTGAAATATGAGCAGCTAGAAAGTGCAACTGATAGAGCCCCGCATGATGCTGGTAGAGAGAGCTCACGTGCATAAATTTCCTACAGCACAGGTTAATTTGAATGCAGAAGTACATAGCCCGTGGGGAGCCCCGTCACGACTGTTGTGTCGATAGAAGACGCTGGGTTGCAGGTGTCCACCACTTTCCTATTTCCTAACAGGACCCAGATTTCCTTCAGTCCCTACACCCGCCATGTGACTCAAGAGCAGCTGACTTTGCCAACGATGGGTTCAGGATCCTGGGCTTAAGCCACAAGTACTTGCATTTCTTCCTGTGACTGTTTTGTTCCTGTGGCAGGCTCATGACCTGTGCTGACCCCATCAGAATGAAGACTTGGGTTATTATTCGATAGTCGGGGAGAGACTTTTCTCTTTCTTAGAGGCCCTAAACAGGAAAGCTTGTTGCCCCAGTGCTAATGGCAATCATAGTAGGCCCATGCCCAAATCCCCTTGGGATTACACTTGTATTATGTGGGGTCTGATATTTTATGCCATTTGCAAGCTGAAAAGTCAGCCTACCGCAGTTTCATAGATGCTGAAAGACAACGCAGCACTCCTGCCTGGGCCACAGACAGAAAACTTTATTAGTCATGGCATAGCGAGCATATGTATATCTGGTCCCCAGCCCAGACTCCTTCAGGGCAGTGCGGAAAGGGCTGGGTAGTGCATGTGTTGCCAGGAACTCTGAGCTTAGGGAACCTATACCTGTTATAACGGATGGTTAACATGCCTGCCCTCCACTCTAGAGGGAGACACTATATATCTTCCAAAGCTCTTCACTAGACAAACTTTTTTTTAAAAATAAATATGCTCTAGAATAAAGATGGTGAGTACCTCTGCTTGCAAGATGTGCAGAAATGCCAATGTCCCTGCTGAATTAACTCCCAACTAAAAGCTTGCACACAGAAGAAAGTAGTGCCAAGAAAACAGCAGAAGAACAGGGCCAGAGCACTAATTGTGCTTTGATTGTAGCTCACTTTACCTCCTGACTTTCTATGAAATGAGATAACAAATTTCCTTTCGTTTAAGGTAGTTTGAGAAAAGATTTCTTTGACTCACGGCCAAAGTATCGTAACTGAGAAAACAGCCAATGGTCTAAATTCTATAGGGGAACTCCAAGATTCTTGACTCTTTGAAAAGAACTGATCTCAGCCACTAAGTAGAGCATTTTATTGAGTTGTGTCTATCTTTGAGAGGGAAAATTGTCTCTGATCTCAACTCGGATTATTTGATGCCTCAGTCAACAATAGCGTGATTAAATCCGAAGGGTGATTTTCTCAGAAGGTGAAGGTTGAGGGCACCACTATGATTTCTCCACTTACAACCCTGTGACCAAATCATATAAGATGTGATGCAAAGGCCAAGGTATCAGAATCCCTCTGAAAATGACACTCAACACAAGCGACTGGGTCTTTCCACCCTGCTTGTGGCTATCACCCCATCAAAGGGCTTATTAAGCCGTTCATATCATACTTCTGCCTGGAAGACTATGCTTCCCTTCCGAGGCATGAGCCCGTGTATTTAAGAATATTAGATCATGAGAGTGTCGCTGAAACAAGATCTGTGGAGTTTAGCAGAGCAGAAAGCTCTTCCTGGTGTGGTGCCACAGATGCATGGCCCTCTTGGACTTGGCCTATCACAGGGGGAACAAGAAACCACTGGCCTTGCATTCCTGAAGATTCTCAAATTTATGTCCACAGTCACAGAGATACATGCTCAGAGACTGGAAAGCAAAAGCCAGTGAGCTTACAACTATAAACTGGCGTCCTGTCACTGAACCATCCTGCCTATAACGCCTTGCGAATGATTATTTTTAATATTCTGTAATTATCTTCTCAATAGCACTGTCAGGAAGAATGGCATTTGATGGTGTGTGTGTGTGTGTGTGTGTGTGTGTGTGCACGCACGCTCGTATGCATTGTGTGTGTGTGTGCTAAAGGCCCTCATTTGTTTGTGTAAACATTAAAAATGTAATTATAAAATCCATTTTAGAATCTATGCTTTTGGAAATACAGTTGGTGCCTCAAAAATCAGAAGGGGACTGGCCTCTCTGTTGGAGAGGCCCTGCCTTGTAATGACTATGTAAAAGCACTTTGTAAACTATAAAAACCTCCTACATGTGTTACCTATTATTTAGCTCATCTGTTATTCAGGCTGCTGGCGGGGTGTGGGGGGCGAGCACTCCTGGGCGGGCCTGAGCGCCCCCCGAGAGCAAGGTCAGCTCATTGCATGAGAGCCCCTCACCGAGACTCACATGTGGCCCTGAACTCCAGAGGCCTGCTTCAGGGATACCTCACTTCTCTCCCGGGACCAGAGAACCTGTCTCACCGGAGACTCAAGGCCCGAGTACTTCTCTGGGGCAAGCCGGGCTCTGCTCAGGAGGAGCATCGTTCAGGAAGAGGCGTTTATTCTTCACAAAGTGCCAAGGTGAATCAGGGGCACCGCGTTCTCTTCCCTCTGCTTTTCGTGCCCATAATATGCTACAGTCTTCAAACGGTATTAATAGTCACAGCAGCTGGAGGAGGAGGTGCAGGAAGAAGGCCTCTCCCCACAGCAAATGAGATGCACTGGCATAAAAGCTCTGTTTAAGGGCATTCTTCTTCCGACACGCTGCTCATCGGGTAATTTTTAAAATCAGTTTTGGAGAATCGACGTGGCTAAGTCAGACCGCTCTGACTTCATGTGTTACAATATTGTCTGTATTAGGATGAAAACATGTCCTGACAGATCTGTCTCTACTTTTCTCTTTTAACCTGAAACCCCCTTTTCTCTCTCTCTCTCTCTCTCTCTCTCTCTCTCTTTTTTAACATTTTATTTATTTATTCATGAGATACACAGAGAGAGAGGCAGAGACACAGGCAGAGGGAGAAGCAGGCTCCCTGTGGAGAATCCAATGTGGGCCTTGATCCTGGCACTCTGGGATCGCCCCCTGAGCAGAAGGCAGCCGCTCAACCGCTGACCCACCCAGGCATCCCCAAAACCCCCTTTTCTCTGTCAGCCTTTCCCTGAGAGGACATTGTATGAACTTCTAAAATAATGGGTGCACACGAAATGTGGATTGGATCTCACTCTGCAGTGGAGTTGCTTAGTTCAGGCACCATCACTATAGTGCAATGACTTTATTTAAGAAAAAAAAAAAAAAGCATTATTGTGTGAAGTTCCTTTGTCCTCTAACAAGGGAGGTTGAGGAAGGGCCACGAGGGCTCATCACAAATTAAATAGCAGCCAGGTTTTAGCAAGATATTTTCAATTAGGTTGGGAAAGGGAACAAAAAGTATCTAAACCCAATTATTATCTAGGAGGGACTGTAAGGGTGTATGGTTATGGGGAGGGTTTGTCTGAGATGAGGGTGATACTGAGTTAAAATTAACAGGACAGGCAATTAGCATAATTTCCAAGTTCGCAGGGGTAGAGTGGAAAGGAGAATGGCATAAGGACCCCATCGACCCCTGTTTATGCCCACACCAGGCTCTGTGAACTCCGGCCAGCCACTTAACCTCTCTGATCCTCAGTATTCCATCTAGATGATGTCCCTTTTGGGGGATTATTAGGAGAGAAAGAAATAAAATAAATATACATCATTTATAAAGAGGTACAAGCCATAGAAATGTTAGCTCTCATTTACGTTTTATAATGCATGGGAGAGTCAAGAGATGGGGACTCTAATAAGTTCCTTGCCATGCAGGCTGCCTTATAGAGCTGAGAAACTATTGAACTTGTGTCTGCAAAGAGCCCTCTGAAAGGGCATTATTTACTACAAATATCAAAAGGTCACATTGCTTAACTTCCACCTCCTTCCAGGAAGGACTCTGTCTGTATGGAATTGGGTATTGGGCCAATGAAAATTCAATTTGTAGATACAAACATGAGGTTGGGGTGAACTGATGCTTTTAAAACCCCAAGCTTCCTTCTTTTTTTTTTTAATTTATTATTTTATGATAGTCACACACACACACACAGAGAGAGAGAGAGAGAGAGAGATAGAGAGGCAGAGACATAGGCAGACTCCATGCACGGGGAGCCCGATGTGGGATTCGATCCTGGGTCTCCAGGATCGCGCCCTGGGCCAAAGGCAAGCGCTAAACCGCTGCACCACCCAGGGATCCCAGCTTCCTTCTTTCTATTTCCTGCTAACAGATGTCCATGTGTTTCTTTAAAACCAATGGAGTGGCAAGGGGAAGCCTGAGGCTCTAGAGAGCTGGGCACTCTGAACAGTGTCCCAGAGGTGTTTTGTTCTAGCATTGGGAAGGGAGCAATCCTCGAGTAGTTGCCCAGCACCTTTGCACTGACCCTAGGACAGTGAAGACATGTCTTCCTGCCTGGCTTGTTTGAGGATGCTCTGCAACACGATTAAAATCCACTAGCCAACACTTAAGTCTGAACATAGTGGAGTCAAATACCATTAAGACTGGCTCTTCCCGGGATCCTGGGTGGCTCAGTGGTTGAACATCTGTCTTTGGCTCAGGGCCTGATCTTGGGGTCCCGGGGTCGAGTCCTGCATCCCGCTTCCCGTGGGGGGCCTGCTTCTCCCTCTGCCTGTGTCTCTGTATCTCTCTGTGTCTCTCATGAATAAGTAAATACGATCTTTAAAAAAAAATAAAAAGACTGGCTCTTCCCACTCTTAATGGACTCCAAATTAGGATTTGAAAGAAGGTGCTTGAACAGAATTATATTTTAAAAGGTCAGCATCTACGTTAAAGTAGTTACAAGGCTGTTATCGGAATCATGGTACATATGGAATCAAAGACAAAAATGCAAGAATGCTTTAGTAAGAATAGTAGAACATTTCCACCTTATTATTATTAGTAGTAAAACATTTGTATAATAAAACATTTGTAATATTATTATTAATAAAACATTTATATAATAATAATATTAATAATAAAACTTTTGTATTATTATTAATAAAACATTTTACAGGTTATAAAATTCCTTCACATATTATTTCATCTAATCCACAACACTTCCCTGCAAATTAAAAACTATTGCCACTTGTAGGGGGACAGAAGCTCAGAGATTACATGGTATGGCCTCGTCGCACAGCAAACGATGAAGAAGGAATTCAGAGACAGGTCTCCAATGCCAAATTTGAAACCCCTTTCACCCCATCATAGATGAAAAATTCACAGGAGAACAAGGCCTAGACTATGCATGGGCTTCATGGAAACATTTTCAGGTATTTTAATTTTAGAATCAGTTATATGGTGCCAGAGGGTTATAAAAAAAATTATCAATAAAGGCAAAAATTCCAAAAAGCTTTCTCAGAGCCAGTATTATGAGAAAACCTAAACCTGTTAGGAAATTGGTTATGATATGGAATGTGGATATTAAAATGCCATAAACTTCATTTAAAACTCTAAATATGTAACTAGAGTTTTTACTAAGTTCGTAAAAATTAATATTGGATACAGCATCTTTTGTAAGTCCTTGTGGTTCATGTGTCAATTACCTGGTTACTTAGTAACCAAGTAATCCAGTAACCAAGGAGTCAAGCCATAGATTAAATAGTCCCCAACCAGGCAATAAAAAGGTCCCTGAGTACAAATTTGCAGAATTATGGTTTATTGTGTTAATAATCTCCCCATGTCTGTGGCTAGCCTTCCAAGGATGGGGCTGGCGAGTGTGTGCTATTCTAGCCATGGCTCCTGCTATTTGGTTATAGTACCTGCTTTTAAAAGAGGAAATTAAACCACAGAGCATGCTCTGGTTTAAACTCACTGAAGGAAATGAGAGAGGCTGAGCACAAATTGAGCTGGATTTGGGGGTTCTGGAGAAATCCAGAACTGGAGTGTGAATTCACATGGGAGCCGGTGATTTGGGGTTCAATGCCTCTACTTCTCTATGAAGGTCTTAGGACATTAATCAAATAATTACGTGGAAACATATGTAACTATGAGTATCTAACTGTGGTTACTGTTCTCCAGTAGGATTAGAGGATTCTACAAGAGAGTCCAACTCGTGGGTTGAATCCAATGCCCAGTTGGAGGGGGATAGTTATGGCTAGATTTCCTTACCAAACTAAATGCCATCTGAACGGGGATGGAAATCTGATAAAGGAGGAGGAACTGACCAGACAAATAAAAATTGGGACAATGAATAAACTAAGAAGAGCATTTTAGGGAGAGGAAGTGGCACATGCAAAGGCTCTGGGGTGGGAAGAAGCATGGAATTTTGAAACAGTTGAAAGAAAGCTAGTGTGGCTGAGTGCCACCAAGTCTGGCAGGGAGGCACGGGAATCACTGTGCTTCAGATCAACATGTGTGTTTTATGGGCAACAGAGAATTGGGAAAACAGTATTGTTTATTGTGCGAAGGCTGACTTCCCACATAGAAACAAATTCATTCTTCTTTTGCTTGCACACTGATCTTGGTTATCTGTCTTTACAACTCCATCCTGCCCAGTGCTTCAGTGTTCCCCAAGTCTCTCACTAAATGAAGAGTGCAGGGCTTGTGGGACAAGTGACCAAAGAATCAAAATGGGCCTAGAAACAAGCATTGAATAAATCCCAGGTATTTTGTTGGCTAAAAAAGAGAAGGTACCCTCCTTATGAAACCAGAGTTCCTGGTTTGAATCCCGTCAGGATTCATACCTACCATGGGTGACTTCTTGGTTCGGAATCTTAGATAGTTTCATTTGAGTTGCATAGTGATTACTTTCCAACCTACAATTAGTCTCCGCTGCTTTGAATTGCTGGAGCATAGGTTTGACAGCAAGACTCTGCCACAGACCTTATGCTGCCGGATACAGAAAAAAAAGTAAGGCCACCATCTTTGTACTGAAAATACTGACTTCCCAGTTTCAATGACAGACGGACATCCCCCAAATTGAAGATAGAATGAAGAAGATGCTGATCAAATGCAAACCTCGACCTAGGGGTAACCAGGGAATCTCAAAGAAATTTCTTTTCTCAGTTGACTATTAAGTTCGTGCATCAGGATTTGGTTATCCCTTTGATAGCTTATTTTAGTGATCTTACAATGTGTGAACTAGTGATTCCAGCCACTGGAATGAAACACCTTGCACAGAACATCCTTTCCCATAATTCATCATGAATTCTCTTTCAAAATCCACTTGCAAGAGCTGGGGAGATCTAGCAAACATCTTCCAAGGCATCAGGCAGGCAGATGTGTTCAGTTCATAGAGCAGATCCTACTCTGTGCACCAGGCTACGGGCTATGCTCTGTCTACCAGAGCAGATCACCTCTGTGCAGAGGTGAACCACAAGAGTCCCGGCCTTCTGTGTTAGATTTGGACATGAGGCAGACGTGTGGTAACAGGATGTCAAACCAAGTGGAGGGAGAATCCAGGTGAGGAAATGAGTCAGTCTCACTGGGACAATTGTGGACAGACTTTGTGGTATAGTTCACTGGGAGAGGGGCTCCAGATAGCAAAGGAGGGCATCCCTGAAGGTAGGCAGAGTGAGCAAACACAGAGATAAAAGCACCGAGAAGGATCCATCTAGAAGGAAATGCCTGTGTTTTGGTGGAATCAACAGTTGGTGGAAAACTGGCAGCTTCCCTGCCCCTCCTCCATCACCTGCCCTTGCTACACCTTTTGTTAGATTGAGGAGCAGTAACACACACACACACACACACACACATTCACTTTAGCTCGGCATGGGCTAGCTAATCACTAAGTAGGATGGTAACATTTAAGAACCAAGACACTTGGCCCTTGTTTTACCTTTGCTATTGAGATCTGGGTGAGCTTCAGAAAGTCATTTCCATCTCTGAACCCGGGAAATTGGGCACATGGATAACATCTCTTCCCACTTAAAATGTTCTGATTCATTTTTTTAAAGATTTTATTTATTTATTTATTCATGAGAGATACCCAGAGAGAGGCAGAGACATAGGCAGAGGGAGAAACAGGATCCCTACGGGGAGCCTGATATGGGACTCGATTCCAGGACCCTGGGTTCACGGCCTGAGCTGAAGGCAGATGCTCAACCACTGAGCCACCCAGGTGTCCCCAAATGTTCTGATTCTTGAAGAGAGATGGAGACAATAATAGAATGATGTATATTTTCCAGTGGGATGAGGATAAGGAAAGGCAAGTCTTTTGGATCCTGACTGGAAAAACATAAGAGAAGTAAGAAGTTCAGGAAAAAAAAAAAAAAAAATATATATATATATATATATATATATATATATATATATTCATAATTATAAAGAGATTTAGGCTAGAGCCAGATCATATCCTAGGAGAGGGTGACAATTTCTTGAGGTATTACAGTATAGGTGACAAGGCTTTTGGACATACGTGTTTCTAATTCCATCTTTGACATTTAGTAGCAGAATAGTTCTTAGGTGACTTAACTCAGCTAAGCCACAGTCTCTTCATCCATAAAATGGGGATAATCATCATTTCCACTGTATTCAGTTAATAAATATTAAGCACTTACCAAGTAACCAGGGTTGGGTGCCAAATAGGCATCGGTGATAAAACATTTATTTTATAAAAAGTGGTTTAGGAACACAGATCTAGCCTCTGATCTCACAGAGCATATGGTCTAATGGGAATTAAAGACAGATGGACCTGAATTAAAGTGAACTGAGTGTCAGGATTGGAAGGTATTGCAATGGGAAAGTCATGAGCAGTTATGGGAAAATCGAATGGAAGGATCTACCCCCACCTGAGGTCAGGGAAGTCCTCCTGAGGTGGGAGAGAGCTGGGGAATGGGGGCATTGGGAACCAGTGGAGATGGTAAATGTTCTGGGCAGAGGAAAGAGACTCCCTTAAGAAAAAAAAAATCCAGATTCTATCTGTAAAGTGCTTAGCAGGTTGCCTAATATATAAAGAGACTCAATAAACAATAGCTACCAAGGATGCTATTACTCTCATGGTTTGGGGGGCAATTAATTTCACCCTGATGACAGCTTTTTACAACCAGCTGGTACCCGTGGTGCACGTCAGCCTGCTTTGCCTGCCTGTGGTGTTAAGTAAAGGCGGGAGGCTTCCTGTGTGTGTGCTGGTGGCAGACAACCAGGCAGAAGTTTGCCCGGATCACACAGAAATGAATGCATAAGGCTCTATGCCCTGGCTTCACAGTGATGTGCGGATCCCAGGCCTTGCTGCCGCGGCGCTCACGAAATTAGGAAAATGCTCTCCATTTAACTAGAATACATAAAAATTCAAATCCTGGCCTCATAAATGTGAGTAAACAGTTTAATGACTTGCTTTAACTAGAAAGTAATCAAATATAAATGCAGGTATGCTACTCATTTGCATCTTTTTCCATGTGGGTGGATAAAAATAAAAATTCCGTAGGCATGATATTGGCTAAATGAACTTGTTGCTGAGACTTTTTTTTTTTTAATATACACGTGAAATAGAAAGCTGTGGTGATTTTCCTTGCTGTACTCATCAGCCCTCGTGTTCAGCAAGGCAGGGGACATGTTTCATGGATTTCCGTGTCACAGGACCTGCCTCCGGCTCTACCACTAACTAGAGCCTGGTGGGAATGATTGAACTTGTCTAAGCCCAGTTCCTCATCTGTTGAAAGAGGATACTCCTATCCAGCTGTTGCCATTTTAAGCACATAATTGTGCAGAATTGAACCCTCTACTGTAATCATGAGTCTTGTTAAGTACAGTGCCTGGCAAACAGTAGGAGCTGACTAATGTTGGCTCCTCTTCCCTCACTAGGGGTTACCTCCCTGTTTTCAATATTTTTTTTTTTAGATTTTATCTATTTATTCATGAGAGACAGAGAGAGAGAGAGGCAGGCAGAGACATAAGCAGAGGGAGAAGCAGGCTCCACGCAGGGAGCCCAACATGGGACTTGATCCTGGGACTGTGAGATTACGCCCTGAGCCGAAGGCAGATGCTCAACCACTGAGCCACCCAGGCATCCCGTGTTTTCATCATCTTCTAGAAACATGAAGTGGCTCAGCCCACCGTAATTATGGTCTGAAGTGACATCTGCACATATACTGAAGAATATGTACACTAATATGTGTTTTAATGTATACATTCATCTAAGAATATGTGCATCAACATACATATAAACACACATTATCTAAGGGTATACATGTTCATACATATATTCATCTCAAATATTCATAGTCATGCATATATTAATCTAAGAATATTTATTAACATCTATCTAGTACATATACAGATTCTTAGGTACAAAATTAGATTTTCTACATACCTGAGGCCTCCCATTTTCCAAACATAAGTTGAAAAGGACGGCCTGGGTGGTGTCCAAGCTTCCAGTAGCTCTGAGATCCTTGGTTCAAGCATCAGATACCCTGCCCCAGTTGTGCCATTGGTGGCCATAAGGAGAAGAGGGACATGCTTTGTTTAGAAGGCATCTTGCAGGAAAAGGCATTTCAGAAGCCACTTGTTTGGACCACACAGTCTTATTTCTGTATAAGCTGGATTTAGAAGTCAGCAACAATTAATACTCTGAACTTTGTCTTTCACTTGAAGGTTCTGCACACTGTCAGCTCTCCACCATCCTGGTGGTTCCAAGGTGACATTTCCTATATGCCATCACTTTGCAAAATCACAGTCTTCATAAAGATCAGTGTTGTCATTGGATGTTCCACCTGATTTATTTCTTCAACTAGACTTCTCACTCAGACTACTGTTACATCCTCTTAACCCTTTTTTTCTTTTTTTTTTTTTGAGATTTTATTTATTAATTGGGGGGGAGCGGTAGAGGAAGAGAGGGAATCTCAAGCAGACTCTGCGCTGAGTGCAGAGCCTGACGTGGGGCTTGATCTTATGATCCTGACACCACAACCTGAACCGAAACCAAGCATCGAATGCTCAACTGACTGAGCCACCCAGATGCACCTTAACCCTTTCTTTAATTCACTCTGTCATCCGCTGCTGACAGCCTATGTCATCTACTGCTCACATTTGCCTATGACATAGCATACTTAGGAATAAATCTAAAGAAAGGTGTCCAAGACCTCTACACTAGAAACTATAAAATGTTGCTGAGAGGAAGAAGGTCTACCTAGAGAAATAGATTATGTTCCTAGATAACTTCATAGATTATTAGAGATTACTATTCATTGATAATTATTATTATAGATGTTATTCATAAATATTCCTCATAAAGAGCCTTTGTAGGTAGTTCATAGATTATTACATCTGTTACTAAGATGGCAGTTCTCTCAGAGTTGATCTGTAAATTCAACACAACCTCAAGCAAATTCCAGTAGATTTTTTAAAACTAGAAATTGACAGGCAAGCTAATCTTAAAATTTATATGAAAATACAAAGAACATAGAATAACCAAAGACAATTTGGAGGACTTAACCTATCTGATAGCAAGACTTACTTTAAATCTACCTTAATTAAGATAGTTTGATATTAAATATATAGACGTGGAGATCAATGAAACAGAATAGAGATTTCATAAATAGAGCCACACATATATGATCAATTGATTTTCATCAAAAGTTTCAGGGCAATTCAATGAAAAAGAGAAGTCTTCAATAAATAAGACCAGATCCACTGAATATCTATTGGGGGGGAAAAAAGAACATCAGCCTTATGTCATACCACACATAAAAATGAACGCAAAGTGGATCATAAATCTAAATGCACGGGATCCCTGGGTGGCGCAGCAGTTTGGCGCCTGCCTTTGGCCCAGGGCGCGATCCTGGAGACCCGGGATCGAATCCCACGTCGGGCTCCCGGTGCATGGAGCCTGCTTCTCCCTCTGCCTGTGTCTCTGCCTCTCTCTCTCTCTCTCTGTGACTATCATAAATAAATAAAAATTTTAAAAAAAATTAAAAAAAAATAAATCTAAATGCAAAACTTAAAACTGTAAGGCTTCCAGGAGAAAATCTTTGAGACTGTAGGGGGTAGACAAGAGTTTCCCAGAACACAAAAAGCACAAAGGAAAAAGAAGTTAACAAAATAGACTCGATTAACAATTGAGAACTTTTGTAACTCAAAAGGCACTGTTAAGAGAAGACAAGCCACCACTGGAGAAGATATTTGCAACACACATATCAGACGACAGACTTGTATCCAGGACACATAAAGAACTCACCCAACTCAGTGACAAGAAGAGAAATAATCCATTTAAAAAAAAGGGGGGGGTACAAATTCAAGCAGACACTTCACAAAATAAAATACAAGTATGGCCTAGAAGCACATGGGAAGATGCTTAGCATAGTTAGCTATTAAGGGGTTTCAAGTTCAAACCACAGTAAGATTCCGCTATATAGCCACGAAGGCGTACATCCACCCAAGGACTCACACACGAGTGAGCAAGTGTCACTTACATGACAGCTTATCAGTAATCGAAACTGGAATCGACCTAAATGTTTGTGAACAGGTGAACAGATAGAGCAATACTATTCAGCAATAATAACGATAATCAAAACTATTGATTCGGGCTGTATAGGTGAATCTTAAAACCTCTAGAAGATGCAAACTAATCCAGAGTGATGAGAAAGCCGATCAGTGATTGCCTGGAGGCGGGGGTGGAAGCAGAGATAGATTACAAAGGAGCATCAGGAAAGTTTACGTGAGGGGTAATGTAAATATTCATTTTCTTGATTGTGGTGATGATTTCATGGATGTATTCATATGTCGACACCCGGCAAATTGTACATTTTAAATAGTGCAATTTGTTGGACATCAATTTTGTCTCAAAAAAGTTATAAAGCAAGTAACCAAAAAGACTAATAATGCACTCTTGTGATCTATAGAATTAGAACCTGCCTTGCAAGTAAGTAGGCATTAAAGCAAGGGTATCTATGATTGTATCCCAATATGCTCTTGCAGTCACAATCCCCCCCTAATTGTTCCACGCACTCTCTGCTTTGGCTAAACTGGTCTTCTAGTTTATCCACAGGTCTACAGCACCCCGACTTTCTTGCGTAAGGAGATTCGCAGTCTCTAATGCTTGGATTTCCACAGACCGTCTTCCAAACACCTTCCTGATACATGGCCCCATGAATCCATGTCCTCTGTGACTCTTTCACTTGCCCCAGTCTGGATACATTCTCCTTTGTGAATAGGAGCAGCACTTCCCTATCGCCTGACACTCAGCACCAACCGCTCCGTGCTGTGCCCAGTTAGGTACTTGTCTTTCTTCCCTACAAGGCTGTTGCTTCCTGAGACCAGCACCCCAGGCTCCTCTTGGCCCCCAGACATGCTCCCCAGGCTGTGCTTGGAAGACTTTCAGACATGTATGGTGTGGTGGTAAGGATGTGGGCTTGCAGACAGCCTGCCTGCCTCAGCTTCTTGACAGCTGTGTAATCAATAGCAGCCACTCAACTCTGACTCAGTTTCATCATCTATAACATGGGTTTGATATCAGTCCTCATCTGAGGGCTGGTATAAGGTAGGAGCCGTGGAGGACAACCCTAAAATGTATTTAGGAGGGGCCTCCTCTTCTCTTCATGACAGCCATGCCCTAAATGCCTCCTGCCCAGTTGGGGAGGCTAATTAGAGGATTCTGAGCAGGCCCAGATTTACATTTCTCAAGTACATATGACAATGACATGTCATTTCAGGGGCAGGGACCAACAACCAGGCAGAGATTTCGGGGGCTCATCTTTGTACACGGGACCGGAGTAACCCTTAAGCATCGTGTGCTCATGATCTTCCCAGTTATGATTACCTCCACCCCCACCGCATTGTTGTCTAACTAGCCAGCTCTCCAAGGCTGACCTAGCACTGTCACCATCCAGCTGCACAGTATCAGAGAAGCTATAGCACATCTATGTGACTCCGTTTCCCCCGATATAAAATAAGAATAAAACTACTACTTATGCTGTCTCTCTGGCTTCAAATCTCAGTTGCAATTTTATTTCACCTTCATTGATCCCTTTTCTCAGGTCGCATTATTGTGATGTGGTGCTTCCTGCCGCGAGGCTGTGAGCTCTCTGTCAGCTGGATCATGCCTTTCACATCCCCACCCCCAGCCCTAGTGCTTAGAACACTGTCTGGTGCACAGGGCATGTTTGGTAAGTATTTATTGCATCGCTAAAGGAGCCTTGTTGAATAATCCGATTTGGAAGGAAAAGAGAAAAGCTAATATTAAATACACTTCCAGGGGGTGGGGAGGGGCACCTGGGTGACTCAGTGGGTTGTGTCCAACTCTTGATTTCAGCTCAGGTCATGATCTCAAGTTCATGAGATGGAGCCCCGTGTCTAGTTCCACACTTGGCAGGGAGTCTGCTTGAGACTCTCTCTTTCCCTCTCCTTCTGCCCTCCCCCCTGCTCATACATGCACGCTCTGTCTCTCAAATAAATAAATAAATCTTTAAATATACTTCCAGTTCAGTTACCATTGAATTCTTTATTCATTCAGCCAATATTTATTGGGCACCTACTGTATTCCAGGCACAGAGTAACTACTTGGTTTGCATTAGAAATATGATTTCTGATCCACTAAGGCCTTAACCCTGCACATACCTCAAGAAAAATAAATCTGTGATTTTTCTAGAGCCAGGCAGGTAAAAGCAATGATTCAATTTTACAGCATCATGAAGAAGTGTTTTCAACCAGGTTCGGCCCAAATTTGCTTACACGTGTTACCCACTCAACCAAACGTGTAAAGCATGTTGTTCTCTGAGTTTTTCTATGTGATCCAGCCCTATATATTATATTACACTTATAAAATACCACGAAGCCCTTATGAATTAAAAGATAATTAGCGGTTCAACACGCACAAGACATTAGGCCTCAAGTGTCAAAAATGTCATGAAAGACCATAAATCATGGTCTGCTTGCATTGATCCCTTATAGAGTTAGTTTTTAAATCATCTCTTTAACACCTTGTAAATGTACAAACAACCATAAACCCAAGGGAAACTTTAATATGTTTTTCATACATATTTTAATTTCATCTCAAAGTGCTAGCTGCATAAAAATTAAGTCAGACTCACAAAAACTCATTGATTTCCTCGGGATAAAACCCATCTGTCCAAACTCATTTAGAGCCTTTTTGAAGCCGTAAAGTTATTCGTGCAACACTGAGGTCATTATAGGCATCCTGGGCTGGAGGAACTCTTGTGTAATTTTAAGAAGGCAATTTTGTTATATTTACTGTATTTAAATACAGTGCTACTTTTCAGGAACAAAAGCCTCACTGTGTGACTGTATTGAAAGTAAACCAGAAGCTGTGAAAAGCGAGATTTGTTCTTTTCGTTGTGATTAATGCACCTTTCTGCCAAAATTGAGACTTCTTAACTGAGCTCATTTAATACAAAGTAAACGAATTCTGCTCTTTGGATTTGATCCTCTGGCTAAACCCTATAGATAAGACTCTAACAGTGAATAGCTTTTCATTCTAAACAAAGGATGTTTTGATAGAAAGGTCAACGCCAAGGTCCTTTATATTGTGATAACAGGAAAGGGAAATGACATATTAATGGCAACCCATGCCATGGTGGTCTGGGCCGGGGGACACACAGTAGTAAAGACCATTCGGAAGTCAGAGAGGAGGTGGTGGGGACAAATGGGCTTGAGAAGCGCTGGAAAAAAGCTTCTTCTTAAAAAAAAAAAAAAAAAGAAAAGAAAAGAAAACCCTATTCCTAAAGACATTTTCTTTTATTAGGGACACACCAAGCAAAGTAGACGGAAGAGGATCTTAACACAACTTGCATTTTTCTCCATCCGGCCCCTTAGCGCTAAGCCAGGCAGCACAGTGTCACTGTGACCAGAAGTTATCGACAATGGATTTTTATTCCAGCAGAGGCTACGTATGCTCTAAAGCAGTTGGATAGGACAAATAAACTGAAATTCCTTCTGTCTGGGGACGTAGGAGATGAGGGGTTCCAAGCTGACAGCACAAGCCAAGAGGCCTTCCCTTTGTCCCGGTGATGCCTCTGGGCCAGCTGATGGCACTCTGGCCATGGCCCAGCCTAAGCCCAGCAGGACAAGTGGGCCGTGGAAGCCGTTCCTCTACTCCCCCCCGCCCCCCAATCTTACTCGCTAATGAATCTTTCTTCTCCGCTTCACTGGGAAGGTCTCATAAGAATCTAAGTCAGGACCCAGAAGTTTCTTACACCACCCAGTGAAACACTGGTTTAATTTTAGTGAAAACATCTCCCTTTCCTTAAGTAGATCCTGCTGATAAGGTGCAAGAGCAGAACTGAAAGGGGGTAACGTGAGTGAGTTCTTGGGTAAATTGGATGGTTTGGGGGATCCCCGGGTGGCTCAGTGATTTAGCACCTGCCTGATCCTGGAGTCCTGGGATCGAGTCCCACATCAGGCTCCCTGCATGGAGCCTGCTTCTCCCTCTGCCTGTGTCTCTGCCTCTCTCTGTGTGTCTCTTATGAATAAATAAATAAAATCTTTAAATAAATAAATAAATAAATAAATAAATAAATAAATAAATAAGATGGTTTGTTTCATTCCTTTTTTCCATTCTCTTCTTCAACAGATACTTCTTGGGCAGCTACTAGGTCCACAGTGCTAAGCAAGGTATTAAGAGAGACATGGGGATCCCTGGGTGGCGCAGCGGTTTAGCGCCTGCCTTTGGCCCAGGGCGCGATCCTGGAGACCCGGGATCAAATCCCACGTCGGGCTCCCGGTGCATGGAGCCTGCTTCTCCCTCTGCCTATGTCTCTGCCCACCCCCCCCTCTCTGTGTGACTATCATAAATAAATAAAAATTAAAAAAAAAAAAAAAACTTTAAGAGAGACAGATGTGAATAAGTCAGCCTCCACTCACGGTGCCAAAAAGAGATGGTCGTAGAAGCAGAGAAATCAGATCACATTTGGGCTCAGGGCAGAGCGCTGACTATCCTCGTCCAGGCTGGTGGCTTCGAGCCACTGCGTTGCCTGCTTCGGGACACTGGCCCACTCACCGGTCCCGGCTAAGGAGGAGTTGTTCGCATTTTCATCCCAAGGTTTGTACAGAAAGATTTCTCTGTCATGTGTTTTAGAAGGAGAAGAAGGGAAAGGATGGGGAAAAGGAGAAAATAGAGTAGGCCAAGTATTCTCAACCAGTGACTCTAAAGAAAATCAGAATTCAAGGGCATTTGAGTGGCTCAGGGTCTTGGGATCGGGTCCTGCATGGGGGCTGCCTACAGGGAGCCCGTGTCTCTGCCTCTCTCTTTGTGTCTCTCATGAATAAATAAAGTCTTAAAAAAAAAAAAATCAGAATTCAAGGTTTCTTGGAGAAAGTGGGTGTTTCCAGAGTGCCCCCTGCTGGCAGGCTGCCTTGGAACAACCACCAGTAAAATGGAAGGCAGGATGTTCTATGTGTACATTCACACACACATTCTATGCATCATGGAATCCTCCTGCCAGTTCTTCAGGGAACTGTTGGTATCATAGCCATTTTACAGGAGAGGTCCCCTGAGGTCCAGGGACTCAAGCAAGGTCATACATCCCACATGCGCCAGGAGTCAGGAAACAGACCCAGGCGTCTGCCTCTCACCCACATGAGTGCTTAACCACTCTGTTTTTCTCCTTTCAGTTTCTTAGTCAGTTGGTCAGCACGTGCATACTCGCTGTCAACACTGTGCTAGACATTTGAAATCAAGTCTTCTTGCTGCAGCATCCTGGGTACTTCCACAGCCTACAGGATGCTTGTAGAAAAAGGACAAGCTGGTGGGATCTAAGTTCAGGCAAGGACTCATTAATGCAAAGCATGAAGCAACATAAACCGACAGAACCCCTTAAAACACAGCCAGGTTCGGTACAAAAGGATGAACAGGAAGATTTCACTTTGCCCCAGATCCTCTGCCTGTCAAAGATGCTCACGTTACTGCACAGCCCACACCTCCACTTCTGGGAACACCCACGTTCACTTCTAAACATGACTCTCATGAGACCGTTGCTGTTTTCCTATTGAAAAATAAAATATTATATAGAGTTAGAAAACAGAATCCTTTATTTTCCCCTATTGTACAGGGCAAGCCAATGAAGTGTTTACCTTTATCTTTATTGGTCTCACCTTATTAGTCAAAATTAATAAAAGACATTCCAGAAAAGAAGTTTGCTTGAATGCAGAGTGAGAAGCTTCCTGATTCTCCCCCAAGGAGTAAAGGGGCTGTGGTAGGCATTCCGGAGGCCACCACATTCCTCCCCACTGATTAACTCTGCCCTTAGCCTATCAGTTGGGCCAAAGCTCTGCTCTCCATGCATTGTTAATAGAGTTATAAACAGAGTCTTACATACAACACAGTAAGTGCTTGAAGACTGTCCCTTCCGGTCCATTGTTCTCCTGCAGAATTTCCAGGCCCAGTGGGGCCTCACGCCTTCTTAGGATGACAGGTGGGATGAGGGTTTGCATAATGTAGCGGTTAAGTTCACAGACAGAATGAACCCAGTCATGCTACATGGGTAGCATATGGTGTGGAGGATAGTCTTTTTCTTTTCTGACCCTTTCAGTTTCCTTTTCTGTAAAATGGGGACAGTGACATTTACCTCAGGGCATTGTTGGGAGGATTAAATGAGATAATGAATGGAAAACACCTCTGACATGCCAAGTAGTATGGGACTTCTAAATGACTATTAAATTCTCATCTAGGGGCACCTGAGTGGCTCAGTTGGTTAAGCATCTGTCTTTGGCTCAGGTCATGAAATCTGGGTCCTGGAATGGAGACCCACCTTGGGCTCCTTGCTCCATGGGGAGTCTGCTTATCCCTCTGCCTCTGACCCTCTCCCTGCTTGTGCTCTCTCTCTCTCTCTCTTTGTCAAATAAATAAATAAAACCTTTAAAATAAATAAATTCTCATCTAGCTCAGAAGTGATGACTTCTTGGAGACACCCCCAGGAAACTTCTGGATCGAGTTTGGCTCTCTGTGGAAGGAAAACCTCAAATAGCAGCCTCTTCAATGATGGAAGTTTCTTTCTCTCTAATGCAATTTGTGCAGGCTAGACAGGGCTGGGGTGGTGGCTGCTTTGGCTCCTCTTGGGAGATGAAGTCTGATTTGCGGGAATTTTTCTAGAGATTTCTACCACACTTCTACTTACAGCTCATTGACCACACTTAGCCACAGGTAACGCTGGGAAAGTTGTATTTTTGAGGGGCTGAAAATCAAGTTGCTATTAATAACGAAAAGGAAAAGAATGGATATTTGTTAGGCAACTAGCTTTTGCTACCTTAATCCTGTTCTAATGTGAAAATCAATGGGGAAATTCTGAGAAATTAATGTTTGAAAATATCACGATCTTTTGATACTTAAAAGATATTTTAGGTTTGTTAAGATGAAACTAAACTAGTTATTTCAAATCAAACTTGGATATTTGCATTTAGAAAAGAACTGAAAAAATGGGAACTTTATTTTAAGACATTCAGAGCTTTTATACTTATAATATGTGTACTTTCCTGTATGTGTATTTACTTCAGTGGAAAACTTCTAAAAATTCAGAACTAATAAAAAGTCCTTTTTGAAAACACACACAAAATAAAACCCTCTCTAAATAACAGATAATAATGAGAAAAAGGCATCGTTGAGATCTTGGCAGTTCTTGGGGTGGTTATATCATGAATGAATGAATGAATGAATGAATGAATGATGAAAATCAATATTATGAGAAAAACAACTATTTTTTTTTTGTCTACAACTCATACAATTTCCATTTTCCCAGACGTAGGTTTTTTTTCCTGCCCTTTTGTATCACATTTGTCATATATATAACTTAAACAATTTATTTTGTGGCCAGAAAACAAATAATTCAGATACTGGTATTTTATTTTGCAAAATCGTATGAGAAGCAAGCAAATTTTTATAATGCATACTACAGCAATAGAATAATAATGCATATAATAACAGTAATAATGCATATTCTTCTGCTTCAGTAATGTTATAGTTTTCTCTGGAAATAATCTCTCCTGTAAGTCCCTCAAATTCCCAGATTTTAGTATTATCCTAGGATTTAGTTTCAAAAGAATTTCCTATTTTTAACAATATCTTCCTTTTTCCTTCAAAGAGAATTTCCTGTTTTGGAGAAGAAAGAAAAGCTCTGGAGAGTGAGGTGAAATGTAAACAGTCAGATCAGATAAGCTTCATGTACATTACAGGCCTTTATTTTGTTTTATGAACAATTTCTGTGAAAGAAGCAGGCCCTGAAATACGACCTGGTTATGAATTGTGGTTAGAAGCAGGTTGCTAGGAGACTTCTGATTGGCTTGGGATGATGTCATAGCCACAGCCAGGATGCCCATAATACCTAGTTAATACATTGCATCTAACGGTTCTCCTAATTTTTATGTATACATTTCATTTTGTAACTGCAATAAAACACTCCAAGCAACGCATTTCTGGGTAATTACTGCACTTTTCGAGCCCCTTGGGATCAGAGGTGTACTACATATGAATTAGGAAAGCACTTCGAGTCATAAAGAATTTCTCCTGTTGATAAATCTCTGTTGAGATTAGTGATTCGAATGAACAAGATGTAGGCTGGATCTGAAATCACTTGTGCTTTTTTTTAAGAGACATACTACGAAAAAAGCGAAAGGGTATACTTCTGAGGATGCTTCAGAACTGCCCTTGGACCTCAGGGGCCCAGAAAAAAGGAGTGAATACTTGAAAGCATGAAACTTATTTAAGGGTCCATTTCATCCCTTTACAGACAGAAATCAAAGATTGTGATCTCCAAGTGAGATGAACTCAATCCTCCATGGACTGTAGAAGCTCATCTTCTCCCAACCAATTCAAGATGGCTGGATTCTGAGATAAGGTGAATCAAAATTCCTTTGGTGTACCCTACCCTTTCCAACCCAGTTCAGAGAAAGTCAAACTCAGCATTACTGTGTGTGTGTGTGTGTGTGTGTGAGAGAGAGAGAGAGAGAGAGAGAGAGAGAGAGAAACAAAATGCCCCTTACTGCTACCTCCTTGAATTCACCAAGACAATCTCCTAAGCTTTAGTTGTCTCAACTCTTGTGATAGCTGCCCCCACCCCCATTCCCTTCCTTTCACTTATTTGTTTGACCTATTTATGTGTTAAGTTGTTCAGGAAGAAGCATTTAACATCTAAAGCCCATTTCACTTCTTTCTTTTTCTTCAAAAAAAATCTTAAAACATCATTTGTTTTTTCTTCATTAGAAAGAGGAAATGGTGTTTTATCAAAGGTAAATAGTCTTGAACGCCGATGGGCTGGAGTTCTGTTCACCACTCAAAGCCCGTGAAGTTTGATTAGGTACTAAACTTGGCACAGAGAATCCTTCATTCATCCCATCAGCCAAGTCACGCCACTGGTCTCAACTTTTGGAAAGTTAATTACCTACATGTTGCTCCTAAAGCCTGTGGGCAGCTGATTTATTTGATTATGGCTTAAGCAAATAATAATCAACTCTTCATCAAATTCGGTCAAAAGGAACTCAGACTCGAAACCTACCAACTGCCATTTTTAAAACTGGATTTGAAGAAGAGTGTGTTAAATATCCATGAGAAGACGCCTACGGTTAGAAAAGAAGTAAAAGCATATTTTATATTAGATATAAATATAATTTTACATTAGTTATAAATAGATATAAAATATAAATTAAATCATTAAGTCATTGCATGCTGCTTGTTTTGGGAGCTAAGCTGGCGACCAGAATTCAGTAAAATTCCCCTATATCTATATTGTTACCAACTAATATTTCAATGTCCAGGTCACCATAACAGAGATTCTATAGGCAACGCAGTCTCCAAAATTATAAGCACCTAACTTGCAAAGGCACCAATGTACTCATATCTGGCTACATCTTATATTCATAAATCATTTGAAACCAGCTGATGTTTCCCTCACATCTGAAAGCAGAATAGCAACTATACTGTCCTTGGTCAATCCTGCCACCTGGTGACTGGGGCAAGGAATTGTTTTGTACATCATCTTCCATTCTAGCTCCTTCCAATTACCCACCCTCTGCCCTCCCAAGGAGGGACATTGTATTCATAGTTCCATTAATTCCAACTCCACAGCATTTTTTTTAACACATGCACACTTTTCCCCCCTTACTCCATATCTTCATCTCTGCTGCTGCTTTACTCATGATCAACTCACCCTCTTCCTTTTTCCATCACTTTTTCTATTTTTGAGTCAGTGACTCTATACCTCGCTTATATGGCAAGAACACTTTATTGATTTATTCAACCAAAATGTTTAGCAGAGCTGTGAACGAGACAAAACAGGTCCTTTTCCTTACGGAGCTAATATCAGGTGGGAGAAAGAAACAAAAATTACATAAATATTATATAAGCATGCCTGGGTGGCTTAGTAGGTTGAGCATCTGTCTCTTGTTTTCAGCTCAGGTCATGATCTTGGAGTCATGAAATTGAATCCCACCTCAGGTTCTGCACTCACTCAAGGAGCCTGCTTGAGTTTCTCTCTCCCTGTCTGCCCCTCCTCCCAACTTGTGCTCCCCACTCAAATAAATAAATAAATAAATAAATAAATAAATAAATAAATCTTTAAAAATATATATAATAGAATTCTAGGGTGTGACAAGTGCTGTGAAGAAAAATAAGGCATGGTAAGGAGATGAAAGATGATGAGAAGCCACAATAAAATATCATTTCACATCCATCAGAAGGCCAGAAATGTCTGGCAATGGTGTGTGTCAACCACCATTTGAGGGCTGTGAATTGCTGCAACCACTTTGATAAACAGTTTGGTATTATTTACCAAAGGTTATCATGCACAAGGCCTCTGAGGCTACCAATCCAATCCTGGAGAAAGTCCTTCGAAGACACTCATAGGATCATTGCTCACAATGACAAAGATCTGGAAAAATCTAAATGCTCACCCATAGCAGAGTGAATAAAGTGTGTTATTGTCTGATAATAGGATAATATTCATAATGAAAATCAATAAACCACCACTGCACATGTCAATACCAGTGATTTTCAAAGATATATTGAACAAAATCACAACTGTAGAATGATTCTATGTAAATTTCAAAAATAGGCAAAAACCAAACAATGAAATGTTCAAGAACACATATACAGCTGTGATAAGGGGGAAAAAAACCATAAAGAAAGCATGGTCATTATTAACATGAAATTCATCAGTACGGTTAAATTTGAGGAAGAAAGAAGGAAAGAAAATTGGTTATAGACCTACCAGGGCTGCCAAAGTGCGGTGATGTCTTATCCATCAACTGGATTTAAGATGCACTGGATTCATTCCATGTTGACTTTGTAATTATTATTCAAAGCATATATGAATCGTGGATACATACTTGCATACATTTCACAGAAAAAGAGTTTCTTGAAAAGGGAGAAAAGAGGGCAGCCTGGGTGACTGAGCGGTTTAGCGCGGCCTTCAGCCCAGGGCCTGATCCTGGAGGCCTGGGATCGAGTCCCACATCGGGCTCCCTGCATGGAGTCTGCTTCTCCCTCTGCCTGTGTCTCTGCTTCTCTCTCTGTGTGTTTCTCATTAATAAATAAATAAAATCTTTAAAAAAAATAAAAATAAAACAAAAAAGGAAAAAAAGGGTTTTAACACAAGATACAGGGAAAGGCCTCCTGAAGAGCTAATACTGAGCAGAGACCCAACTGATATGGAGAGACATATCAAAAGAAGGCCTGAGGAGAGGGGTGCCTGGGAGGCTCAGTTGGTGAAACATCTGCCTTTGGCTCAGGTCAGGATCCCAGACTCCTGGGATTAAGCCCTGCATTGGGCTCCCTGTTCAGTGGAGAGTCTGTTTCTCCCCCTCCTGGCCACCACTCCCTCCCTGCTCATGCTCTTTCTCACTATCTCTTTCTCTTACTCTCAAATAAATAAAATCTTAAAAAAAAAAAAAAAAGCCTAAGGAGAAAGTCATCCAAGGAACAGGGTAAAACAAATGTAAAGACCCAGAAGCAAATGACTTTGGTGGTTTCCAGAACCAAGAAGAAAGTCTATAAGACTTGAGGGAAGAAGAGAAGCATATGAAATTTATCCAAAAGTAAAAGGAGCAAATCAAGTGGAATCTTATAGATTAGTTCAAGTGGTGTACCTGCCCAAAGAAAAGGAAAGTAATATTGAGGAAAGTAATATTGGTAAGAGAAATTAGGAATATGAATAAACTCTTGTATGATCACAGAAATTCTACGTGCTATGCCTTAGCATTAAAGATAATATTGTATGTATGTATGTGAGTATATATGCATGCAGTATGCACATTCATGCATACGCACATGGAGTAGTAGCAATGCCACCACCAGCACACAGTACTAGATGGAAGTTTCTAAAAAAAAAAAAAAAAAAGGAAATAGCCCTTTGCCCCACCCCCATTCCATCTACCATTCCATTCCTCAAACAGCAACTTTTAATATTTCTGTATTATTCTGTATTCAGTATTCTCTTTTCATCTGTAAACTGAAGACTATGCTATAACCACTCTTCCTTGGTGAATCAACTCTGAAGATTATCCACCAACTGAGTCTTTGCCATGGAAATGCAAATTTAGCTCATGTGTAGCACCCTTTAGCCTCTCTTTTATCCAGTATTTATGTCATGGCAATATCAAATAATATACTGAAATTTGTATCCCAAGTTCCAGCAACTTTAGACAATTTCTCTCAAATCCTTGGAGATATACTATTAGGCTATGTTAGTCATAGTTAATCTTTCATGATTTGGCTATGGCTTGACTCTTAAGCCAGAAACATTTTGTTCAGTGATGTAACTATGTAAATATTGCTTCCCGAAGAACAAGGAAAGGTAATTGAATTATATCTCCTTTTCTAGGGGTTTAGTGTTGTGACTTTTTTCTCCACTCAATAGAGGATGGGCTTTTCATCAAAGGCAAGTAAATTTTTGTTGCTGATATTATTATCAATTGCACAATGGCATGCCACATTTAAAGCTCCACATACTTACCTTCTGGTTTGATTTGGTCTGGTTGCTGTTGTTGCTGCTCATTGATGCTAGTTTTTTTTTTATTATTTGATTTTTGGGTTACTTTTATTTTGAGTGATTGCCTTAAAAAAGCATTTTGTGCACAATGCAGTGCTAAACATCAATGTTTAAGTTCACACATTAGACCCGAGAGATCTTTTTAACCAAATTACTTGGTTATATACCTGGAAAAGAATAAAAGAATATTTGCCATGAACTATAGTGGAAAAGAATATTTTTAGAAAATTTGAAATAAAACAAAACATTAGAACAGTGTAACATCCCAGAAGTGGCTCTCTCATCCAAGCCTCAAATTTTGTATCTAAAAAATGTGGATTAAACAATATCCTAGGCTCTTTTCATCTTGCCCAAATGTAAGCAATGTATTTAATGTATATTTAACTCTCCACTGTACCATAATTTGTCTTCTTTCTTATTGTTTCTATTTCACAAGATCTACTCCATTCTTTTTCTACTGACTTTCTTCTTGGAACCTAATGAGTTGATTTAAGCCAAATGATTTCTAGGTCTTCTGAACAGCTCATATCCTGCAACTACTTCCTATGGGGCTCCTTACTCAGAATGGATGCCTTTGTGATAAACTTTCTGAATGTTCCCTAAATGTTTGAAAATATTATTTGGTTACTTACATTGTGATGATAGTTTGGCTAGATATAAAAATTTTTTATTAAAAAATAATTTTCTCTGAACTTTTAATATATGGCTCCACTGTCCTCTCATATCCATAGTCAGTTACAAAAGGTTAGATGCCATCAAATTTGGATTCTTTGTGGGTAATCTAGTATTTTTTCTAAATATGCAGAATCTTTTAAGATCTTTTATTTTATTTTTAGGATCTTTTATTTTAGGACATTTATTGATCTAAAATTTCACAATGATGTTTGTGAGTGTGTCATTTTTCACTGGATGGGCCTTTATTGAATATTTATTTCTGTCTTTAGTTCTATATAATTTTGTTTGATTTTCTCCCACCTAGTTTCCTTTGATTTCTCTGTCTCAAATCCCTATTTATATGATGCTAAATTTAGTTGATTGAAATCCTATCTCCACTTTGTCTCTTTCTCTCATGTATTCTATGTTAAAATCTCTCAGCTACTAATTGGCTTCTATCTCTTTTCTTTGTTATAATATTCTCTTAGTTGATTGTTTTATTGTCATTTTATGAAATATTGGGAGAAAGGATAAATAAATGTGCTCCTTATATCTCCTTGAGTTTGAAATCAAGATCTTACAAAATATAGTTCATATTCAATAATCTTACATTTAGTCAAGCTGAAAAAGACCTATGGTATTGCTTAATCCACATTTTTTTTCAAGTAGGAAAATTGAGCCCTACATAGAGGAGCCACATTTTGGGTAACATTGTTTTAATGCAGTGTTTTTACTTAAAATACTCCAAGTATTATTGTCTACTATGGTTCATGGCAGATAATCTTTTCCAGCTATGAATAATTTGGTTAAGGAGGTCTCATGTGTGAACTCGAAATTTCTAACACTGATATGTGGGGTTAAGGCCACTTATGTGTGAACTTTTAAAATAAAATTGTTCTTTAGGGGCGTCTGGGTGGCTCAGTCAGTTGGGTGATGGACTCTTGGTTTCAGCTCAGGTCATGATCTCTGGGCCCTGGAATTGAGCCTTGCATAGGGCTCTGTGCTCAGTGAGGAGTATGCTAATTCCTCTCCCTCCCCCTCTGCTCCTCCCCCTATTTGCTCTCTCTCTCTCTCTCAAATAAATAAATAAAATCTTTAAATATATATAAGTATAAATATATATTTTATATAAAAATATATAAATATATAAATTTAAATATATATATATATATATATATATATATATATATATATATATATATAACCTGTGTTTTTAAATTGAGATTATCTATAGAGGAGTAGATAATTTGGAAATATATATTGTGATTGTAATAAAAACAGTACAGTTCTGTTTGGAGGTAGTAGTATAAAATTCAGGTGTTTTTTTTTAAAGCAGATCTTATAGGGCCCTAACTTTATATCTGTGGTTTAAAATCTCCTTTCAGAGACTAGACTGCATCTCTTATCTTTAATATATTAGTTGCTAGATTACAACAGCCTAGCTGCTGCTATGCACTTTTTTTTTCTCTTGATAGCATGCTTCTTTTCTCTTAAAACACCATCTCTCTCTCTCTCTCTCTCTCTCTCTCTCTCTCTCTCTCTCACACACACACACACACACACAAACACACACACACAGAGCCAATTAAAGGAAGCTTCCCAGAGTGCCAATCAATAAGAGCAGATGAAACCTCACTGAAAATGTCAGGAGATGAAGAAAATTGTGTTTACCTAGACTCCTATGTAGAAAACTGTATATGATCAAGAGAAAAATGTTGGAAAGCCCCTTATAAGGCATGGAGTGGGATGGAACCTTGGTGGGGTAAGCTAGAGCAACTAAAATGTTCTAAAGAGACAGGATCCTGTTAACAGAGGGCTTTTGTGTTTCTAGGCAAGTATTCTTATTACTTCATATTCACACATCGACAAAGGAGGGATCCCTTGCTCTAACAACACTCAATACTGGACAGATGAGATTGACAATATTTTGTTAGTTGTATATACTCACAACCTGGGGAAGCAGGACATCGCATGCCATGGAGGACCACACAGGGTTGTACTGAGAAGTAGAATGAAGTATCAGAGGCTGTGGGAGACAAGACATGTGGTAACAAGCGGTTGAAGTGTCCCTTGGTTCCTGCAGGAGGATATGATTGGCTTGTTTGAGTAATTTCACAGGCTAGCAGGGAAATGAAACCCAGTAGGTTGAGGACCAGGTGGAGTGCAGCTGGTCTGACCGATGGAACAATCAGCTGGGTAGGGTCCTTTCTCATTGGGTAGGGTACCTAACTGGCGAGAGCAGGGGAGATTAAACCTTCGGGACTCTGTAAAAATCAAAAATACCAAGGCAGGAATTGAAATTTTGGGTGTCCTACTACAGTGAGGTATACAAGTTGGGGCAGAGCTTAGAACAATAGGAGAGATTGAACACAACCACAAAGGTCCTGATGTCCAACCTCTTTACTCATTCCTGAGCCCCTCCTCCAAATAGTGTTGAACATATTGTTATGGACTGAACTGTGTTCCCTCAAATTCATATGTTGAAGGCCCTAATCCCCAGTGTTGCTGTGTTTGGAGACAGGGGATTTAGAGAGGTAATGAAGGTTAAATGAGGTCATAAAGCTGGAGCCGTGCTGTAGTAGGACTGGTGTCCTTGTTAGAAGAAGAAGAGATACCAGATCTCTCCCTCCCTCTTCCTCTCTCTCTGTACTTATGAAGGAAGGCCATGTGATGACACAGTGTGAAGGCTACCTTCTTTGTGTCAGGGAGTGAGGTCTCACCGGAAACCTACCCTGGTGGCATCTTGATCTTGGACTCCCATTCTCCAGAACTGTGAGAAAATAAATTTCTGTTATTTTTTTTTTCTTTTTAAGATTTTATTTATTTATTCATGAGAGAGACAGAGAGAGAGAAACAGAGACACAGGCAGAGGGAGAAGCAGGCTCCAGGCAGGGAGCACGATGTGGGACTCCAGGATCACACCCTGGGCCGAAGGCAGACACTAAACTGTTGAGCCACCCAGGGATCCCCTAAATTTCTGTTCTTTAAGCCATCCAGTGTGTGGTGTTTTGTTATAGCAGCCTGAGCCTACTGATACACATATAAAATAAAAATTGATTTGATGAAAGAGAAATTCTTAGCCGCTGAGGGCACTCCTGCTCAGTCTGGCCTACATACAGACTCTTAGCACTTGCCTTCAACCCCTGATTCCCTCTCCACCATTCAAGAGTATAGACATTAAAGCTAAACGCTAGAGTGCTTTTTAGAAAACTGGAAAATAACAGCAATAACAATGCCACCCGAAGGTCCCCAACCCCAGTATTAAACCACACTCTCTCTCCTGGCCTAACCTTGCGGGATCCAGGCTCCCTCCCTCAGCCTCAGTTTCCCTGGTTGTAAAGTAAGGGAAGAGTATTAATAGAGAGCCCATAAATTCCCTTTCAGCTGTGACATTCCATGGCTCTACGACAATAATTGTTTTGCTCCCATAGGTCTTACATAATTCCATTTGCTAATAGTCTAATTTATAATTTTGAATAATATAGCAATAGCAATTAGCACAAATTTAAGTTCATGGAGGCAGCTTCTCCACGAAGCACCCCTCTGGCTATAATTTCCATATGCACATTTGCGCAATTGCTTCTCTCTGTAATACTGATTTTAACAACCTTATTTAGCAGATCATGCTTTTGAAATGCCAGGAGAGAACTAAATAAAGTCAAGGGTCAAAAGCATGACATGCTTCTGTATAAAATTAAAAGTTAATTACTAGCTGCATCGAGGGGCCAGGACTATTTTAATTTTGGAGTCATTAGCCTGACTATTTAGAATCTATGTTTTAACTATAGCATTAGAGAGTCAGCTGACTTGCATTTGCTGCAGAGAGCGAGTCAGTCGTCCCCAAGCAGAAACTCTATATGCCACGGCTTCGCTGACCTTTCTCCTTAACTGCTTGCTGCTCATATTGAAATCATGATCACTGACTTGTTTGTTAAAGTCATCATAAAACTTAATGTGTTTTTTTAAATGCCCTCTAGCAAAATGCATTTAGGAGGAAGTATATAGGAACAAGGTTTCCTTCGTCACATTAAAGGGCCTGACATTTGGCAACACATATTTATTTGGGGCAGTAATTTAGGATCATGTTAGAAAACCCAGTAGTCTGGGTGGCACGGGGAGCAGCAGCGAGGTACCCCGAGAAACTCCTGGAAATAAGGAAAGGGGCTTACTCTCTAGGAGGCCAAGTTAAAGAAATAATAATAAACATTTGAATATGATAATAGAGGAGGAAAATCACCTTAAAGAAGCAGGATGCCTCTTAGGCAAGATTTGACTATAATTCCTCACTAAATGTTTCCTGAAGTGTGTTCTGTGGATAGCTAATTCCATAACTAGTGTAGTTGTTTAGCTAGGGAAAAAAAAAAAAAAAGATTTCTGCAATCAAATAGATTAGAGATCATGCTTTAGAAATAATTTAAATGATTGTAAAAATGTTTCTACCAAGCAGGACTTTGCAGAACCCACAGCACACTAATAGGATTGCAAAAGGAAGCATTAGTCTGCCGTGTTTCCCAAAGTTATGTTTGCTCGTGGATCACTTTTTTTGTGTGGGTTCCTTGCAGGACTGGTACTTGGAAAGATAGGAGAAACAGAACAAAACCAACCTTTGGGTAACGCTCTATTAAGATGACTAAAGAAAGACTCTGTCAACCAAAAAGAAGGAAATCACCAAGGGAGCAGGAGAATCCATTACTGCTGTGCCCTTTAAACCACTGGGCAGTGGAGTAGGTGGCCGGGCTCTAGGGCCTGAGTGACCAGCTGCTCCCTCCTCCAATGGTGAGATGGAGATGATAAGTCCTGCTTAACTTGAATGAGGAACAGGTTACCATGACTCCAAGGCCCCACCTGCTCTATTTATCAGAAAGTCCCATCTTTATGGGACTTCTATGAACCAGGGAGTGAGGTCTCCCTCAATATTCCTAAGAATCACTGCGGAGTCAATTCTATGGTTTCACCTTAAAACCCTCACCAACTGTTTTCTAGAATTACAGTGCCTCGGCATTGGCTTGAAGGGGCTCCTCTTCTCACCAGTCATTCATTGGCTTGGTGGAAAGGTAATAACTAAGCAACCCAGAAGCCTATGAGGGGGCTTCTTAGCCTATCCCTTCCCTGTGGAAAATCTGCACTGGAAACAAAGTCAGATGAGAGACTTCATTAGATGTTGGGGAAGCCCAAGTCACGTGAGTTAGATGTCTCCACCTGCAGAAAGGGTCATGCATAAGACTGAAGACCACAGATATTTTGCCCAAGGGTAAGGCAAGAAGAACTTCTGGGCATTGACAAGTGAGTATTTTTCTAGAGAAAAGAAGGCATCTAGGAAAAGGGAACCATAAACAAAGTCAGAAAGCATGAAAATAGTGTGACAAGAGTGAAGGAGTGAAGCCTCCGTAGAGACTGAGCAAGACAGAAAAGGCGTCCATCATTCTCTTCTGCCATTTTCAGTCTTGTCCACAGATACCTGTGGACCTTCAGCCTTCTCTGACCCATAGTATGTTGCTCTTAGAAGATTGTAGAGTTTGCTAAGGTTTGATGCCAGATATCAAAACCCCTAAGGCCTGGGCTTTTTGCCTAAGAAAACATTTTGGTTCTTAGACCTACTGTGTGTCCAACATGGCTTACTTCTGAAGAAATAAGTAGAAGCACATCATGGGAATTGAAGACAATACGCTCAACCTGAAACACTCAGCCACGACATGCAATGAAATATCATCACTCATAGAAGGGAAGCAAATCTCAACTTTTAAATGAGTTAACAGAGCATGAGGGTCACTCAGCCTTTCTCCCATAGAAGGATAGTTACCAAACATCATTCACAGTGAGAGTATTCATTGCTTTTGTTCTGAAATTTTTCCCCACGAGGCTTTTATCATGTCACTTAGGTTCTTTATCTCCATTTTTTCTCACAACCTAATCTAATGTTTGTGCAACCACATGATCAAAAATCATATCCAACAGAAGGGGCTGTGCAGAGTTCTACAGTCATGGAGATGGGCTTTGAGAACCCATCTGAGTACTTACCTCCTCTCCTAAGAGCAACAAACCAGAAGGGACACTGATTTTGGACTGTAAGTAGCATGGTTTGAATGAATGAAGGAATGAATGTGCAGACAGAGAAATGGAAGCATCTCTTCTAGGATTTTCAAGAACACAGTTGAAACGATCATGGAGATGTAAAAAACTGCATAGTCAGCCGATTTCAATCCATACCTTAAGAAGTTGAAGTCTCAAAAAATGTGCCCTGATTGTGGCATCCTCCTTGTGGACACAGTATGAAAGCCGAGTTAACTCTGTCCACGAACAAGGTGGGTGTTGTGATTGTCTCCTCGCTCAGGCTCCTGGAAGAGGCAGCTCTTTCACAGTACTATGGAAGTAACTGGAAGTTATGGAGTGTTCCATCTGTTACCCCTATCAGCTCCAATACCCCGGCCCCAGCAATGGGAATTGCTTGTGGGGTATGCTGAGGAGCTGTATAATCAAAAATCAATGATCCAAACGGAGGTCTGTTGTTCTACAGCTGAGCTGGTGTAATATTACAATGCCAATCCTAATGGAGTTACATAGAATCCATCAAAATATCAGGATGCAGGGGTCAATGAGGACCGCAATGCCTCACTTCCTGGCAATTACCACTTATTACTGGGGCAATGCTTTCCCTCTGCTATTCAACTTACTTCAATAAATGATATTAGGCGACCCTGCAGGGGCAGTCAATAGAGCATTGTTTTATTGTCACAGCTTCATAGTCAGATCAATACCTCAGTCTTCTGAGACGTAGGTGAGAACCCCTGAATATGGCACTAATGAAATCATGGGTTTTTATGATTTTGAAATTACACATTTCATTCCCACTTCATCTTTAATGTCAGCAAGGCTATTAATGGTGGGAAGGGTCTGTCCTCTAAAACTTTAGTGATGTTTATACTCAAAGGGAACAGAAATCTGTTCCCTAAAAGGAGCAAAAAAAGTTTCATGAAAAACTTACTTCCTTAGGATTCTTCCTCAGTTGCTCCTAACCACTCTGCTGATTTCCTTGGGGTTAATTGTATGGGGTCCTCTCCCCACCACCTTTGGTTTTAAAGACAGAAATATGAATAACCGTGATTTCCTAATCTCATGAGAGGGCAGGAGAAGAATATGAAGAAGTAGTAGGGATGATTCCACCATTAATTCTCTTCCCTTCATTGGGCTTTCCTTTCCCTATAATTACAATGGGGATTAGATTTGAATGGCATTTATAAACTTGTGACTTTTGAACCACACAACCCCTGAATATGGCACTAATGAAATCATGGGTTTTTATGATTTTGAAAATACCAATATGTTGTGTGTGTCCTTTATTAATAATAATAAAGAACCCTTAATAATAAAGAAGCCTTTATTATTATTGTTATTATCATTATTATTATTATTTACCACTTTAATGCTTTTAGATAGGGCATGCATTTCTGTATTCTCATAGTCCCTACCAATCCTCCTTATTGTATCACATAGGGCCTGCTGCAACATTGGGATTTCATTGCTGGCTCCTCCTGTGACTTATCTGAGTATTCATCTCTAGACAAGATGGTTATAGTAAGCAGTTTATAATAGGAATAATATCATAACTGCTATTCAATGAATTCTTGCTCTGAATCAGGCATGGTACAACTTTGTACACATCACCACCAAGTAATTTCACACTTGCAACAGCCTTATGGAGTGATATGATCATTTTTCTTTAATTTCCAGATGAGGAGACAAAGGCTCAGAGAGTTGATAGGGCTCTAAGTGTGGTGACCCGTCCCCACAGCTAGCAGGTGGTAGAGTCAGAGTTCAAACTCAAGTCCAGCAAAACTCCAGGATCCCCCTTCCCGACCATGAGGCATGTTTTCTCTCAGCTCTGACTTTATTTCTACAACTTACCCCACAGGACCAGATACAGTGGCTTTGCTACTTTTGATGGATTAAATTAAGAGATATTCACCCAACTAAGAGTCAGGTGTGCTGTAAGAGAAAGCCCGGTTAATTTGGGGTCAGAAGTCTTCATTCTGGCTCCTCCCTCACCCTATCTGTGGCTGGGAGCAATTCTCTTAACATATCTTCATTTCTGTTTCTTCATCTGCAAAATGAGATCCATACCCCCTACCCTCTAGGGCTGTCAAAGGGATTAAATGGAAAAGCATTAGTAGATGTTCTGTCTACAAGCAGTGATGCAGTTAGAGTTGCAGGCCAAATTCAGATTACTTTGACTTTTGATCTTGTTCAACTTTAAGACATTACTGATGCTTGTACTATACTTTTTCCCCAAAGATTTATTCATTTATTTGAGAGAGAGAGAGAGAGAGAGCATGAGTGAGGGGTGGGGGAGAGGAAGAGGGAAAGAGAATCCTCAGACTCCCCACTGAGTGAGGAGCCCAGCCAACACCAGGCTCAATCCCAGCACCCTGATATCGTGACCTGAGCCAAAATCAAGAGTCTGCTACTTAACCAACTGAGCCACCCTCGCACCCCATACTATAAATTTAAAAAAAAAAAACTATTTTTGTTCAGATTTGCTGTAGAATCACCCTCAGGATGATCCAGGCTTCCTATCTGCATAACTGATACCATTTCAATGAACATGACCAAAATTTCATCCTTCGATGATGAACACCTGAATCCCAATGATTTATTAGGAAAGGTTGTATTAGACTCAAGTAATGGGTGGAGTGGTAACTCTTGGCAGCTTCTGGGTGAGCTTCTATTGGGTCTGAGAAAAAGCTTATTGGGGTTGCATTAGCTTATTTACTCTTCTCTTTATCAAGGGACTTCATGCCTATGTGTGTAACAGCCCAGACTGTGTAGCAGGTACCTTTTTATGAGCAAGAATGTGGAGCCTTCACCCCACTCTTTCTGATTGGACACAAAGCAGTTTTATTTCTAGGAAGGTAGCATAAGGTAGTCAGTCAATTAGAACATGGGATTTCCTGACAATAAACCTGATTCAGAGCCAGCACACAGCAGCCATGTGGTTTTGGGTCTTTACTGCAATTTCCCTGTTTCAGGTCCCTTATCTGTGAAATGGGGCAATAAAGAACATTGCAGTAAGGATTGAGTGTGAAGAACTCATGACAATTTCTGATTTAATATGTGTCATTGCTCAACATGTTAGCTGTTATGTTACTTTGATAATGCATTTATTGATTAGGTAAATGATCTATATATTAAACAATTAAAAACCACTATTTTTTTCTTTTTTGGCTGGCTACTCTCTGAGAAAATACTATTCCTTGCATGCTATTCTACATTCAGATTATTGCATTCTAGTCTCTGCCTCCTTAACACCCTAAAAATGGTCCTCAGAGCTCACTAAGGCTTTTCTAAACATGACAAGTAAGGGCCACCTCTCAGCCCTGACTGAATCACTCCAGACTCCCAGTGATGTGTCTCTGCTCTGATCTCTCTTAGTCCTTGTTGTATCTCCTTTCTGACAAGAATGGCTTCTAGTACTGTATTAGAGTATTATTATGGGACACCTGGGTGGCTCAATGATTGATCATCTGCCTTCGGCTCAAGTTGTGATCCCGGAGTCCTGGGGTCAAGTCCTTCATTGGGCTCCCCCGTGGAGCCCAATGTGGAATCCAAGTGGCTAAAGGGTAGGAGCATACATTAACCCCTAATGCAGGGCTTCTCAACCTTTGCACCATTATCATTTTGGCCCAGATAATTCTTTATTGGGGCAAGGCTGTCCTGTGCATTGTAGGACGTTTAACAACATCCCTGAGTTCTACCTACTGGATGCCATTAGCATCCCCTCTTGTGACCATCAAAAATGTCTCCAGACATGGCCATGTTCCCCTGGGGAACACAAAAGTCATCCTCGGTTGAGAACTCTAGTGAGACTCTGACCCCATGGAATGAAAAACTTGCCCTTAGCTAACAGCACTTTAGGAAAATGTTTTCCAATTTCTTTAGGTAGAGCTTGATTTTTAGGTGTTTTGTTAAACTTTGTCTTACACTTCAAGAAATGAATTGAGTGTCAGGGCTTTGAGTCTTTGTTTTAAATTTGGAATGCAATTTGAGGAGTTTGGTTCAGCAACAGAGCTTTAAATATGCTCCACATGATAAATGGACAATGGATCCTGGAGGGAATCTTATACACAGCTGCCAATGACACAAGTATGCCAGCCTCTTGAACCCAAGGACCAGAGAACGCCTGTCTGGGGAGACCTGGAGCAAAGAACCTCACAAGGAGCCCATGCCTCTGGACTCCCCGACCAAGAACATGCGACCGTGGAACCAAAGAAGGCACAGAATGAGAAATCACAGGCCTCCTCACTCCTGCCCCCGCACATCCCACATCAGACAGGCTCTCGTGAGCAAAATGAATTCTCTTCCTGGGCAGAGGCACCCAGAAAGAGGAAATGTGTGAAAATCATCCTGCTTTCCCCTGTGGCATTTCATCTCCTGACCGGGTGAGGTTTCCAGATGTAAATACAAACTCATTATCTAATGCGAGGCTGAATAAGCGGCCAGATACGCAGATATAAATTACCCCTTTTACCTTCTCTGAGGGTGTTGAGAGGCAAACAGATTGCCTGCCCTCTTCTGTTCTCATTTTAAATGGGTCAGAGCATCGGTGGAACTAGATAATTCACTCCAATCCACTAGATGTAAGCACCTCATAAATTTCATAATCAGTCCTAGCATTCTCCTTTTCATAAGCTGTATGTCTTCAGCAGCGTTAATTACATGACTGGTAATGGTCTCTCATTTTGAATCCCTGTTTTGGATGAAATATGGTCCGGCCCCGAGCAGGCCCCCCGAGGCAGGGCCCTTTGCAGCCAGACATCAAAGGGTTTCCCGAAGCCCAGGGAGCAAATACAGGGAGAGAGTCGAAATGGGCCAAGAGCTGTGTGTCAAATGTTATTTCGACTTTTAAAACTACACAGGGAAAGAAAATATACACATAGTGGGCCTTTCGAACCCTTTTATTGGTTTATATCCCACACAATCTTCTAAGCCTTACCTTAAATGATTAAATGACACTCGCTCTGATTGGCCTTTCCTGGCCACCTCTCCTATACCCTTCTGCCCATGCACACCTTTGGCAATATTCTTGGTTCTCCTAGAAGGTCCTAGAGGATGTCATCATTTCCCCTCATGACTGAGCGGGATGTGCCATAATTACTGATTTCTTGCCGGTCTCCCCCACGTCGGCCTTGCTTCTAGGTACGTGGCACATGGAAGACACTGGAAAACTATTTGTGGTATGTTCATGAATGGCCAGCTGGGGCATAATTACAAAGTAAGCAGACTTTATCACGTCAACCCATCTGCCTCCCTCCAGCAATGACGAAGCAGACAGAATGACTTTTGTTGTCCTGAAAAATCCTGGGTACGGGTCCTTCCACTAAAGACCTGAGCAGTTCACTCTAACTTCTCTGCTTCAATTTCTTCAGCTGTAAAATAGGAGGATCGGCACGCCTGGGTGGCTCAGTGATTGAGCATCTATCTGCCTTCGGCCCAGGTCGTGATCCCGGGGTCCTGGGATCGAGTCCCGCATCGGGCCTCCACAGGGAGCCTGCTTCTCCCTCTGCCTGTGTCTCTGCCTCTCTGTGCATTTCATGATTAAATCGATAAAATCTTTTTTTTAAAAATAAGGAGGATAGTACCTAATGCGTGCGGTTGTAATTACAGACAGAGAAGGAACGAGGAGTCAAAGGTAATGCGTCGACAAAGCAGGTAGTGGGATCTCCTCAGCCAGGACTGGAGAGCAAGGAACCAGCTTCCCCATCTGCCAGCCTGGTGGCTTTAGGAGGCTGGCTTCATCTCTCTGTGTCTGTAAAACAGCAGTGAAATGATCTCCCTCACAGAGTTTTCCTGAAATTTGGGTGTGAAAGGGTTTGGGGGAAAAACATGCTAGTGGATATTAGTTGGTATGAAGTTTATTATCGTGGAAATGTCAGGGCCCAGGAGAACTCAAGGCTTTCCTCAGCGAAGATCAGTGTCTGAACCAGAAAGAGAATCCAGAAGAAACTAGGGAGAAGGGAGCTAGAGATGGAATTCAAGCTTTCTGCCTTGAGAGAGAAGTCATCACTGGCTGCTTTTTCGAGAAGCCTCACCGGAAGCATCTCAGGAATTCCACGCGCTGTTCCGCCTCTCCTAGAATAAGGCCCTGATTTGATTAAACCCAAGGGATGTGAAACTAGTTCTCCCATCCTTTTTCCCAACTGCAAGCCGAGGGATAGTTCTAACACTGCAGGATACTTGACACATCCTGAATTAAACACGAATTTTAAAAAGTCAAAAATGCAATTTAATGGCTCTGGGAAAGGGAGTAAAGGTAGGGTGGAGCGTAACTGAATCCGGACGCTGAACGGGGTCCTCCTCGGTGACACCCCTCTCTTCTGGGAGCGCTGCTCTTCTGTGGGGTGGCTGCATCGTCGTCAGTGGAGTCTCCACGCCAGGGGGCTGCTGGCTGCTGACGGCTCCGGGCCCCCTTCCCCAAGAGCCCGAGCCCCGGGCTGCACCAGCTCAGGTCACATGCCCTCCCAGAATGGTCGGCCAGCTAACCCTGGACTCGGTGGAAAAGGTGGTGTCAGCCCCACCTTAGCACCTGGGCCCTGATAAATGGCAGGAGGTGAAGAGTTTTTCCTGAAGAAGTTCCAGAAAGGTGAAACTCCTCGATCCACTCCTCAGAGATTTTGGAAGCTTACGATCGACTAGGACCTTCAGATCTAGCTCAGTGATGCTCCCTAAATCTGCATTTTGCTAGCCAGGAATTTTCCCGTTCGTGCTTTTTCATGCCAAGAAACCACACTTTCTGGACCCTATTCCTTCCCCGGGTTCATCCTGGCAGCTCACTGGGTTTTGAACTCCACTAGGGGCTGAAGGCCAGGAGCTGCTATTGCCTGAGCCCCAGAAGCCGTACGATAAAGTCTGATTGGGGGGCTCATGGTTGCCCGGGGTTCTGGAATTAATTCACATGCTGCTTGTTTTATGCAGACTTACCGATTGTGCCCAGTGTCACGAACTGTACTGAAAACTCTTAACACCTTTTAAAACTCGATTCACTTTTGATGCCATAAGAAAGATCGGGCCAATAAATAAGAACTAGAATCCATTTGTGGTCCATTTTGCTAAAGTATATTAAATATCGCCTGCAATTTGAACTTGCCTTATAAAATGTTTACATGCCATTAAATAGTCCTAACATCCCTTGTGTAAATTAAGCAGGCTGTGATGTTCCTTATTCCAAGGAGCACCAGCGCTTAAAGCTGTAAAATACTTTCATGCAATAAATCAAATACTTTGCTCCTAAAAGCAGGATTATAAATATAAAAGGCAACAATACTGACCTCGGTTGTCTGCACTTGAAATGCTTTGGGAAATGTGGTACAGAAAGAAATATTCTAATTTGGATGCTCAGTTCATTTGTTCACTGTGCTTTGGACATGTGGGTTCCTGGAAAATGTTGTTGTCTGCAGATAAGCTTTCCAAAACACACAGCGATTCTTTATAAAAAGGACAGGTTCACAAAAACCCGTCCAAGCAGGGCTAGCATCTTAACCAGCCACGTGGAGTGCGTGGAAGTAGGTCTCCCCGGCTGAAAGAATTCCATAAAGGGCTCCCTGGCTGAGAGGCGCTCAGAAATCCTGCCTGCACCCCATGTGCCTTCCACACTGTTGCTTTTTATAAAGCCTCTTCCTTCTCCCTCAGCTGGGCCGTCAATGGGCTGTTTTCTTGCAAGTGCTCGAAGTTTAATGGAGCTTAAGTGAGACACAGACCATTAACGCCGTATCAATATTTATTTTTGGTTTCCACGGAAACAGATACCAGCCCGTGGGTAACTTCTCTTCCAGTGTGAGCAAAAGGATCTTTTGCACCAGGCGAATATTCTGTTTGGTTTCGTGGGGGGGTGGAGGGGAGGGGTGGAAACGGTGGTTATGAGGTTAATAAACCACCATTTATTTAATAAACAAAACCACATAGATGAGGAGCAGCCTTAGCAGGGCTAGATCTCGGGGTGGGGGGATGCTGGGAAGGGCATCTGAGGCTGGGCATCTCACAGATCCCTCTCTCTCCCCACCATTGGGTCACCCTTAATCCCTTTGTTGCTGGGCACGAGCTACCCAATATCATCTGTCTTGCTCCCCAGGCCCCAGGTTCGAACCTGTTAATCAGGTTTGAGGCTCTCTGGAAGAGCATGCCCTGTGTACTAATTGCATTTGGCTTGGTGACAAAGTGATGGGCTTTGTAGATGGCTAGGGAGCAAAAGTCATCATATCTTGGCCGGGATTAATGTGGCAAGGCTGGAGCACCAACAGTCTGGCGGTTTTGTGCAGGCTTCTGCTGTCTCCTCAGGGGCTACACGAGATCTTTCTTTGCCTTGGGGAAGGGCAGACTTCAGTGCTGACTGAGTCCTGCAGAATAAAAACAGCCTTCAGGAGATGTGAGTTCTGGTCTTGACTTAGAAATTACTTAGCTCCGTAACCTTAGTTCACATCAGCTTCCTCTCTCTACGTCTTCATGTAAAAAAAAAAAAAAAAAAGAAGAAGAAGGATAAATTATGTAATTTCTACAATGCCTTTGAATTGTGAAATTCTGTGTAAACACGCTTCTATGTAACAATACGGCCGTGCTATTCCCTACGGTTCTGCAGCATGGACCACTTCCGCTTTCCATCACCTTCCATGGAATCCTCTGTCTTCACTTCGGTTGTCAGTGGCTTCCTTTGTTTCTCCTAATTACACACTGGGCAGGTCTCCTCTTCTGAACTTCCAATGTGCTTTTTTCTTCTTCACTGAGCTGAATTTTTCCCCAGATGCGCTCTCCACCCTCTCCTACTTTAACTGTCTTATTCACACATTTCCGGGTGATCAGATCCCATGTAACTCCAGCTGCCAATTCCCTTTCATGTTGTATTCATTTCCTATTGCTGCGTATAAATTGTCACAAATTTAGCAGCTTAAAACAACACCCATTTATTAGTTCACAGCTCTATAGGTCGGAAATCTAACACAGCGTGACTGGGTTCTCTATTCAGAGCAAAGAAAGGCCAAAATCAAGGTATTTGTCCAAGCTGAGTCCTCATTGGCAGGCTCTGGAGAGAAATTCCACTTCCAAGCTCTTTGAGGTTGTTGGAAAAATTCATTTTCTTGCGGTGGTAGGACCAGTGGTAGTCCCAGCTCCTGTGTTGGCCATCAGCCCGGGGACTCTCTCAGCTTCTAGAAGCTGCCCACATTCATCCTCACTTAACTTCTTCCACCTTTAAAATTAGCAATGGCATGTTGAAACCTTCTTACACTCCAGATCTCTCTGACTTTTCTCCCAGCCTCCAGCTAGAGAAAGTGCTCTGCTTTTAAAGGGCACTCAGGTGCTGGGATCAGGCCCATCTGGATATGTGGGACTTTAGTTACATTCACAACATCCCTTCACAACAGTATCTAGGTTAGCATCTGATTATATAACCAAGAGATGGGCAATCTTGATGGGGTATCAAGGGGTACAGCCTCTCTTTAGAATTCAGCCTTCCACGCAAGTATTACTAAGAGAGAAGTTGAAAATGGACTACATTCCAAACCACCTTGGGTGTCATTGGCGCTATGACTATCGAGGACTCCTCAAAGCAGGAAGACCTAGAGGGACTCAAATCTGTACTTTCCTCTCAGGGTTAGATTCAAACAGATGATACTCTTTTCATTCTATCAATGCTTCTAGGATAGGAGGTTGATAAGCATTGAAAAAAAAAGTTGCACAAAGCACACATATGAACATGTATGTGCTCAGATATCCTTACTACATTGGTTCTCAGGCTTTAGCTTGCACTGAAATACCCAGAGGGCTTGTTCGACAGCATGTTCATGAGCCCCACTACAGAGCTTTGGGTTCAGTAGATTAATGCTTCTCGTCCAGGAATGGCACTTTGAGAACCATCATCTTAGTCCACAAGTTTGACACGTTGGAATTATCACTGTATGAATGCTATATTTGGAGATGTCCATTATATTTGGATATTGAGGGTACTTTTATATATTTTTGAAATATTGTATATGTGTATTTCTACTTACAAAATTATAGCAGATCCATGCAGTGGTTTTCTCCCAGACAATATGTATTCCACTGTTGCTAAATTCCATTCTATTTTCAAACACTTTCTCTCTTTTTTTTTTTTAAGATTTTATTTATTTATTCATGAGAGACACACAGAGAGAGAGAGAGAGAGAGAGAGAGAGAGGCAGAGACACAGGCAGAGGGAGAAGCAGGCTCCATGCTGAGAGCCCGACGTGGGACTCGATCCTGGACTCCAGGATCACGCCCTGGGCTGAAGGCGGCGCTAAACTGCTGAGCCACCTGAGCTGCCCAAACACTGTTCCTTTAGTAAACTCAACTGTAGTTATCTGCTGCCTCTTATGCTTTTGTAAACTTCAGCATTTCTCCTCTCCCAAAAGACTTGTAATGCCATAAGGGTGGCTCTGTTCTTTCTCATTTCACTTTCCTTTTAATGAGACCCTTAAACATTCTTTGGAGCTACAGCCTGCCAACCCTTTCTTCCCATCTTTCCTGCTAACTGGATTCTACAATTCTTCAGAAACTCCATATTCAGAAACAATGGAATGATCCAATGATGGATGAATAGATGCTGTCCTAAGCCTCAGTTTCCTAATCCATAAAAAGTGAGTCTCAATCTCTTTAGCTGCATTAGCTAGACCTCTTTGCCAGTAACAGCAACTCAACTCAAACTGGCTCAAACAAAAATGTACCGAAGTAGCATGACCTTGGGCAGATATGAATCTAAGGGTCACAATCACGTCCTTAGAACTCAGTCTCATTCTCTTTCCAGCCTCCGGTTGTGTCTTCCTGGGTGTCAACTTTATTCTCAGAGAAGTTCTCACTAGGCAAAGGCCAGAGAGGCTGCAGACATCATCTAATCTTAGTGGCCCCCAATGGGTTCTCTTTCCTAATAGTCACAGACTTGGGTCATGTATGTGTTCCTGGACTAATCATTGTGGTTGACAGATATAATATACTGGTAAGTCAGGGGCTGAGAGTGGACCCACCTTTGGATCCAAGGTAGGATCAGCCTATGATTCAACACCCAGATTTTAATCAAGAGAGAGAGAGATGGGTTTCCAGATTAAATTATAGTGGTATTACTAGAGTAAGGAGGGGTGAATGCTGGGCCAGCAAAAACCATGGTGGTCCAGTGTACTCTACATGTGAATTATTACAATGATCAAAGGTGGTAATATATGTGAAAGCTCTTTGAAACCTACAGATTCAGTCTCAATGAAAGACCTGAAGATGATGATGATGATGATGATGATGATGATGATGATGATGAAGGGGATGATGATCCAGCTGTATACAACCAAGACAATTATATCTGCTCCGCCTGCCTTACCCTGGTTATAGAATTCTTATCCCTTATCTCTTAGAGGGGATTTTCAGTTGTTTTTGCCTGGTGCCTCTCAGCTTTTAGAAAATTCTTTCCCCAGCAATCTTTCCCTTGCCCACTTCTTGAGACCAGTTACATTCTCCAGACACCAGTGTCCATAAAGCAAAAAATGAAGATCTCTTTCTTGCCTGCAGAATTCAAATGGACATTTTCAAGTGCAGCAAAGATGGGGAAATAAGACGTGTTTTCTGAGGAAATTCATAAGGTAAATGAACATAAATCCCAAATACAGCAGGGTTCCCATTGTTTCCTTAGTAATTAGGGAGAGGCCAAGAAATGTCCCTTTCCTGTTGATGTCCCCATAGATAAGCTGGCCACCAATATTTCCTCTATATTAGCCACGACCACTCTAGCCTGTCCTATAGAATTCTCTATAGCTCCTTCCTGGGCCTAATGCACATTGTGAAGTCATGAACTGTTTGTAATTAAAAATCTAATGAAAACACTAAGACTAATCTGAAGACAAAGACATCAAGACTGGGGATATCTAGGCATAGCTTGACTTGTTCCTATTTCTCTGATGGGAGCAGCTTTGCAAAATTAGAGAAACACCTAGACTTAAAAAAATATCCACAAAGTGATTTAAATAAGAATGTGAGGATTTCCTCTACTTAGCTCAAGACTTTTTAATTAATTGCTTTGCTCCTAATCATTCTTTTTTTTATATATAAAATGTTTACAATTCCTTAGGTGCTTTCATATTCATTATCTTGGAACACACCTGTGAGGTAAACAGGACAGATCTTACTTTTTTTTCTTTGTTTAACAGAAAAGGAAACTGAACATGGGAAATTTCAGTCTGTGTCTGTAGTGTGACAGCAGTAGCACCTGCCCACACAGGGCTCTGGAGCACTTGAAATATGGTTAGTGTGACCAAGGACCTGGATTTTTAACTGTATTTAATTTTTTTTTTAAGGATTTTATTTGAGACAGTGTGCACGAGGGTGGGGAGAGGGAGAGGGAGAGGGAGAAATAGACTTCCCTAAGATCAGGGATCCTAACTTGCGGCTCCATCCCAGGACCCTGAGATCATGACCTGACTGAAGGCAGATGCCCAACCGGCTGAGCCACCCAGGCACTCCTAATGGTATTTGATTGTAACTAACTTAAGATTTAAGTTTGAAAAGGAACACGTGCCTAGTTACTACCCTATTAGACGGGACAGGTCAGTATCTACAAAGTGACACAGGGGCTTTGAACCCTGGTTGGCTGATTCCATATTCAGTATTCTTTTGGGTCCCTAGTTTGCCCAAGATACAGTTGGCCATGGCCTTCTAAGTGTCTGAATTGCTTGGCTTTCTCATACATGGAAAACTGAGATGTACCTTTTTCAAGAGTGTGTGAGTTACTCTTGATAAAAATCTAAGGTTTATAACTCTCCACCAGTGGGGCAGGGCTAAGACTCCAAGCTACAATCCAGATCATTTACCATAAAAGTCCTCATTGCCCATGAATCCCCTCAGCCTCTCAGATTTCCTCTGTCAGAGATGATGATTCGGATTCCTTTCTCAATAATCCGTGTCCTGACCATCATAGCACAGAATTCTCCAGGGCTAATTTTTCTTACTATCCTGGCAAAGAAAAAGCTACCTTGGGAGGTATTCTTGATAGGACAAAAAAGCCATTGCCTTAATTTCCTTTGGTGCAAAATATGAAGACCACTGTCTGTATACATTTATTATTGGTAATTATTTTAGGACTAGACTTCATGATTTTTATAAAAAAAAAAGAGAGAAGTAACTAGAGAATCTTGATATCAGTTGCCTTTCAGCAGCCAGGAGGATGGCTAGAGAAGAGGATCAAGGAGCCAAGTGTGAATGGATACGACGGACCCTCAGTTCCGCCTGAAGAAGCCAGGGTAGGGAGGAAGAGAAGAGACCAATCATCTCAGAGTAGGGACATCTGTCAGCACATTCCTGATGATGCATGGGGTCTCATTACACACAGTGTTTGAGAAAAGGCAATGAAGTCAATTAAGAACTGTAATTTACTGAGATCCTTGGGGAATGAGAGAAGGCTGGTTATGGATAATGCTCACCTCTGGTAGACTGGGGTCTGGCCTGAACTCCTTTCTTGGCTTTCACTAACATGCTCAAAAGTCATTGTAAAACAAATTATAATGAGACAGTATCTCTCACATAAATTATGTTTTAAAGTAGTAATAGGGCGTGATCAAAATGACCCTAGCAAATCCTCTAAATGACCCACAAAGAACAGCTCTTGTACTTTTGTGTTCATAGCCCCGTATAATATCGTGGATATACAAGTAATTAATATATATGTTAATGTTCATTATAAATTGAAGATTTATCATGCAAAATATAATTTCACAGTATTTTTGAATACTCTGTTTCTGGTGTTTTGTTTGTTTCTTTTTTCTTTTTGGATATTTGGCTAGGTACCTCACCTTGATTTTACAAAAATTAAATGTGCCAATGATGAAACTCTAATCTGTTTTCTTGACTCTGTTAAGAAGTGTTCAAGTTCTATTAAGGGGATGTGAATGATTATGGACAGTAAGCACCAGTGCCATCCTTCTGAACATCAGTCCTCAGTTTTTAAGACAGGAAATAAATACTGTCTCCAAAAGTATCCCCCAGAAGCATTTGTGAATGACTTCCTGGTGGACATGATAGCTATTAGCTGAATAACAAAAAGCTGGAGGCAGGGGGTATGAAACTGAAAGTGCTTAATGTTACTCTGTGTCAGATACTCTTCTTTGTAGTTTACACATATTATCTCATTTAATGATGACCAGTGTTATCAGGCCAGTAGTTGGCCCTTGTGGCTTGTGGTTGACCTTCATTGTATTTGAGTCATAGTGAGGCCAAATGCATAAGTAAGACAGATGAATAGGTGTTGAAATTGTGGAATGATTGGAGAATGTTGAAATTGGGGAATTATGAGAGAGGATGGGTGGCAGAAAAAAATTTGCATCAGGTTCTAAAAATATCAGTGTGGATGTGAGTCTTAGAGTTTGGCACACATCCATTGAATGAGGAAAAGTGTAATGTGTAAACTTAAAATACATACACCGTGAAAGTGGTATAAAAGTGGTCATGCAGTGACTGGGCCAGTGATGCATGATTTCCACTGGCAAGGATATGAGAGCAAGTGGCATCACATGAGGGATTCCAGGTTCCAATCAATGCAAAGAGGGCTTTGGAAAATGTTGATACAATAACTTATATTTATTATGGACTTGTATCTTGCCAATTATTTCTAAGAAAGCTGGAGAGATATTCAATCCATACCAATATTCCCTGCAGAGTTTTCTCCACCCCAAGTAGGTGTCAATAGATATTTAAGGAATGAGTGAATGAGTGAGCCCATTCATTGAATGTGGATCATACAGGATACATTAGAGGATGAGAAGAAAGAATGGATTTAAATAGAAGCCAGACCCTATGACCAGGCCGAGTGATAGGCAGGGACTAGTGATGAAGAGAGAATGATGCCTCAGTGGGAGTGAAGGAAGAAGGTAGGAAGATTTTATTAGAGGAGGAGCTTGGATTGGGTTGACCCACCTTCTTCGTCCTGAGAATCCTCTTTGCATGTAGATGGTTGATGCAACAGCGTTTATGCAGCCACTTGTACCACCTCGAGGAATCAAAATTTACTAGCTGGATGGGACTTTGGAGATTATCCAGTTAGCTTTCATTCTACAATAGGAAAGCCATGAGGCTTTCTAATCTACTACTGCAGTCACTATCACAGCTACTACTGCTGCTATCACTGGCTACTGTTGAACACTTACTATGATCCAAGCACTGCAATCTTCATTTCACCCTCCATCGAGTAAGGGATATTATTATCATCCTATTTTGCAAACAAGGAAAATAAGGTTCAAAATAATGAGGGAACCACACATCTGGGGAATATTAGAATCATGATTTTCCCAGACCGTCTTTCAGCATAGCCCAAAGTTCTAGTTTCAGAACTGGAACTGATTCTCCCATTTGAGACCTACTTCTCTTCTATATTGATGCCTTCTGAAGCTACAAGGCTGGACCTGAGACACTCCAGTATTGTCAGGTAGGGACGTAATGGCATGTTCTTCCAGAGACATCCCTGATGTTTAGGGCTACACAAGAGAGTGGCCTAAGATTTTAGAGGGGGGCAAAGAATCAGAGATAAACTCTCAGGGAGTTAGGGGAATCCATTCAGTATAGGTATATGAAGGTAAATGTCTAGAACTTGTCCAAACACTTGATTGAACAAATAGTGTTCCAGAATTTCAAGGCCTATCATAGAATGATGAGTTTCCTTCAACTGGGGTGAAAAACCATGGGTCAAGGTGGTGAGATGCCTCTAGTCTTATGGAAGGATTTGACCGTGTCTTGGATTGCCTATTGAAATAGCCATAGGGTGGGGTCTCAGGCCTACTGAAAACATCCAACAAAAGCTGTGGTAACCCCTCTTAACCACTGGGTTCTTGCCAACCTATTTGCAGCTGCATAATGATCTGGTTAATTGTACTAGTGTAGACTGCACTTGAGGAGACCATTACCATGAGACACTGGCATGACTCCCAGAAGGATGATCTGTGGCCCCACTTTTTGAGATTCTGAATGGCAAATTTTTATTTAACATAGAGGAAAGGGAGAAGGAAGGTCATAGCAATGATAGTTCCAGAATCAGCGCAAAGCAAGATTGTTCAGCTGTGATATTAACATTTTTCCTGTGGTGCCAGAAAGTGTGAGGGCCATGCTCGTATTATTTGATGGAGTTAGTGGGTGCTCCCTGAAATGTGGGTGACATCCGTTTTTTAATTCCATAACATTATCTGTAACTGACATGTGATTATAATACCGCAATTCTCTTTAATGCAGTCTGTAAAAACACATTGATTTTATAGCTCCCCAAACCGATTACATTAATATCTGTGCATAATTAGTTTACACATTACTAAATTACTGACAGATTAAAAGTGAAATAGTGCAGTTCATACTCAGCCGCATAACTGCCAGAAAGGAAATTAATATGGATTCAAATGGTCCTTGGAGACCTACATTGAAATAGCAGAAATCTATAAAGACTGCTTGCATTAGGAAATTTCTATCAGCAACATGTTTGTGGTTGATGCTTTCCTAAGTCTGCTAATATGAGCTGAGTGGTGCAGGAAATGATATGTGAATGATGCTTTGGCTCTTACCAACTCAAGACCATGTTTATTAAAAAGCAAATTCTTAATTGTGGTATTTGATGTCAAGGGAAGGTAAAATGTAAATGAAAACTTTTGCCTTTCCTTGCTTTTCCAAAGGACCTAAGTTCTAGTGTTGGCGCTGCTGCATTCTCTAACACTGCCTTCTTGGGGCAGTAGCGCATGTCCTGTGGTCTTGTCTCCAGCGCCCACTAGACATGCACACACTGCATTTGTCTCCAGAGCATTGTTTTCATTCTGTGTCTCTACAATGGCCAATGATGCGTGTATTAGGGGGTTGGGAGGCGGAGCAGCTGTGTATCAGACCTTACAATAAGCCTGCATTCTGGAGAACTAGTAGGTAGATTAAAACTTTTCTTCTTCTCCTTCTTCTTTTCCTCCTCTTCCTCCTCCTCCTTCTTCTTCTGCATGAAATCCTCATGCTCATTAGACTTTGCTGCCCTTTAAATACCATAAATCATTTGCCCAACTATAAGCATTCAAAGATGAATTATTATTATATTTTCTTTCCCTGGTAAGAAACCACACTCGAACTCATTTCCATATGGAAGACAATTGAATTCTGTTGAGTTCTAAAGAATAACTCTGAAGAGGATGTTAGCTATAAATGAAGTTTTTAAAATGTGGCAAATATTAAACTAGTAGATATCAGGCACAAGATCCAACATTTATTGAATACCTACTGTGTTCTAGATACGCTGGAGGTTTTTTATCTAGGTTTTGGCCGCTGTAACTCTCATAGTAATTCTGTGAGAGAGTTATCATTATTTTCATTTTATTAGTGATAAAAGTTGTTCAGAGCAATAGAACAACCTGGCCAAGTTCACATAGTTAATAAAATAAGAGAGTTGGGTTTTGAATTCCTTGCTATGGGACTCCAACAGTCAGGCAGGAAGTGGAAATGGAAAGGGAAAAGGAAAGGGAAAGGGAAAAGAATGATTCTGGAGGTGATTGGGCTTGTCTATAAGCCCAGGGAAATGGATTGTCTATTAGAAGCTCAGGTTTAGGGACTCCTGGGTGGCCCAGTAGTTGAGTGTCTTTCTTTGGCTCAGGGTGTGATCCTGCAGTCCCTGAATCAAGTCCTGCATCAGGCTTCCTACATGGAGCCTGCTTCTGCTTCTCCCTCTGCCTGTGTCTCTGCCTCTGTGTGTGTGTGTCTCTCGTGAATAAATAAATAAAATCTTTTTTTTAAAGATTTATTTATTTATTTATTTATTTATTTATTTATTTATTTATGATAGACATAGAGAGAGAGAGAGACAGAGACACAGGAGGAGGGAGAAGCAGGCTCCATGCCGGGAGCCCGATGCGGGACTCAATCCGGGGACTCCAGGATGGCGCCCTGGGCCAAAAGCAGGTGCCAAACCACTGAGCCACCCAGGGATCCCCAATAAATAAAATCTTAAAAAAATATAAAGGAGCTTGGGTTTAAAAAAATCTCTTTCTGAATATTCAAATCATTCTATCATATATTATCTTTATCATTGTATCAGTTATCATTTGCTGTTTAACAAATTACCCCAAAACTTAATGGCCTCAAAACATTTTTTATCTCACAGCTTCCATGAATCAGGAAGCTAGGTGCAGCCTAGTTGGGTTCCCTGGCTCAAAGGCTCTCATAAGCCTGCAATCAAGTGATCAGCCAAGGCTGCTGTGGTCTTAGAAGGACTAAGAAGGATCCACTTCCAAGTTCACTCAGGGGTTGTTGCCAGGATTCACTTTTTCATGGGCTATTGGACTAAGTGCCATTAGTTCCTTGTCACATGGGCCTCTCACCACATGGTAGCTTGCTTCATCAGAATAAGCCAGCAAGAGGAGAAAGAGAGAGAACAAGTGAGATGAAAATCAGTCCTTTGTAACAATCTCAGAAGCAACATCCTATCACTTTTACTATATTCTGTTTGTAGGAAGCAGTTGATTAGGCCCAGCCCACATTCAAGGATATAAAATTCTTGGAAGCAGAGATCACTAGGAGTTAAATTAGAAGCCACCTACCACAACCATGAATTCATTTATTTGTTATATAGGTTTATTTATTTTATCAGTAAGTAATTATTGATAAGGTATTATCAATAAGTATTTTTTAAGGATTTTATTTATTTATTCATGAGAGACACAGAGAGAGAGAGAGAGGCAGATACATAAGCAGAGGGAGAAGCAGGCTCCCCACAGGAAGCCTGATGGAGGACTTGATCCCAGGACCCTGGGATCACACCCTGAGCCAAAGGCAGAGGCTCAACTGCTGAGCCACCCAGGCATCTCTCTTATCAATAATTATTGATAATTAGGCTGTGCATTTGTAACTAGAGATATACTGGTAAACAAATAATATTATAAAAATTTTCTGTAATAGAAATAGCAAATATATACAGTGCCTAGTATATGTCAGGAAACACCATAGGCACATTGTATGTATCAACTCATTTAATCCTTATAACAAAAAAAATAAACAAATTAAAAAATTAAAAATTAATTAAAAATAAAAACAAAAAATAATAATCCTTATAACAATCCTATGAAGCAAGTACTATTATTATTTCTAAATTTACATATGAAGATAACAGAGGCACAGATATGTTGTATAACTTTGCAAGATCATACACCTAACAAGTAATAGAGCAAGAATTCAATACCAGGTGGTGTGTCTTCAGATCCAGTTCTTTTCTTCTTTTAAAGATTTTATTTATTTATTTTAGAGAGAGAGAGAGAGTATGAGTAGGGGGAGGAGGAGGGGGAGAGAGAGAGAGAATGAATCCCAAGCAGGCTCCATGACACAGGGCTCAGTCTCACAACCCTGAGATCCTGACCTGAGCTGAAATCAAGTCAGACACGTAACTGACTAAGCCCACCATGTGCCCCAGACCCAGTTCTTTTCTTAAACAGCAAGCTATATTCCTCTTATTATTTTAATATTACCTAGGGGATTTGTGAAAAAAAATTGGAGATGAGTGGACATAGAAGCAGGAAGATTATTTCTGGGGTTATTTTAGATGCCCAAGAAGAAGAGATAGATGGTGGCCTGGAATAAGATGGTGGCAGGAGACAGGGAAAAAATGAGTATTGTAGAAATAATTTTTCTTTTTAGAAATAAATTTTTTGGCAGATTTTATTTATTTACTTAAGGGAGAGAGATAAAGGGTGCTAGAGAGAGCAAGCACAAGCGAGGTGGATGGGAGAGAGAGAAGCAGGGAGCCCAATGAGCTGGAATCCCAAGACCCTGGGATCATGACCTGAGCTGAAAGCAGACATCCAACCAACTAAGCCACACAGGTGCCCTAAAATAAATTTTAAATGTGGAACAATAAGATTTCTGAGGAGTTGGAAGTTGGGCTGTATGAGAAGATGGAACTAAGCATGGCCAATAGGTCTGGCATGAATAGGAGAACATTGAAGAAACTGGCCATTGAGAGGAAGTTGGACATTTTCTCTGTTGTAGGCAGGAGAAAAGGAAGAGAAGAGAAGTTACCTTTTACTTCCATCATAGAGCAGATGACAAAACTGATACCTACATAGGCTAAATCACTTTTCAATCATCACATAGAACCAAAGAGACTGCTTGGACCTCTTACTGTGTACTTCCTAGTCAGTGGAGTCCATGGAACACAGCAGAACAAAAAGATTCCACTAATGCCCACCCATAAGTGGTAGCAATGAGTGCTGTTCACCAAATATTTCTGGTTTTCCTCTTCCAGGTGATGGTAGGATTACACCTGTTTCACTCTTTTGCAGTTAGGATGGCCATGAGATTTGCTTTGGCCAATGAAATGCAAGTGAAAGTAGCAGGTATCACTTCCAGATGGAAGGTTAAAGAGCCAGTGTGTGATTTACCATGCCTCCTTTCTCTGTTACTGTGATCATGAAAGTACATGTTGAAACATAAATATTATATTAATGTCTCTAATATATATATTATATATATATATGGAGAAAGAGAGAGAGATTTTAAGTAATTGGCTCATGATTATAGCAAGTCTGAAATTTGTAGGGCAGGACCATATGCTGGAAATTCTGCAGGAGTCAGCATTCTAGTCTTGAGTCTGAAGGCAATCTGGAAGCAGAACTTCTTCCTTTCCTTTTTGGGATAACTCTGTCTTTTCTCTTAAGGCCTTCAGCTGATAGGCCTGCCCACATTATGGAGGGTATCTTGCTTTGCTCATATTCTACTGATTTAAAAGTTAATATCTAGAAAATACCTTTTTTTTAAAAATTTTTTTTAATTTTTATTTATTTATGATAGTCACAGAGAGAGAGAGAGAGAGGCAGAAACACAGGCAGAGGGAGAAGCAGGCTCCACGCACCGGGAGCCCGACGTGGGATTCGATCCTGGGTCTCCAGGATCGTGCCCTGGGCCAAAGGCAGGCGCCAAACCGCTGCGCCACCCAGGGATCCCTAGAAAATACCTTGATAGCAGCATCTACACTGGTGTTTGACCAAACAACTGAATATCCTAGCCTGACCAATTTGAAATGTAAAACTAATCATGACAAGGGCTGTTTGTTACTATAGCATTACTCGATCCCTTCTGACTGATACTTGCTCCTATGCCTCATCCTCTCCAATGGGAATGGAGTTTAGACTCAGTAAACACTACCATTATGAGGATTCTGCTCTTTAAAGTGTTAGCTTTAGCTCTTCTTTAAAAAAAAAATGTGACTTGTCCATCTGTTCTTATCCCTGGAACCCTGAAAAGATGCTGGAAAACCACAGGGCACATGCTAAGCAGGAGGCAGATACACGGAGAGATAGATACCAGTGACTTCTGGTTACAAAGTCCAAGTACACTCTAAAAATGATAAACCAGCATCCCCAATTGTGAGTGAGCAATCTGCGAGCCATCCACTAAAGACTGCTCAGTCCATAAAGGGGTTAACAGGGATTCAGGCTCTCAGGAGAGCGCTAATGAAACAGTCACAGAAAGGATGTTCAAAATGATCTCACCTGGCTGTAGTTGCCATGGAAACTCATTTCCCTTATTTATGTTTCTCTTCCCCCTCTTCAAATTACTAATAGTAATAATTTGGGCAGTTATTAAAAAAGACAAGGAATGGACTATGTGAACTCAGGCAAGAAATGAAAAGTGAGAGTAGGAGAAAAGACTGTTAAATAGAAAAATAGATGCATCACTGAAACAGTGTCAATTAGCTGGAAAGTCATTCCCTCCACTTGTTTGGTGGTTTGGAGTTGCAAAGAAAGTGGAGGAAAAGGCTTATAATGCGAGACGGCAAGTCTTTACAGATGCCTACTCCTTATTTTCTTTAAGACTAAGACCTCAAAAAGAATTGTCCTTTGGAAAGAATTATTTTCCATTCAGATGTACAAGTCCCATTTCTACCCCCAAATCATACATGTATTTTTGTCTGTGACCACTTCCTCCCTAACTACATATCAATACACTACTATGAATCATGCCTTTCCTGATGTCACCATGGCTGACCTGGATTATAAGCTTCTAGACCAAAAGATCATAGGGTTTTGAGGTTGAAGACTTTCTTGAGATTTTCAGAAAATCATCCATCTCCTTGCAAAAAGCACATGCATACAATAATGCAAAAGTTAGTGATTTCATGAGGTTTATGGACCTCCTGAAATCCATTCAAGAACTTTATATAGAGAATCATTGTCTCAAAGGAAGGATATCACACAGATGTGTAGTTGTTGGACCAGTGGGGTTTGGGAATAATTTTATTGTCTTGTGAATTGCTTTTATCTTGTTCTGAGACTACCTTCTTACTTTATATACAGTGGTTTTTCTTAGATGATGGGTTCAGATTCCTAAGACATTACTAGAAAAATTAATCAGAGAATTATTACCAACTTCTGAAGGACAATAGATTATGTATATATACACAGTTGGGCTTTAGATGAGCTGCAGCAGGTGGACAGGACCTAGAAGAGCTGTGGGGACCAACTCTTTTTATTTGTCTCTGCTGTCCCCAAATCCCCACATTCTGTGCCACAATTTACCTGTTTATTCTGTAGGTAAATTGAGGAGAAAAAGAATATCCAATCAAACTCCATTATTTTCATACCTCTCTCAGCGCATTGATTGCTAGTGTGACATAAGCAATGTGTGTCAAAGTTTTCTCAAAGGAAAGGGAAAGAGATGGGCATTGATTAACTAAGCTTTTTCCTTGCACCTGGTGTGTTTAACATTTCGCTTCACCCCATCACAACCTAAGAAGTAGGTTGTATTGTCCCCACTTTACAGATAAAGAAACAGACTTCTGAAAAGCAAAACAACTCATCCCAGCTCACCTGATTCATACATACAAGGTGTGGGATTTGAACCAAGATCTGTCTCCGTCCTATTTTTGTGTGAGGTTACACCACACTTTCTCCAGAAGATGTGGTATCAGAATGGAAGGGCACTTCCAAGGGGGATGGCAGGCTTCCTTAGGGCCCTCCCAGGAAAGATTGCAGATACTCTTTCAGGACAGAGACAGAGTAGGCAAAGGGTTATTGTATTGGAAACCCATCCTAACAGTGGTGATTAGAACACAACTTTGTTAAACAACAAAAGGAGGTTCTCACTAACATAAGTTACTTGCCATCTACAAGCCTCAGTGTCCCCAACTATAACATGGAGATCTTGATGATATGTAGGTGTAGAATTTTCAAAGAGTTTATAGAAAATAGTGTATTATAGAAAACAATGTGCCTGGCTCATAGGAAGGATTCAAATATTAAATATTAGTGGTTTTGTTGTATTTAGAAGCTCCCACTGGCAAAGTTACTTCATCAGGATGCATTGTAGTCTTGAGGTTGAAGAGGTGGTAAAGTTTGATCTGGCTGAGCTTTGCCCTGGTAGTAGTACCTAAGGTCCACCAGCCATGTAGATTCAACTCAAAAGTTTTCTTCAGCTAACCTGTTGTAACATTATCTGTAACAGTTTAGAAATTAGAGACCTTCGTACTTTTAAGAGCTACACCTTAATATATTCAACATGTAACTTTAAAATAATTTCCCCTTACTATAAAAGTAATATTTGCTCAATTTTTAAATTTCAGTTGACCTTGAACAACATGGGGATAGGGGCCCCAAGCCCCTGTACAAAAATCTGCATGTAACTTTTGATCCCCAAAAAACTTAACTACTAATAATCTATTCTTGACCTGAAGAAGCCTTATCAATAATACAGTCGATTAACATATATATTAACATGTATTACATACTGTATTCTTATAATAAAGTAAGCTAGAGAAAAAAGTTATTAAGAAAATCCTAAGAAAGAGAAACTGCATTTATAATACTATACTGTATTTATTGGGAAAAATGTGTGTGTAAGTGGACCCATGAAGTTCAAAGCCATGTTGAGTCAACTATAGTTGCCAACATCTACTTTGCTGTAGTATTCATTGCTCCCTACACTCTCTTAGATTCAGTCTATGCCTCTCCTTTATATTGTCTGCTGGGCACTCTAAGAATTTGAACTCAGAATGCCTCTCAGCCTTATCTTTGAAAAAAAAAAAAAAAGAAAGAAAGAAAGAAATCAAGTTAACTCATCTAGAAGAAGGGAAACTCCAGCAAGTTCGACTGTATGTAGAAAAAAAAAAGTTATTTTATCCTTTCCATCCTTGTTTTTTTTCCTCTCTCATTTACGCTACAAGAGTGTAAAGAAGAGCCACAGTACAAATTCTGGTCTTAGCACTCGTAAAGTTAAAAGTAAGCAATTATATTTCACTTTACAAGATTTATACTGAAATAAATTGTGATGGATTGAATAGCTAAAATATTTATAAAGGCACAGATAAAAGACTAGAAAATAGGCACACACCACACTTTTGTGTTAACTTAGGTCATCCCTAAAAGATGTTACAGGGAATGGAGAAGACGGGAAAGTTTCTGCTTGGTGCAGTTCTATGTTATCTGAGTTTGTTTCAGGAAACTTCAGCAATTTCTTAAAAGTTATGAAAAAGTTTTTGTTTTTTTTTTTAAGATTTATTTATTTTTTTGAGGGGAGGGAGAGGCAGAGGGAGAGAGAGTCTTACACAGACTTGCACTGAGCTCAAAGCCTGACTTGGGGCTTGATCTTATGACCCTGAGCTCATGACTCTGACATTAGGACCCTAAGAAAGGACCTAAATAGAAACCAAGAGTTAACTTAACCCACTGTGCCACCCAAGCACCCCAAAAGTTCTAAAAAGTTTTAAAAGACTTCCTGTTAATAAGGGCAGAGGAGAAATATCTAGCTCATGTGTAACCTCTAAAACTTATCAAAAAGGAAAGGAAAGAGAACAAGAAAAAAAATTACACTTCTATAAAAGTACAACTCAGCAGAGGGGCAACAGGTGCTTGAAGGAAGAGGCGTAGAATAAAGAGAGTTGAAGGGGTTGCCAGAGTAAGACACACACACATACACACATACACACAGTAATATATGTCATACAATGAAAATGTTGGGATGTCTGGGTGGCTCAGTGGTTGAGCATCTGCCTTTGGCTCAGGGCATGAGCCCAGATCCAGGGGTCGAGTCCTGCATCTGGCTCCCTGCAGGGAGCCCGCTTCTCCATCTGTCTATGTCTCTGCTTCTCTCTCTCTCTGGCTCTTGTGAATAAATAAAATCTTTAAAAAAGGAAAACAAAAAAAGAAAATGTTGCTTCATGAAAATTAAGTAAAAAGAAAGCTTAAAATATTCATAAAATTAGCATCTTTAAATAATGGTAACATTTTATGTCAATTTCATAATTTACATATCATATATTTTATTTCAAATTTTTAACAAAATGGGGTTTTATTACATATACTATTTTGAAATCCTTTTTAAGTTGGCAAAATATCATGAGACTTGTTATTAAATATTGCTTCCTACAGGAACGTTTTAAAATAATTCCTCAATCCTCCATTCTCATGTATATAAAAGTATTTTTTATTGTATTTAATATTTAACAATTAAACAAACATCCTTATACTTAAATTTTACTTATTTACTTATATCCATGACTATTTCCTCAGATAAATTTCTAGCAATGGCATTGCTGAACTAACAAGCATGTCCATGTATAAACTCTTGCATGTAAGAAGTCGTATCCATTTATATTCTGATTAGTAGTATGCGAGATTCCTTTTTCCCACATTTTCTTTGACTGTTGTCAGTATCATTGACGATTATAACTTTTTTTTTAATGCCCTTGGGTAGATAAATTATTTATTGTTGCATTTTTTTTTGATGTGAATTGTCCATCTTTATTTTTTTCTTATTGAATTGTTAAAACTGTTTATATATTGAGTATATTAACTGTTTGTTATATAGATTTAAACATATAACTCAGTTTGTCCTTTCTTCTTAGATTTAATTTTTGGTGTTTTGATGTGCAAACATTTTTTACGCCTATGTAGTGAACATTATTAGTTTCTTTTATAATTATTGTCTTAGGACTTATGCTTCACAATCCAAAATTATATAAATACCCACCTCAGTATTCTTGGAGAACATTGTTTCCTTTTTTTACACTTACAAATGTCTTTCATCTAAAATGCCTTTTTTCCATTATGTGAGTTAGGGACTGTACTTTTCCTTTCCTCCCCTCAAATGAATAGCCGCTTGCCATAATACCAAAATTATTGAATAATATATCACACCTTTTTATTTAAATGTTACTTTGATCATACACTAAATTCTTACATTTACTGGAAATATTTCTAGGAGTTTTATTTTTTCAATCATCCTATACCAGCATCACACTGACATAACTTTATAATATATTGTAATTGGTGGTAGGAGAAATTCTCCCTTATTGTTCTTCTTTTCAAGCATTCTCAGTTATTCTTATGCATCTATTTCTCCTCATAAACTTTTGGATTCTTTTATGAAGCAAAAAAAGGAGGGGATTTAACTGATGTGCATTTATAGTCTAATTTGGGGAGAATTTGTAATTATTAGTATAATTAAGTCATCTCTCTATATTCATAGGAAAAAGCATGGTTTTTCTTCAAAATCACACATGTTGAATGTTTCCTTTAAATACAGAAAATAAATATCTTTCTGGTGAATACTTTTTAATAGCAGAAAGACTGTGAATGTAAAATAGCACCAGTTTTAGATTCCTCCTTTTTTACAAGCTTTCATGTAGCAAGTCATGCAGAAGAACCGGTGGATACCCACTAGAAAGATTAGTGAAAGAAAATGAAGTTTTATTTAGGAAAGAAAAACGTTAACTAATAAAAAAGACCTGGAAAGAGATCCCGTTTTAGCCAACAACTACCTGGACAATACTTTGTTCTTAGGATGTGGCCGTCTGGCCCTCTTTCTTTCTTCTTGCTATGCTCCAAAGAGCAAATGTTTGGTATTTAGGAGTCTTTTTTTCTTTTGACTTGAAAAGACGTACATCAATGATTTTACCATTGCTTTGAAAACTAATCTTCTAAGGCTAGAGAAGAGCTCGTTCTAAAAAACCAAATTAAATTGCACTTTTTTTTTTTTTTTTTAGTTTTTATTATTTCTGCTGTTACTTAAGAATGGTGAGAAAGTTTTACAGTCTTGTGGAAAAGAGATGTAGCATTTCTTCCACAAACTATCAGAAGTAGTTAATCTTTTTAAATCGTTACATGATACTTTCATAATTGTGTGGATGTGTGTGGAGAGGAGTAAGGGTAAGGTAGCTTTGGGTTGGAAAAAAAAACAGGGGAAAACCCAAGATGGAGATAAAGATGTGGCACATGTAACATCATTGTATCCTATGGCCAAAATCTATTATTAAAAATCATAAATAGTCTCAGGTAGTGTTTTATTAGAAATAAAAATATTGAGATTACAACCTTTAGACTTAAAATCCATGTTTCTTTTCTTTTTTTAAAAAAGATTTTATTTATTTATTCATGAGAGAGAGAGGCAGAGACACAGGCAGAGGGAGAAGCAGGCTCCATGCACCGAGAGCCTGACATGGGAATCGATCTCAGTTCCCCAGGATCACGCCCTGAGTCAAAGGCAGACACTCAGTCATTGACCCACCCAGGTGTCCCTTAAAATCCATTTTTCATTGTTATTTTAGAGTAGATCAGCTGAAGGTGCAAAATCCCTCAACCAGGGAGTTAGTCTCTGATTTTGCATTAAATCAAAGGCTAAAAGTTCTTAAGATGAATTTTTTGTACCTTGTGAAAGGAAACTAAGAAGCGTACAGAAAGTCGCAGTCTTGATTCTACCATGATAAATAAAATCCAACACATTTTCTTACATGTCAACAACATGGAGACCCAACAACCAAGATAGCCTCTTGGGTTTTGTCTGGAATTCCCAGCCCTACAATGGGTGTTTCCTGCTATGCTGTTTCTCTGGGTGAGGGTGAAGGTCTGAATATGTGAGAACTCAAAGTGATTTATTTTCAGTCTAATATTGATGTCTCCACAGTATTCATATGATCATCTGTTGTCTTCAACCTTGAAATGGCCTGTGTGAGACCAATGGAGGGATAATGTTTAAAACATTTTAGCAGCCATAGTGATGAAGGTTTGCGGCCCAAGTAACAGATTATGTTTCCACACTAAGATCTGCCTGTGTTAGCATGTTGGGTTTGGGGGGAATGTAACCACATCAGAAACAATTTCTACGTGGATTCTACATCAATTTTTTTTTCATAAATATATGAGAGAAAAGGACTCCTCCTTTTTTTTTTTTTTTTTCTGGTGTTTACAGGTATCCTTAGCTCTGAAAGTGGAACAGCTATGTAAATGGGAAACAATCACTGGATTTGTTTCCACGTTCTCTGTTTATAGAAATACAGTGTTCGTTTGTTGTACCTGGTGTCTATTAACTGCTCTAATTGTGCCGTAGACTTGTTCACAAGTTTTGTTGAAGTTGTGCATTATAATTTTAAAGGAGTTAATTGAATACTAATCCAATGCACAGCACAAAAATTATTTGAACCATTCCAAGGAAAGCCGAAAATCCCACTAGCTGCCTTGGTCCTCACAAATCCCTACCCCTGTGAAACCGAGAAAATGAATATTCAATATTTTTTCCATTTGAGTCTCTTGACATTCTATTGATTCACTTTATTTTCCCAACAATTTTCTGACAGGCTTCCCAATGTGGATTCTGTAAATTCTTTGATATTCATCTTGTGATTGCCTTTGAAAATGAGCGCCAACTTTGGGCCGGGGCTTAGAACCAGACCCCCAAGCCCTTCACACCCCAGGAGCCAGCATAGTGGTGGAGTTTTGCTGAATTACCACGTGATCCTCAGATCTGGCACAAAGTCAAACAGCAGAAGGGGAGGGAGGTTCGAGTGCAAGTTATGCTTGTCAACCAGGTTACTGCTCCAGGAGATCTGGGGGACAAAGAGAAGTGGGGAATGGCTGGACTTTAAGATTGTACTGGTAGGGAGAAGTGAAAGGAAGCAAATCACTTACAAGTGAAAAGACCAGACAATGAAATGAATAGGCAAGGCAGGCAAGAAGCACCCATCCCAACAAGTAGGAATAGTCCGCTGGATGGGGTGATGGGGTGGGGGGAATGGCAGTGACCCACAGAGGGGAAAGAGGGTGCGTAGGAACGGGTGAGTCTCTCCCAGTTCGGGATCTGAGTCCATCCACGTCGCCATTCTGGAAAGTGCCATTAGACCAGAGTAGGTGACACAGGCTCTTTCTTCCCATTCTAATGTTGCCCTCTGTTAGAAGAGGAATCTCACCTTTGTTAAAACTAAATTTTGATGCACATTTTTTCAGAGGAAGGAAGTGGCGTGTGGATCCTCTAGAGACCTCGCCCTGGTCAGCTCTGTTACTTTCTCCATCACACTTGGTGTGAGCATCTTTTAGGAGCTTAAATTCCACGATTCACTTATGCTCGTCTTCCCTACTGCCTAGCTCCATGCAGTGCATGTAGTGCATTCTCAACGGTATTTGCAGAGGAAGCGATGAATGAACACGTGCGTGGTCTCTAACGTGGAAGATGCCAGTTGCCCTATCGCCCACACAGGTTCCCTTCCCTTCAGATTAGGAGCAGCTGCGCTAAGCATCTGCCTATCTCTCTCTCTGCATAATTGACCTGAGACAGCAGCCTGGAGATAGATATTGCAAACACTCTTTGAGATCACTCTTAAACCCAAGATGTTTTTAAAACAGTGTCTTTGGGGACAACTGGGTGGCTCAGTGGTTGAGCATCTGCCTTCAGCTCAGAGAGTGTTTCCAGGGTCCCAGGATCGAGTCCCACATCAAGCTCCCTGCATGGAGCCTGCTTCTCCCTCTGCCTGTGTCTCTGCCTCTCTCTGTGTGTCTCATGAATAAATCAATAAAATCTTTAAAAAAAATAAAACAATGTCTTTGGATTTGTACCTTGGAGGTGGAGGGATTCTACTCATTTCTCTCCTAATGCTTTTGGCAGCATGACTTCTCTGCATCAAGGTTCCTGGTTAAATTAACTGGCCCAGTCAGTCCCCCCAAAATATGAAGCTGGCTGTTTTGACTGCATGAGTATTGACTTGGGTAAACTCGCTGAGAATTTAAACAAAACCCCAATGGCTCTTCTCTCTGCCGATAGTACCTAAAGTAGCACACGGCATGTTCAGAGCCTAACGTGGTGATATTACACGTTTGATTTTCTTTACTTTTGGAAAAACTTAGTCTCCAAAGGTGACATAATTTTGAGGTTAATGCAAAATGTCCCTGATTTGTTTTCATGGGGCGGGAGTGGTGTCTTACAAAATAAACATGAACAGTCCAATGGCACATGCTGCTTTAGACTTGAGTCATAGCTTTTTGTTCATGCGTACTCCTTCTGGGACAGTCGGCCCTCAGTTACTATGTGTGAACTGGTACCTCCACTTCCCTCCCCTAGTGCCAATCCTAAGTTTTAAGGTGGACCATGTCCTCTTAATACACCGGCAACTCCTTGTATGCAATAGCTGACCAGTAAGGGATTATTACATATAATAATAGCTGCTGACATTTATTCAGATTTTAAATTAACAGTGATCTATATAGTATGATCTAAGGTCCATATCTGGCTCATTACCATTCTTGTAAATAAAGTTTTATTGGAACGCAGCCACACTCATTCATTTAATTAGGGCCTGTGGCTGCTTCTGGACTATAATAGCAGAGTTAAGCAGCTGTGACAGAGACCAGACAGTCCACAAAGCCTGAAATATTTTCCACCTGGCCTTTTCCAGAGAACAAGTTCAATGACTCCTGATTTACAAGGTGCTATGCACTGCACAGCCATGTCGTGGATCATCCCTTATGATTTTCACAATCCTCAGTGATGCGTCCTGTGCTTAGCCCCATTTTACATATAAAGAAACTGAGGCCCAAAGGGGCTCCGTAAGAGAATGATGAAGCAAGAAGCAGAATGCCATTGGGTGTGACCCAAAAGTCCCTGCATTTCACCACTGCCCTGCCTGCCTTCCGTCCAACGAGGGAACAGGTGTCTTTACCTTCGGCAACAGGAAGCGTTCCGGGTAATAACTGGAAGTGGATGTGAGAGTGCACCTCTCCTCCTCAAACTCATCACAAGGAACACCTCCAGTTCCCTGGTGGGAGAGTCTGGCCAGAGTGTCCAGATCACTGTTGCTGGACAGGCTGGGCAGAGAGAAGGGGCCTGTGTTCCTCCCAGGCCCTCCGTTGACAGCCTGGCATCTAGAAGACAGTGAGCAGAACCCCCTGACTATGACTATCAATCTCTTGAGTAGGCGTCCATGGAGATTAATTTTGTGTCAAAGTGTGAGCTCTCAGGCAACCTGGAAGCCCAGCAAGGCATGTTAGCTGTCACCCGATAGCTCTACAAACACAAGGGAAGGGTGCTTGGTGGCAGCATCCCAAGACCCTTTGTGCTGGTCATCAGTCCCCTGCAGAGAAGCCATTTGCTCCTCTGGACTGGATGGAAAACTTCACCTCCTTCCAGAACCCGTGCCCCCCAGGCCGTGGAGGCTCCGAAGAGGTGCGGGGGAATTCCATCGTAAGTCAGAAAGAGAGGACAAGGAGGTTAACAGACAAATAGCTGTAATGTGAGTAGACTTCCTTCATTTAAAATTTTTCTAAAACCCCTCTGCTAATGACTTGGTGATTTTCACAGTAGTAAATGTGCTGACTTAAAAAATCCGTGGGAGGTCAATAATTTTCCCTCTGCCTGTCACTGAGCTGATTGTGGTTCAGATGCACCTTAATTACAGTACCTACAGGTGGAGTATTATACAGTGTTTACATTAATCAGAATAGATTTACTGAGGGAAATAAAACCACCGGCTTCCTTAGGGTTGTACTCTTATCAGGCGGTAAGGGGGCTGGCAGGCCTGTGGGTGAATGCTGGCGGCTTGGAGCCAAGACCCCCACCTCACAGCAGCCGATGGGCCTGGAGCATCTCCATCCCAAGCTGGAGTGCTGTGTTGAACTAAGGAATCCAAGGGAAGGTCCAAAAATTGGATTCAGGATTTTTAGAGCAGAGGAGAAAGCGTACGTGTGTGCACATGTGCGGGTATGGAGAAAGACTGTACAATTATTCAGAGAACCAACTTTCCATTACCTGTGGCCATGGGAAGCAAGGGAACCCACGTAACCCCTGGTTCTACCAAGTGTTATTTTTATGCAGGAGGAAGGGGAGGACAGAACGTCTGCCTGGAAGTGAAGAATTTACAAACAACCATCCAGTTGGGGGGTTGGAAGAGGGCAAAGTTTTGTCTGTTGTTGTTGGCTGTTCTATTTTATTTCGTCTTTTGCATTTTATACACACAAGGCTTTACCATAGATTTGATCAGAAGGAAGGCCAACAGCCTCCACTGATCCAGAGGGGCATGCAGGTCAGTGGCTGAGTCTCCAGCCCATCACTTAATCTCCATCCTTCACATTCCTCATCCACAAAATGGGCTTACTAGTAGTCCATGCATCACAAGAGTGCTGTGGGGGTTTATCAAGATAATATGTATAAAGTGCTCATAACGGTGTCCAGCCCATAGTAGGTGCTCAATTAAAGCTGTCTCTCATGATCAGAAGTCATTGCAAACGTGGGCTTTGGGAGTCAATGAAACTTAGTTTCTAGTCCTGTCTTCACGACATAGTAGGGGTGATGTTATCCGAGTTACTACGCCTCTCTCAGCCTCAGCCTTTACTCATTCATAATATGGGGATAACAGTACCTTTCCAGGAGGGTTGGAGGCAGAGTACCCAAAGAGTACTAAAAACTACTGGTGACAAATTCGGGGGTTGTCTAATCTTTAGGAAGGCGATGTGGTCCTACGTGCCTGGGCAAGTTCTGAAAGTCACTCCTTTCTTCTCCAAGGGATCCTAAATTCTTTCCTCATGACACACTTAACATTATTCCCAGCAGGTCATACCTGGGTCCTTGGTTAAATCTTGACTTGGCTAATGGAGTCCCAGGGGCACATTCCCCATCCGAGAAAAAGAAGTTCGCAAAACCATAGCACATGCTCGAGAGGGAAAAGCCCTGGCGACGTTCTGAAGATGATGCTCAGCCAGAGGAAAACATCTCGGTGGCAATAATCCACAGAGCATTTCTGCATTTCCGAGTCTGGCCCCTGAATTGGCCCCATTGGAGAAATAGACAAACTACTTGAGGGTTTTATACTTTCAAAAGAATTTCCCCATACGTCTCTGGGAGTCACAGCCCTGTCACTCCTGTGAGCAGGAGTCAGGACTCCTCTGTGCAGAACCAGACCCAGCAGGCACGGAAGGTTCGAGGTCACAGGTGGACGGCAGCTCGAGACCCTCCAGAGGCTCAGCTCTGGCTGGTTCCAGGCCCACCTCGGCCTTGCTGAACGGGCTTCCTGCAGCAGCAATTGGAAGGTTTTAAAAAAAAAAAAAAAAGAAAGAAAGGCCCAAGAGGAAGGAAGGGAGAGAGAGAGGGAACACCTCACTCTTCTCTCTCCACCTGGGCCTCATTTATTCTTATTTTACACACGTGAGAGAAATGTGAGCTCCAAGTGTGAAATGAGGGTTCCCGGACATAAGAAGAGTTTGCCATCTTTTGCTACATCACTTCTTCTTCTTCTTTTTTTTTTTATTCATGAGAAACACAGAGAGAGGCAGAGACACAGGCAGAGGGAGATGCAGGCTCCCTGCGGGGAGCCGATGCAGGACTCGATCCTGGGACCCCAGGATCACGCCCAGAGCCGAAGGCAGACGCTCAACCACTGAGCCACCCAGGGGTCCCCAGATCACTTCTTCATTAGGCTGTGCTCATTTCGGGCGCTCCTCGCCCACCGTGATGAGCATGAGCAGAGCCCACGGAGATCCCTCCTTAGGCTGAGCCTTCGGATCTAATTGTAAAAGGCCCGCATCCTTCCAACCGTTACTTCTCGCTTCTGTGGCCCAAGAGGAGCCCCCGGGGGAGCAGTTGCTCAGGTGGGGCCCGGGCTTGGCTGGGAAGACCCCCGTGTGGACACGGACAGCCCCCGTCTCACCTGGAGCCCTTTCTGCGCTTGCAATTATATGGTTTCATTTCAGGGCTCGAAGCTAAGGCTGACCTTTCTTTGCATTACAACTGGTTTCATTAACACCTTTTTCTCCTTTCCTTCCTGGGTGTGAGCTTTTGTGATTTGGTTTGGTAGCCAGATTGCTCCGGGAGGGGGGCGCACAGCCAGCTGCCAGCACTCAGCTGGGCACCGAGCACTTCCAGGAGAGTGACCTGGCATTCCCGCTTCTACTTGCCAACTGGACCTTACAAAACAATGTCAACAGAGCGAGTGGCTCACTGATGTTTAGAAATCTAGCGTTTCAGAGCCACAATGGATCTGGGGGATTATACAGAATTAAGCCCTTAGTTCCAAAATAAGGGGAGCAGGGCTGAGAGGCAACTTGGGGCATGGCTGAGCTAACTTCTTTTTTTTTTATTGAATTTAATTAAAATGCAACTAATTAACATATAATGTAGTATTGGTTTCAGAGGTAGAGTTCAGTGATGCATCAGTTGCATATAACACCCAGGGCTCATTCCATCACGTGCCCTTCTTAAAGTGTCACCCAGGTATCCCATCCACCCGCCGACCTCCCCTCCAGGAACCCTTAGTGTGTTTCCTATGGTTAAGAGTCTCTTATGGCTCATCTCCCTCTCTGATTTCGTCTTGTTTTATTTTCCCCTCTGTTCTGTTTCCTAATTCCACATATGAGTGAAATTATAATTGTCTTTCTCTGATGGACTTATTTTATTTAGCATAATACCTTCTAGCTCCATCCACGTTGTGGCAAATAGCAAGATTTCTTTTTTGATGGCTGAGTAATATTCCATTATATAAATGAGCTAACTTCTACACAACCCAGCCCCAAACGAAAGCCCCTCCCATGGCTGCTCTGAGGTTTTCCATGATACACAATAACTGTTTTGCCATGAATCTGGAACACAGCCTCAAGATATATAACTAATTTAAACCTATGATAAATATTAGAACATTTTAAGATGATCCGTTTAGGCTTTTAATCCAAATACACAGTACTCTGCCTGCCATAATGATCTTAGACCTACTGTTTTTACAGGGCAGGGGAGAGGAATCCAGTTGACCTTTGAACAGTGTGGGGGGTCGGGGTGCCTACCCCCTGCATGATAGAACATCTGCATATAACTTTGGCTCCCCCAAAACTTAACTACTAATAGCCTGGTTTTAACTGTAAACCTTATAGATAACATAGACAGTTGATTAAAACATATTTTGTATGTTATGTGTATTATATACTGTGTCCTTTAGTAAAGTAGAAAAAAGAAAATGTTATTAAGAAAATCATAAGGAAGGAAAATACATTTAGAGTCCTGTACTGCAAAAAATCCTCATGTAAGTGGGCCTGTGCACTGCAAACCCATGTCGTTTGAGGGTCAACCGTACTTAGCATACTATTTGCTTGTATGTAAGTGGGTGCTTTTGTGTTTGCAGTCACTTGGTAGGACAAAGTCCTTGAAGTCATCATGAACAGGGGTCACAGATAAAAAAAAGTTCTAGACTCTCCAGCAACTAAAGGTTTGCTATGTAAAGATTCACATGGGCAGGAAACTTCACAAATTATAAACCTGTGGCATTTCAAAATGAGTGGCATTTTACTTTATGGTCCTTTGAGGCATGCACAGTCACTGTGAAATAAGGGACTGGTTTTATTACATGAGCTCACTTGGCATCTATGCCCCCCCATCGGCCATCCTGGGGGAAGAAAAGGTAGTGTGGCCGATTAAGAGGACCCAAACTGAATTTCTGGCTCTGCCAGAAATGGTTCTGCCTCTAACCAGCTGTGTAACCGGGCACATTGCTTTGTTTCTTTTGATCTTACTTTACTGTCCAAAGACTTGCGCTAAAGCGTCTCTCATAGCTTGCCAGATTTAGTTAAAACAAAAACAAAAAAGACAGACATCCAGATACATTTGAATATCCGATGAACAATGAATATTTTTTTAGTGGAAATATGTCCCGAGAAATATTTGGGACATACTTACAGTATTCTTAAACCATTCATTGTTTTACGGTAATTCAAATTTAGCTGGGTATTTTGTATTTTGTCTGGCAACCCCAGTCTCTAAAATCCTTGAGATCGTAAATTTGAATTCTGTAATGACTGTATCTGACTTGTATTTGTTTCTAAAAGGGAGTATGAGTGATCCCAAGGGAGGGACGGAGAAGAGAAGGATGGGAGGGGGAGAATGAGAGAGAAGGAGAGAGAGACAGAGAGAGAGCGTTCCCTGAAAATACCAGGAGATTTCCACTCCACAAATCGACACTTCACAGCATCTAGAGGAACAGCGTTTTGCAAAACTCTCATTTTGAAAGGCAGCCCCCTGAGAAAGCAGCAGCCTTTCCTAATGTCCCTGAGACCTAGATCTCTCAAAGACCCAGGTGGCTGTCCCCCCACCTGTCTCATGCACAGGCCACAGCCTTGTGCCCGACTCTGGATGAGGAAAGATCAACTCTAGTCTTTTCAAGACACAGAGGCAATTGCACTAATCCTTGCCCCATGCCATGGTGCCACTATGCACGGAGAACCAGGGAATCCCACTGCCCTCTTGCCCACAACAGGGGACTAAACAAAACATCTTTTAGTAGAAGCCAGGAATGGTTCTGGGCATCCTCTTTCTCCCCAGGTGAAGTGGAGATGGTGCCCAGCATAAAGTCCCTGGTATGGGGAAGGGTGCAGGCACGGGGACAGAGCAAGGGACAGGAAAGGGCAGGAGATGCTGAAAGTCAGGATAGAAATTGCAGTTAGCCAAAGGCCTGGTAGCTGGAAGTGGGATGAAAAGAATAAGATTTCCCACACAGCCTTAAAAAAATAATCACAGGGATCCCTGGGTGGCGCAGCCTTTTAGCGCCTGGCTTTGGCCCAGGGCGCGATCCTGGAGACCCGGGATCGAATCCCACGTCGGGCTCCCGGTGCATGGAGCCTGCTTCTCCCTCTGCCTGTGTCTCTGCCTCTCTCTCTCTCTCTCTCTCTCTCTCTGTGACTATCATAAATAAATAAATAATTTTTAAAAATTTAAAAAAAAAATAAATAATCGTAGATAACGCCTTATCCTGGGTTACAGTGAGGTCCCTCCCTTAAGAATAATGACCGCCTCTCCGGTCCATTTAGTCTGGGTCTTTTGCAATTTATCAGAGATGAGTTTCCTGGAGTCTGGGAACCCATTCAAGGCAGTGTGGAAACATGCACAAGTGTGCTGATTACATTTCCACAGTCCTCGCATGCTGCCCTGGAGAGGAGCCGTCCCTCCACCGATTTCTGGAATGGATGAGCCAACCGAGCCCCGCTGTCCCAGAAGCACCCCTGCACCCCCCAGGCACACACTCACACACCTACCCAGAGGCGCAACCAGCACCACCCCCTGAAATTCTGGCTCGCCTCTTGCAGAGAAGGGTGTGAACAGAGCCCGGGTGTGAACACAATATGGTTAGGATACCCTGTTTTACGGACAGAAAGAAAGGGGGGGTGGTGGAAACAGCTTTGGAGGCAAAAAAAAAAAAAAACTCAGCTTCACCTTTAAGGCTGGAAAACCTGCGCCCTTGGCAAGGCGGCCGGAGACGGTTCCAAAAGTATTAATCTTGCTCCGCTTACATGCTCAATAGTAGGTCTTTGGAAACTGTTCCTCTCGCACTGCGATCTCTCTCCGGGATCCCCCCCCCCCCCCCCCGCCCGCGGGAGGAAGGCCCGAGGACGCAGGTCGGAGGCCGGCGGCGGGGTTCGGGCGCCCCCGCCCCGCCCCGCCCGGCCCCGCCCGCCCGCGCGCGGCCCGGCCGGCAGGTGGCGCTGCGCCGCACCTTATGGGCTCCGCGCTGCAGCCGGGAGCCGGGAGCCGGGAGCCGGGAGCCGGGAGCCGGGAGCAGGGAGCCGGGAGGGGCCGGAGGGGCCGGGGAGCCCGCCTGCTCAAAGTTTCTAGTGCCATTCCTGGACCGAAACAAATGTTTGTGGAATTAAGTAGTGATTTCCTTTCGTCTGCGCGACTCTTTCTGGCCGTGTTTTCAGGCTCTGGATGTTAACGTATGCCATATATTGCTTTTTTTTGGGGGGGGGGGGTGAAACCCGGGGTTTCCAAGCACACATTTCAATCCATCCTCCCTGCTCAGGTCTCCGCTAGCGAAAAGTCTGCATTTTCCGATACAATCACCCATAAAACTTGCATAGTAAGAGCTAGAATGGTTTGGAAGACAAAGAAATGCTGGGGGGGGGGGGGGGGAAGAATGTAAGTAACCAGAGCGCCTGAGATCTTTCTTTCTAAATAAACAAGAGAGGGAGGGAGTTCCTTTTAACCAGGCTCAACAAAATAAAGCACCGAAGTGGCAGGAAGAAGCTCCAGGCTTGGGTGGAAAAAGGAGCGGCTGGCTGCAGGGAGTGGGAGGGAGGGGGCTGCGCTGTGTCCCTGCTGAAGACCCTGGGCTGCAGCAATCGCGACTATGCCACCGTGCACAGCATTTGGGAGGATGTGCTGGAGACCCCAGGGCACCGCTCTGGCGCCCTGGGTCCTCGGGACGAAGTTAGCAGCAGTGGATCGGGGCGGGACGAGTTGCGCGCGCGTTTGCTGCACCAGGCCCAGCGGCCCCCTTAGTTGGGGCTCAGGATGTATTGACCATTGCCAGAAAATCCATCTCGGCAAAGTAAACAAGGCAAGGCCGCGTGCATCTCCAGCAAGACATGTGAAGCTTTGTTTGGGATAATGGATCTGACATGAGTCAAAGCAGTGGGGATTAGATGGACCCCGGCAAGGACAAATATGAGTGATGGTCATCTCCCTGCATCAGAATCCACACGGGCAGGCGGGGAGGCGATGCGGGAGCAAGGGGGCGTGGGGGCCCCGGGGACCACGGGGGACCGGTGATGGGCAGCTGCCCCCAGAGCAGGGACTGACTGCAAGGCGGAGGAGGTGTCCTCGCCTGCCCAGCGCCTTAGTCCTTCCTCCCTGCGGCCTGCCCTGCGCAGAGGGGCTCTGGGCTTCTCTTTCCCACCGTCGATTAAACTTTTAAAACCGGCAGGACTTCCCTGGCATCTTTTACACCAAAAGGGCAGGTTTTCCAACCGTCATGTAGACTCTTTTAAAAAAGTTTTCAGCAAGTGGCCCAGTTACTCCCCCTACTATATACTTAGAGATAACGTTTGACTTTCTTGACCCTTCTACCGTTTTATTTTGTCTGTGAATCAAGAACCGTGGCTATGCGGATTTATTTTTCTTAGGCAATGAATGAATGTATCCAGTCCTGAAACGCATCCCTTTAAAGTAAGGAGGGACTCTCAGACTTTGAAACCTAATCATTCAAAACAGTGATTATATTTAAGGTGATCGAATAATATGACAAAGTAGATTCATTTACCAACATATGGCTTTTAACATTGGATGCTGGGGTTCTTTTTTTTTTTTTTTCACCTGTTTTCATTTTTAAAGCTGAAGTTCAAAGACATTTTTTTCTAGCCAAATGTCATTTATTATGTCAACATATGCTGTTTATCCCGTGTATATTGTTATCGGAGTGAAATGAAACTGTAGTTTTGTGACTAATAGCAATCTTTAAGGCTTACCAAATATTACAAACATTGCAGATTCTATGCATAATATCCAGAAGCTGATTTTGGATCAGATTTAGAGCTGTGTTTCAAACAGAGCCACATTAAATTTAAAATTAGTCAAGGATTACAGTTTGCTATGAAGAATGTCTCCACCTCCAATATGAGCGAATGTCATCAAAGTGAAAGGGAAAAAAAAGGAAAGACAAGAAAAGATGTGATTGTTTTGACACGAGTGAGAGAAGCTTAGTGTCGCTTCATTTTTAACCTCATTTCAAATTATCTTTTAACCACCCTGATATTTCTGCATGGAGATAATCACATCTCATCAGCCTTCTCAAAACCCGGCAGCTCCATACCCAGAGCTAATGCTTCTTGTTAAATCATATTGCTAAACAAATGGTTACAGCTCCTGCAGCAGACGAATGGAAATGAGCTTTGCCGGACGGCCCTCCCCCCACCACCCCACCACCCCCATCGTTCAATGTTTTGTTTCCTTGGGTAATTTTAATCTTCCATAAGGTGTGTGGATGCTTTTTGCCTAGAAAGGCAGAAGAGGAATTGTTTTGTTTTAAAAGGTAAAAGCAAATCTGCCCTATAGGTGATGAAGATAGAGACCTGTTGAAATGGCCCTGAGAAAATAAACACTTGTATTCACAAGCACGTTGAATAGAAAGAAAATCCTTCTCGAGGAAGGCAAGGAACTTCCAGAGAAGAAAAAGTTCCCATGGTTTTAAACAGACACAATCGATTACTCCTCACATCATTCCAGAATTCACATATCACTGGGGTTTAACAAACCCATCAAGAAAACTCGGCGTATTTATGTTGGTAGTTTTGCATCTGCAGATATAAAAGCAGAAGGTCCCGGCTTCACGTTTGAAAAACCAGCGTGGAAATGACTGGCTGCCTTATCTCTACTCGATTTGCCTTAACTTCACTTCCTCTCACTTTGTCATTTAATTTGTAGGGTTTCCAAATCAGAGCGACTATCGTCTATTAGTCCCCTGGTGACAGAGGGCAGGGTGTTGTTGTATCTGAGTTAATAAAGCAGAAATCCAAGCCTAATTACTGGGGAGATAAACCCTACTGGCAGGGGGTTAACCTTCCTCAGAGTCTGGAGCTCTCTGCACCCAGACATTATGGAGAGAGACCGTGGACACCAAGAACACACAAGACCAAGAAGGTCGGGGTGCATCTGCTTTCATACAGCAATACCGATTACATTTCAGTGACCATCTTCATTATGGGACCGTGTGGTCAACTGTGCATCTATAGGGGGAAACAAGTGTGGGGGAAACATAATTCATTAATCAAATGTAATAATGAAGGACAAAGGTGCTTCATAACTGTAAGGGGCAAAACAAACAGAGTGGCATTTTTGTGCCAAGGGCATGCATGTATATTTAAAGATAGTCTACACAGGCATGCACTCAGCAGCTCATGGTGTGTGTGTGTGTGTGTTGGGGCGAGGGAGAGAGAGAGAGAGAGAGAGACTTGAGAGAAAGGGAGAGATGGGGAGGGAGCTACTGAGAATGCCTCTCCGATGACACCATGGAAAGAATCCATCTATGGAAATCTTAAATATATACATGTATCACAGATATAGCATAACCTCAAGGATCAAACTATACACAGCATAATGACTCAATAATTTCTATAGACTAGAATCTGATTTATTGATTATTCAGAGACCCACGGTGTGTTTTTATAGGCCCCATTATGCATATGACTGTACCATATCTATGCAGATTGCATAGACATGCTGAGAAACTTCACCATCAAGTGTACTTTTTCATATGTACTACACAAGACTCCGACACTGTCATCAGTACTGCCACCCTCCCTGCCGCCCTCCCTCCAAAGTACACAAACAAAAAATGCCCACCTATATAGTTAAAATTGCTAACCTTTAAGAGATGTTCAGAAAAAGAGGGGAAAAAAAATATATAACCCAATCCCTGGCTTCTGATTTGGATGGTTACAATTATCTGTGGATACTGTAGCGCGAGCGGAGAAACCCTGTTTGGAGAGTGAATCTATTAATGCAGCTTTGTCCAACAAATATTAAAATTGCAAAGTAATTTGCCCATTTGACAATGGCTAATGAACTTAAGTATGCAGAATGAACTTTAATAATTGAGGAAATTGTGCAATTATACTGAAAGCAGCTGAAAATTACAAATAAAATTAACTCTCGAGTTTAGCAAGAATATTACTGCTTCTATTACCAGCCACTTTATGTGGGTATCAAGAAAGTCTGGAAAGTTTCAAGTGACTGTACATTTATTGTGATGATTACTCATTTTTTTAAAAACAGAAATGAGCCCTAATAATTCTTTTCCCCAATATGTTTCTGGATTCCCATGTGGTTGGAATTACCCAAAATGTCTCATTGGCAGGGTATGTTTTAATTTCGATTTCAGGTTTATGATCCTATCTGTGTCTATTTTAAATTTAAATGGATTACATTCAGCAAAAATCCTTTTACTACTCCGGCTTGGCTGTCTCGTACTATTAGGCTGTATATATGTTCGGCTTCCGCAAATCTGCTAATACATAAAACCATAAGAAGCCTCTTAGGTTCGAACCAGGTTAGACCGAAGACATCAGATTAATATTTGATAACGTAGAAGGGCTCTTAATCAGATTTGCTTATTTCGTGACAGAATGTTTCTGTAATTATCATAATTGTTGTGCTAAATATGTTTGTCTTTGTATCTGGCTTTGGGCATAATCTTCTCTCTTGAAAGCCACTCAATGTGGGACTTGAGATTCCGGCACAAAACCCAATTAATATTAAGATGACAAGCCCCGATGAGCTCCAAAGAGGCAACAGCTGAACAGACTCTAACATTCTTAAGTACAGATACTTGAGTGATCAAGTGCATCTGAGGGAGACACACAATTCAATAATCCCTTTCTCAAGAAAGTCAAGAGGCCTGAGAGATACGAAGTAAATCAAAGGAACAGATCAGAAAGAAAATGAAGGGTCTGGTCCTGTAGCGTCTCTATTAAAATGCAAAAGTTATGGATTTTTTTCGGGGTGATGGGAACCTTTTCTGTTTTTATTGATTTCTTTTTATAGCTTGATGATTTCTCTAAGATTATCTTAAAAGCTTAAAGAAAAAAGGGGCCTCATCAAAAGGTATCTTGCATGACAGGAACATGCACAGTTTTGGTTAACATGATGTGGGAAGGCGCTGGAAGTCCAGGGAGAGAGGGATCCTGCTTGTTCATCAGCCTGGGGAAGGTCTGCAGCTTCCACAGTAAAATGGAAATTTTACTGCCCCGTTTGGTGCCTGTGGCAAACCCACCGTGCCGGCCCCTGGGCCGCTCGGGAGAGGTGAAAGACAGGCTGGGGATACCTGTGAGATGCCCCCCAGAAACAGTTATAAAGCGCCGCACTTGCAAACGGATTTTCACTTGCATTGTATAAAGCGGTCGCCTTCAGACCCTGACCCCCCATTTCCTAGCATCGCGGGGGACTCCTTGGATTTACAGCTAAATCTACTGTCCAGAGGTGATATCCTCACCCATTGATTTGCAATCAGAAATTGGTTTCCTGTCACTTTAAAAGTGGGGCACTAAAGGGGCAGTAAAAACAAGGCTGTCTGAGCTAAATGGAGCTATAGTTCAGGCTCTGGGCCATTACACACTACCTTTCCAATGTATTTATTACATTAAGAAACCTCTGTAGTGCACTTTAAATGGCTGGTGACACCCTCTTAGGTGACTTATTGCTCTGTGAAATCAGTTTTGTAGAAACTCTTTCACATGTGCCAAAACAAAACAAAACCCAGTATGCCTGTGTGTGTGTGTGTGTGTGTGTGTGTGTGTGTGCAGAAGAACGTTCCAGCACCAGCCCACGGAGTCTCTGCACCCTCCTGTGCCCAGCACATCAGCAGCAGGGAGTCTCCGTGCCAGGCCCAGAGCGTCGCCCAGGTCCCTTGGCTCGGGCACCGCTAAAAGTGAAACCAACTAGTGGGACCCTCGCTAACTCTCCCGAGAAATCGGGGGTGGGGGTAGGGGCTCTGAGGCCACCTGCCCCATTTCAAGGTCTTGTCCCAAGGGGAGAAGGGTTGGTATGATCGCTCATGCCAGCACCCCTCCCACAAGCTCCCACACGTGACACCCCGACAGGTCTTTTCAGATTGTTGCAGTCAACAGAGAGGACCAGGGACAATTCCAATCCAGGCTACCCAGTCTGGGGTAGAAATCCATCTCCCCAGTGTAGCCTTCCCTTTTCAAAGATGCAAGTGCTCGCGAATTACTGGGGAAAATGTTTGCGCAGATTCCTCCTATAAAACCAGACTCGGATCCCTTGCAGATTCAGCGCCTGGTGGGGCCCAGAGCCTCCATTTCCTTTCTCTGCTTGTCACCACAAGGCAGGGGTTCTCGGGAGAGAGATCCTCACCTGGGAGGCATGGAGGCTCAGCGCACCATTGCATCAAAATAGACTTCGCCACACAAGCATGGACAATCCTGCTCACAGAGCGAATTGCCCCAAATTGTGAGATATTTGGAACAAAATGTGTCCCTGTTGCCTTCTGAGGTTCCTGCTAATTAATATTCAAAAGACTCAAAGAGGAAAAATGGATACCTAAATCATACATATGTATATGCCTTTTAAGCTTTATTATAAAGGCAAAATAACCCCTTACTTGGTTAAAATCCAACTTGAGTCAACATACAAAGGTGACTGCACTGTAATACTAGACATATCTGCATTATGTAGGCATGTTACTGCGCCACCAGAATCTCTCAATAGTAATTATTATGCCAAGCACCCTGTTGGCACAATTACACTAAAGCTCTAATTAGTAGCAGTAAGATTAGAACCCCTACATGTTAAATCTGTAGAAGCAACGCTGAGTGAAGGATTTAAAACAGTTTCAAAACATTGTATTGTCTTTATTACAGTCTTTATACTTCAGTAAAGAAGGGTTTTCTATAAAATGCACTTAAAATAATCTGGTCCTGTCACTAAAAATAGGAAAGATAAGGTAATTGCAGTCAAACCTAGCGAGTCGACTTGCTACCTAGGTGCATTAAATCGAAAATGACAAATCTAGTGAACTCCAGTGGGAGATATATACTTCCTCCCTGCTGGACGCATTGGTATTTTTCCAACCATCAGCCAGGGGAACATGCGAGGGCCATACTTGTCATGGGTGGTTTTTTCATTACCTCCGAGAAGCCGGGAGGCAGGCGACTTGCATCGGGAGCGGATCTTCCTCTCCAATCTGATTGCAGCATCAGGAGATTTACCTGTCTCCTTAGAGACTGCGACATCCACTCTGAACACAGTGCATGACTCCTCCCCTCCAACCGAGGCGGTACCGGGCGCCTTAGCTACCTGCTGGGTGCAAAGCTGGGCATCTGGGTCCCGGAGCTGAGCCCCCACCCAGGGCTCTGGGGCTGCCCCCACCCAGGGCTCTGGGGCTGCCCCGGGCACAGAGGTCTCCCCGCCAGCTGCGAGCCGGCTGGGGTGCGGCCCACACCTGAGTGCTTGGGGGAAGGCCGAACAGCCAGGGCTGGTTAGGGGCACAGCCCGCGGAGCCCGGAGGAATGCAGACGTGGGGTGCCAAGCGCCCGTCTATGTATTTGGATTGGGAATCCTGCAATTGGATTGTCCCATGAAACTGAGTCGTGGTGACTGTGTAAAATGTTTTAAGGGAGAAAAGCTTGCGCCCCGGGGCAGGGGTGGGGGGTGGGAAACAAAGCCATTTCTTTTGCCCCTTAATTTCCCACTCCCTGCCCACCCCCCGCCCCCCCACTGCAACACCTTCCAGAAACACTTCGGTTTTGATCCTCAGCAAACACTGAATGTTGGGGAATGCCCAGATCAAGGCAGGTAGAGGCTTCCCAGTGCCCTGCCTCCTGTCCACCGGCCCATCTGCCCACCCCAAACCCAGTCTTGGGCAAAAATACCTGGTCCTAACAGCCTGCACCCCTCCTTGCCCCCCGTGGTAGAACGGGGAGCTCGGAGCGCATAGAGGCACCGTGAAGGCCACAGGAGCTGTTGGTACGTTGAGCCTCCGTTAAAAAAAAATGCCTGCACCTGTGGGCAGCCCTTGGGCTTCCCCCTTTGAAGATGAGACCTTAAAAACGCCCCGGCACAGAGGTTATTCCGGAGGGATCTGTCCCTAAATGTATAGACACAGGACAAACATTCGAAAAATTCGCCTGGGCTTTTCCACGGGAGCAAATACATTATTTATTTCACTTCGGAAGTGCTAAGCCAGACGACCTTGGCAATCTAGGATGAAAGTAAGCGACGGAAATCCCCAAACGTTACTGTGGATCTACGTTAGTGTCACTAACGTGCAGTTCTTTCCCCTCCACCAACAAATTTGCCGTAAGGACGGCGATACTTAGCAAGTGTGCATTTGTAGAGCATACGTATATAGACTCCAGAAATGTGCATCCTAACGGCCATAAAACCGTCTGCCAGAATGTACAGTGATAACAGGGCCGAAGTCAGGGGATGGCCTCTGATTCTTGATAATTGTATTATTCAGCCGTATGTTATATCTGGAAGTGCTATTTACTGTAAAATAGAAGACCAGGGAGCACAGTACTTTCTAGCTTCTATATTTTATGTTGGCTTCTCTTTCAGAGCCCCAGATTGAAGGAAGTGAAAACATCCTTCTGCCTCGTAGGTTATCTCATTGCCGTCATAATTCCAGTATTTATGTGCACGTATGTTTTATCATCGAAAGATCTCCACAGGAGAGCTGATCTTTCTGCAACTGTTACAGAACTATTAAACGTATATTAGCGTGGTCATTTTTATTTAATGGAAACAAATAACAGTTAATCTTATTGGAAGGGTTAAGTGGGTTTACTTGGTAAAGGGCAAATCCCTTTGGATGCTTTCTTTTTTTAAAGAATAGCCGGGGTTGCTGACAGATGGTCTTTGTCTGAGTGTAGCTGAGGACAGATACAGTTTCTTTTTACACATTTATGAAAGTTGTAGATATAGATGCTTGGTAATATGCAGTGGCCTAGGACAAAGAGCAAGCTTGGTGGACAGAGAGGATTAGATTTCAGATCAGTGACAGATGGCTGGCTTAGCGGAGTCAGATAAAATTAAAAGGGGGGGCCGGGGAGGGATAAAAAGAAGCCACTTTCCATGTAAAAGTTACATCTCTTAAGACAATGGCAGCATGCAACATTCAGCTCCCTTCCCAAACTGGTGTCAAATTCCTAGATTGAAATTCCTACTTGAAGTACACGTTTTATTTTCACCTTGGCAGGTGAGGTGAGGTGGGATTATTCTCTGTTGACCAAATCTATCAAAGGGAAACTCAGAAACAAGGTAATTAACAATTTGCCTTTCAATTTGGCGGGCCAGAAAGTACTTTCATTTGCAAAATCGCTCTGGATATTTGCATGTGGGTCCTTACTCACACCACTCCTCCCCGCTTGAGCAGATTTCTATAAGCCTATGGGTAAAATCCACATTTTTGCTTACCCCATATACGCCGTTTAAAGCTCTAACATCACTAGAACCTTCGTCAAATAACCATACAACATATTTAGTGTTAATTTGTCACACTGAAATTATTCATCGGTGTCTTGAGTAAGTCCGATAATATTTATGGGTTATGCCATTCCATGTTTTCTGGCAATGCAGTTTGCTAGATTTCATAGATTTACTGTGTCTGCTTTTTTATGACTGACATAGCAATAACCAGATTGCAAAGATATTTATGTTGTTTGTGGCTTAGCAAGATAATTAAAGGATATAAATTAATCAAGTGCAATTAATTAGAAACTTTATGTTCGCAGCAGTCCTTCTTTGCATGTATAATTTATATTTATTGATTTCCTGGCTTTCATTAGCCTATGAGATAACAGCAAAAATGCATTAGAGAAGAAAATGTACAATTAGCGCGAGAGTGAACCTTGGCATAATGGATAGATCAGCACATGTTTGGGGCAAATATAAAGCTTTGTTAACTGTCATAAGCAGTTACAATTGATGAGTGGTATTTCCCTACATATCTTTCAGCTGATTAACGGCGTTTTTAAAGAGTCGCCTTAATGGGAAGCTGATAGGTTGGCTAAATTTACATTTTAATCAGAGTATTTATGATAGAGGCAGCCCCAGAAACTCATTGGCAGAGGGTGAGGAGACATTCCCTGAGGGACCAGGGCAGGGAGTGGGCTTTGGATGATGTCCACTCACCTATTACTTCTCCTGTTATTTATCCAAAAGCCTCTGTGTGGGGAAGGGGCGAGAACTCTGGCGGCCTCCTCACCACTGGCCGCACTCCCACCCTTGGATTAATCTCTGGGAGAAAGGGCCAGACGCTTGCCATGCCCAGAGAATGGAACCCCAGTCACACTTGGGTGTCTTCTGTCACTGAGTGTCAAATGCCAGCGCCATGGGCAGCCAAGCACGGCCAAGCATGGCTCCCAAGCTTCGTCACCAAGGATTTCATGTATGAAGGAGAGATATCTTGGCCTGAGGAGGCTGCTTCTCCTATTTCCTAACTGGGTTGCCAGTCAGCCCAACAAGCTCCAAGGAGACCACAGAAGAGCCCACAGCCTCAGATCCAGAGGAGCATCTACTCACATCCATTGCTCATTTTAAACCCAGAGGCCAGGCCTGCACCTGAATCGTTAGCCATTAAAACTCTGCTTCTGTCAGGCAAGAACAGGAGTTTGGATGTTGAAACAGTCAGAGAAAACTTTTGGAAAGGAAGTAAAAAAGTCAGTCCCCATGTAGCAATACCTTTCTCCCCACTTTGGAGGAGACGGGAGGATCCTGCCTCTGGAATTCCCATGGGAAGACTGAAGTGGGAGCCTCCATCACCCTCCTGAGCAGTTACATGTTCAGAAGCCAGGAGGGGACATGAGCTGTCTCCTAAGCTCACACTCTGTTTCCATGTCATGGGAGCAGCAGGGCCGGGTTGGATCTTTTTGTTCAGTAGAATAGACTCTCTAGGATGGTGTCATGGGCGGCCCACAACAAAACACCTCAGGCCTGGGCAATTAGGAAGGCCACAGAGTGGGATTCATGTCTGGCTGGTGCAGTGGCCCTTAATGGGCATCTCTGCAGGAGAGGACCTATTTCTTGTTGTCCTACATGGAGATGGGACAATACGGCTGGACAGCCGTGTTATATGTTTAGGGGGCATTCCCAACATGGTCTTTATGCTAAAGAAGCTCAGGAAGCCCTCTGGAAAGAAAAACAAAGGAGCATTCCCCCAAGGGGGCTCATTCCTGATTCAGAGACAAACCAGGGAGGTCTTCAGCTCAGAAAAGGACTTGAACAGAGCAAGACCCGGGGCCTGGTCTTTCTCAAACAAGGACAAAAGCCATCGCCTCAAGTCCTGCTGAACGCCTTTCCCTCTACCTCTCCTTTCTGCTCCAGGTCAGACCCCAGGGTTCAGAACCCCGCCCCTGTTTCCTGGTGGAGCTTGTAAGTGGAGATTGAATATTGACAGAATCTTCCAGGGCTCTCCTTACCCCGGGGCAATTCGAGTTGAATCACATACACCAAAGCGAGGCTACAAATACGAAATTATTTTTCGTTTATCTCTGTGAGAAGAAGCTACACATGAGCAAATATGAGATTAATATAAGTGAAGGAGGATACAGTTTCTGCTTTATGTGGTGATAAGCCCCTTTTTTCCCTTTCATACTAATTATTATTATCATTATTAGTATTATTTTACCCCTCAATTGCCCTAGGATGTTATCCAAGAGGAAGAGCTTTATCGGCTGGTGAGAGCTCCACAGTATTATTTATTTCATGTAATAAAATGTATGTAATGATCATGATTAATGTTTGTTTATTGTTATATCATTGTGTTTTCCTTCCAGTCTCAGTGTGATACTGGTTTAATTAAACTTGGGAGAAGGTGGGAGTGGGGTTGGGTGACAGTCTCCAGAACTTTGTACAATAATGGAGCCTGCACTTGGTGGCACTCACATGTCGATTAAGATGAGGATGTCCCCATAAATGACTGATTCCGTTTGTTCTTTTAAAGGAAAGTCCATTCGCCACCCTTTATTGTGTAATTTACAGATAAATTTGTTGTGCCTCCGACCAAATGCTTTTATGTACAGAAATTGCAATGACAGTAGAAATTATGGTAATTGAAGAGTGCTCTATTTTAGGTTTCTCTCTGATCACATGAAATGATCATCAGCATCTTTCCCGGCCATAATCGTGCCCCAGATTCCAAATTATTTTTTATTAGTTTGTTATCCAGTTTAACTGTTCAGGGAAGAGAAGGACTGAGGAGGGATAGTGAATATTGTCTCTGCTGGTGGGTGACTGTCTACCCCAAGGAAAAACTAGATAGGTCCAGTGGGGCCTTTTTCTTGTTTTTCTTTCTTTCTTTCTTTCTTTCTTTCTTTCTTTCTTTCTTTCTTTCTTTCTTTCTTTCTTTCTTTCTTTCTTTCTTCTTTCTTTCTTTCTTTCTTTCTTTCTTTCTTTCTTTCTTCTTTCTTTCTTTCTTTCTTTCTTTCTTTCTTTCTTTCTTTCTTTCTTTCTTTCTTTTTCTCTCTTTCTTTTTTTTTTCATTTCTGATGCCCCCAAAACCAGTTTGCCAAAGACTCCTCTTACACAATTTCCTCATTTCCTGGGGAGAAATCAAATGCACATCCTAAATGGAAGCCATAGAGCTTTGAAATAATATATTTTTAAAAGTTTTTAAAGCTGAACTTGTATATGCCTTAACTAAAATTTAACATACTTTACAAAGCACATCAATTTCTATTATCTCCATCTAGCATCATAACCTTTGAAGTGAACAGGACACGAAAGTTTTTTACATAGTATCATCCCATGATATACATATGGTGATGAGTATGTTTTTGCCGCTTGCTTTTTTCCTTTTTAGAGAGGGAGAGTGGGCAGAGGAGGAGCAGAGAGAGAGGGAGAGAGAGAATCTTAAGCAGTCTCTACACCCAGGGTGGAGCCGAGGAGGGGCTCAATCTCATGACCCTGAGATCATGACCTAAGCTGAAATCAAAACTCAGGTGCTTAACCAACTGAGCCACCCAGATACCCCTTGCTTTTTTCATTTTAATAATATATTGTGGGTATCTTTCATGTCAATATATAAAAATGTGGTTTAATTGGAGACATTTAGGATGCCTTCAGAATTTCCTCATTATAAACAATGAATCAATATTCTGGTGGATGGATCCATATATATATATATATATATGTATATATATATATACACACATACATGCATGTATATATGTGTGCACATGTGCCTGTGTGCATGCTCATATGCACGTATAAATGTTTTGGCAAGAGAAAGTGTTTTGGATCAGAGTATAAATAACTTAAATTTTTGAGACAGCCTGCCAACTAGCCGTCCCAGAAGATTGTTCAGTTTAGAGCCTACACAACAATATATACAGGTTTCATTTTCTCATTCTCCTTCCAGCTCTAGAAAATATCAATCTTTAAATTTGTGCCAACTTGGAAGAAAAAAATGGTATCACATTATTATTTAGTTTGTGTTTTCCCAATCAGGAATGAGTGGTAGCGTGCCTTTTAATATGTTTTTTTGGTCACTCATATTTCCTCTTCATAGAACTGCTTATTCACATTGTCTCCAAATTTATTTTTCTCTTGTTTCTCATCTTGTTAGAGACCTTACCTTAATATTAACTCCTTATGGATTAAATATACTGCATCTCCATCTCCCATTTGAGGTTTAATTTTGTTTAGAAAGCCATACTCAAGATTTTTTTTTTTCTTTTACAAACATTTCATGTATTTAGATCAGAATAGGAGTTATCTGAGTGAAGAAGATTCAGAGAGAGGAAGTGACTGGCCCTTTAAGTGGGAAAACAAAGATTTGAATCCCGATTTATCAACCACCTCATGCTGCTTCTCTCTGGATGCCACCAGGCATGTTGTCTATAAATATGCACCGTCAAAGTGAGGAGGGAGTATGGCTTTATTTCTGTTACTAACCCTGTCAGACCCCCCTCAGCCATCTTCAACTCTCCTTCCCCCTCACCTTGAAGAAAGTTTCTGCCTATCTTCCAAAATTTACCATCAATCACACACCTGTGAAGCATTCCCAGATACTCTCAACTCAGGTCTTGCCTTCTCTGCCATTATGTGTTGGTGGCATGGGCCTCTAGGGCAGCATCTATCAAAGTCTACTTTGTGTGGTGAGTATTTATCTCATGGCTCCCTCCTGTCCTAGAGAGTGAACTCTCACAAGTTAAGGGCCTGTCGTGGTTGAATTGCATTAATTAACAGATTTTTCCTTCCCGTGTCCATGTCCTGGGAATGCATTCTTCAAATCTAGAGGTGGAGTGTCTTTCCATACCCCTTGAATCTGGAAAGACCTCACCCCTTGCTTTGGCCTTGCTTTCAGAGGTCTTGCATGATTCTGCTCACACTCTTGATTCTCAACCATTGACACCATGAAAACAAGCCCAGTTTTACCTATTGAAGGACAAAAGACCCTATGGAGGCAAGTCATCCCAGGGGAGGACATGCATAAAGCCAATCCTCACCCAGTTGACCAAGTAGCTGCAGACACATGAAGAATTCCAGTTGCAATCTGTTGAGCCAGACCTATACTAGAAGAAAGTTCTAATCAACCCATAGATTTATGAGCTAAATAAATGTTTATTGTTTAAACCGCATTTGGGTACTTTGTTACACAGCATTTGATGACTGATAACAAATGTTTATGCAGTAAATTAAGCATGGTGTTACCAAGAACAACTGTGCAAAATTTCCATGTCTTAAGGATTTTTAAATCCTTAAAATATAACCTAGCACTTGTACTCAGGAGGTGTAAATATGTGTTGAATCGAGCTCAGTCTCCTACTTTAACTGCAGTTGAGAATCTGAATATTTGAAGGAATTCTTTGGGTAGAAACACACTACTTCTTTTCTCTTTTTTAAAAAAGATTTTATTTATTTATTTGAGAGAGACTGAGTGAGAGAGCAGAAGCGGGGAGAGGGGCAAAGGGAGTAGGAGAAGCAGATTCCTGGCTGAGCAGGGAGTCCATATCAGGACTCCATCCCAGGACCTGGGATCAGGAACTGAGTGTAAGATAGCTGCTTAACTGAGCCACCCAGGTGCCCCAGGAACACACTACTTCTTAAAGGCAGGCAGAGTCTGTCCACCTTCATAGTGCAGGGAAACTTGGAAAAAGATTACTGGGTGTTTCCAGTGGAAAGTAATGCATTGTGTTGAGGACACTCATCTGAGTTATCTGATTCTTGTCTTTTGTTGCCTTTGAGCTATTTTATAGCTCGATAAATTGTAGTGAACCAATGGCAGTGCAAATGATTCTTGTCTAAAGACATGAAAATGAATTCCATCCAGGGGAGAAACAATACCCCCCACGCACACACATCACCATGACCATCACCACCATGGAGAAGCCACTTTTGCGTCTAGTTGCAAATTCATTTTATTTATATATTTATTTAGAGAGAACATGTGAGTGGGGTGGGGAGGAACAGAGGCAGAGGGAGAAAGAGAATCTCAAACGGGCTCCACCGTGGTCCTGGCCACAGAGCCCAAGGTGGGGCTTGATCTCATGACCCTGAGATCATGACTGGAGCCAAAATCAAGAGTCCTGGGTTTCATCAACTTCACCACTCAGGTGTCCCTGCGAGTTCATTTTAATATTCCTCATCTGTATATATGATTCTTCCTTGGATTCTCCTTTGAATCAGTTGTAACATCTGCTAGTTCTCTTATTTAATAAGGAGTTAAAGAAAATATTTGCCACTTGTCCCTTTTATATTTGTATGAGTCAAGGCTTTACCTTTGTTTGAAAATTGTATTTCAGTAGCTTCAAAGATCCTCGCTTTGGCCCAGTGGATTCACCCCCAGAGTGGCACACGTGGCAGGCTGCTGATGCACATGCGCTCCTCTTCGTTCATGCTCTGAATCAGGTGAACAAAATGGGCAATAGCACTTGGCTAACTCTACTTTTCCAATTTTAACCGTCTTCACTGCTAATTCGGTGGGGTGTTTTTCCTGCTTTTGGTTTTTGTCTCCGGCCAGTAAGTTGTTTCCCACCAGTGGCAGCAAAGATTGGGAATGTGATTTCCTGTCCGACCATTTGTGATCTCCACATTTGGACTAATTTTATGAAGAGCCAGTGTCTCTCCAGTGAGAGATGATGGAATCTTGCTGGCTAGTTCAAACAAACGATACATTTGTTTATCTGTTTTGAGCTCACATCAAATAAAAAAATTTGTCCCTACTGAGAAGGAGAGCAGCTCCTTGATACCCAGACAGATGAGTTTTTGTGTTCCATATTTTCTCTTGATCTGTGCCTCAAATTGCACAACTGAAGCTCTAAGCTTCCTCTGTGCCTCTGTGTCTATTTGTGTGTAGTTCAGAAAGGTCTTTGCCTCCCAGTGTTCGAGTGGGTAATGTTTTCATATCACTAGGGGATATTAATAAATTAGGCTGTAAAATATCTTAAAGGAGTTCTATCCTGATTGGTTTGTAGAGATAAATTCGTACGTGTGTACATTACATACTCCCAGAATATTGAACTTCTAGTACTTTGAGCGTTCCAGACTGTAAAGAAAAATAGTCTTACGGAAACTAACTCAGGAATACTTTAATGATTGAAATTCACACAATTAAGGTAAACCTTTGGCAGACAAGACTAGTTTAATAATTTTTATATAATGAAAACCACCATATCTTTTCTTATTCATCAATGTCAGTGCTGGTACGAGCAAACACGTTTATTATACTTGGGTATGTTTTTCTTACATTTACACAAGTTAATGATCAAATAATGTAACATTGTTCCTATGTGATGTTTAATGTTACGAAAAACGTAAATGTAGATTTGTGCTTAACAAAATGGAACCATTCTCACAAACGATTTCTTTCCACAGTAATTACATTTTGTAGTATATCAGCTTGAATATAATTTCCAAGATCTTTAGGTGACTTAAAACCTGGACATAGTAATTGGGTTGATTAATGAAAAACCAACCATTTGATATGTAGATCATTTCTACCTAAGATGAAATGCTAAAGCATTGGTTACTAAGCATAATTTCAAGCTTATAGGTATTTGCTTTTTTTGTTGTTTTTAAACGCTGCAGGGATACTATATACTTGGGCTAGGTTAATGAATGTATTTATTTTTGCTACTGAGAGTAGGGAATAAGGGATATGAGTGGTAGCTGAATGCTCGTGTGTGACAGATACTTTAAAATTATCTACCCTTCATTTTTCTCTGTGAAATAGAAGTTAGTTACTTTGATTACAGTTTTAATTAATATAAATATTTGAGATTATATTGAGAGCAATGGTTATGGAGAAATACAACTGCTTACATGCTTCTGTTTTTCAAGGATAAGAATTTTATCTTAGAGTAGTGGTTCTCAGTTTTATTTTCTTTTCCAGACACTCTTACACTCTCAAGACTTATTTAGACACCCAAAGAGCTGTGGTTCTTATAGGTTATAACTATTCATACTTCACATCTTAGAAATTAAAACCGATAGCATTTTTAAATATTTATTGATTCATTTGGAGCTAGTGATGATGAATGCATGGCACATGAATAACATCCTAGTGTTATTATGAAATCGGTTCTGGCCTCACAGACCCTCTGGGATCTGTCCTAAAGTATCACCCCCCCCCCAAACTGAATGGGTCCAATAAAGAACAGAATTTAGAAAGTGAATTCTGTTTACCCTGGTTTTATATATAATACCTGAGTCTGAAAAACAATGAAATGTGTTAAAATCTTAGCAAAGGTTTGCAGGATTTTTAAGGACATATTTCCTTGTTTACTGCCTTTACTGATAAGAGGGTTATTCTTTCTTCCTGTATTATGCCTAATTGTCTCACCAAAGTAATTTTCTTTTTAAGATTTTATTTGTTTGAGAGAGAGAGAGACAGACAGAGCAGGGGCAGGGGGGAGGGACAGAGGGAGAAGCAGACTCCCCGCTGAGCAGGAGGCTTCATGTGGGGCTTGATCCCAGGACCCGGAGATCATGACCTGAGCAGATGGCAGACACTTAACCGACTGAGCCACCCAGGCACTTCCCAAAGTAATTTTCTATGCTCTATTCTGGCTATTGAGTTCTTGATCATTTAATAAAACAAATATTCCTCACTTATGAAAGAGTTAAGGGTTCTTCACAGTCATGTTATACTCTATGATTATTTTTTTAATATATGTTCATCTTTTTGAACTAATGCATGACCAAGTATAATACCCCAGACATCAGTGATGCTAGCTTAACCAAGCCTCCAGATTTCCTTTGACAACTTTTTTGATTATTGCCCATGCAAAATCATATCCTAAGCATAAAAACTAAGGTAAGATAAAACTTTCAAGTTATCTTTTGCATCTAAAACTATTTTTGTGATTTTTTACAAAATGATGGAAAATCACAAAGATTTATTCTTTAACCTTATAAAGAAGAAGTTGCTAGAAATAATTAGGTTTATTTGAAATCTTACTACTGATGAATTGCATGAAAAGGATTAGCAAATCAGAAGAGATGCTCAGTCTCCTCTGTGTTAAATCTGCATCAAATGTTTCTAATTTACCTACTTCAGAGATTGTATGCTGGGGGCACCTGTCTTGGTTTTGGCTCAGGTCATGATCTCAGGATCATGGAGCCTTGGCCATGAAGCCTACTTAAGATTCTCTCTCCCTCTGTTCCTCCCCTGCTCATGTGTGCTTTTTTTCTCTCTCTCTCTGAAAAAAGAAGATAGAAAGAAAAAAAAAAAAAAGAAGAAGTTGTACACTGTATGGGGAGTTCCTAGAGATTTGTCAATGTCCTAAAGATATTAAGCCACAACAGTGTAATATTATCAGTCATGATCTTGGTTATGGTTTAAAATCTTGCTGAGTCATCACCTGACTTTAATTCAAATCTAGTATTTTCCAGACCAGTAGTTTTGGATTGGGGTTGTACTATGAAGTTACATAAGTATAAACTTACATCTTGACCATGTTCCAGACTTACTGAATATCTTGACTTGATATTCTTGGTATGTTCTTAGTATATGTGTGGTTTATTCTTGTCAGATGATACACACTTCCATATGTCTCACAGTTATTACATGCTACAGCTCAAGATTTTTCCCTTTATAAAAAATTACATCTGGGGAGTCTGGGTGGCTCAGTCGGTTGAATGTCATCCGATTCTTGATTTCAGCTCAGGTTGTGATCCCAGGGTCATGAGATGAAGTCCTGCAACGGGCTCACTGCTTGGTGGGTGTGGGGAGTCTGCTTGTCCCTCTCCCTCTGTTCCTACCCCCCACTTTTGTGCACATTCTCTCTCTCTCTAAAATAAACAAATCTTCTAAAAAAAAAAAATACATTCAACTACTTTTGTAAGACAATGTAACACTTACTGTAACATTTCCTGAACATTTCTTTGAAAATAGTCAGAATCGTCCTGAAGTACAATATTTTGTAATGATATTATTATCTTTTGTTTTGCTTTGTTTTACTTGACACAGAAGCAGCCAAATTTCCTTGTCAAATGCCTCCTTCTTGTCATGAACTCTTGTCAGATCTTTCACTTTTGGAAACTAGCAGTGATAATTAACCACAGCCATTTTAAGTCACCATCATCTGAGATAGCGTATTTTTTGTTTAACTCTGGTGCTTTCCTGAAGCCTCTGCCACCAGCACCAGGCTAGAGTTCCTGTGCTCGCCAAAGGATATAAACAAACAAGGATCATCTGAGAGCTCCTTGGGAAAAGACCGGGCCAGGTACTTCAAACTATTGAAACTTCAAAGAATACAATGCTGGACATGCAGGCTCCTGATGGCATTGCCTAAACAACCTTCAGACCTGGATGCCAGTGGGCTGAGTCAAGATTCCCAGGACTCTTTTTCATTTGGAAAGCACATGATTTCACATGATTGTTCACCCAAGGTCCAACAGAACAAGCATGGGCTGAATGAAGTGAAGAAGGCAATTTTACTGGAGTTATTTATTTGTAATATTGCTGATGCTATTTTATGGTTTTATTTTCTAAATATAAACGGGAGTTCTTTGTCTTTCTTACCAAGCTATCTGTACCTCATTACAATTCAGTAGACTGCTCTTGAAAGCTAAAAATGAAACATTAAAAATAATAATATATTATTCTTGCTGGCATCCCTTTTTCTGAATCAGAAACTCTCAAGGAGCATCCTTACTTGTCATGGTAATACAGTTATTTGCAGAGGTTCAAAAAGACTCGGTTGTTATCTTATCAGGATATGATTGGAAAAATTGGTTATGCAATCAAGGCTTCGCCTGGCAGGTTGAATTTGAGAATGATGATCATTTCATCAGGCATGCTTAATCACTTTTAAGGGACCAAGATTGACTTTCTGGAGCCAATGCTTAGGAAGACGCTTCAGGAAAATTGGTGGCCTGGTACTCAGCCCCCTGGGTCCTAGTGCTAAGAAATGATACTTCCTGGTAGGCCAAGACATTTGGAATATTTTGGAAGGAGCAGTTCACCAAAATTTACAGGTACTACATGCAGGTAAAATCTGATGGAGAGAGTTTCTTGGGGCTTGGTTTCCTAGCCTCAGGATAGCAAATACTAGAGTCTTTTCTCTGGTCTGAAAATATGGAAACTTCCAGCAAACAAACTGGAGAAAACTTACAGGATTAGTTAACACTCTTGCCACACCTCTATAAATAACAAGGCCAGAGAAAAGGAGACTAGCCTTATTTTACCATCCAGAATCCTTCATTTGTAAGAAAACTTGGAATAAGCAAAAAAAAAAAAAATATATATATATATATATATATATATATATATATGATATGAGGTATCTCTAGTGGAAAACTGCATTATTTGGGACACACCCTCCTGGGTTTTCTGCTTTTAGCATTCATTGCCTTTGAATTGTAAGGTCCAGAGAACTACCAGGTGGCAATGCAAATGATTCCAGTTGCAATGACTTGCAACTTTCTCCTGCTGGGCAGAGGAGCAGCCTCCCTCACTGTCACTGGGGAACAGGCAGTTGCATCCATTTCCAGGTTCTTTTCAATACTCCTGATCTAAAAATGTGGCTGTTCTTTGGATTCTCCTTTGAACTGATTGTGACATCTCCATTGTTCCCTCACTTTGTTTAATGACTTAAATAAAAATTTTGTCATATGTTCACTGATGAGAGGCATGATTTTTTTCTCTCACTCTTTTTTTAAATTATATTTTAGCAATAGGCAGTAATCTAAAATCCTACCATTTGAAGTCTATACCTGGACCAGTATTTTTACTGTGAATCTTATGCAAGGACAAATTTCTTCCCTCTTGGTCTCCTATGTCTGCCCAGGCCCATCGTCTCAATTTCTGGTAAGAGCATAGCTTCTCCTTCCCAAGTTTTAGTTCCTGTTTTCTGGTGGGGCTGAGCGCACCCCTACATCTAGGATATAAGCATGAGCTCCAGGTCTGGCCAATCTGAGTGATACATTCGCCCTGACTCCTACAATTGGACAAAGGTTGATAGTTTCACCTACATCAGGCCAGCCAGAGACAGTAAGACTCAGTTCTAGAATTTTGGTTGGGAAGAGAGATCTTTTTCTGCTGGATTTACTGGAAGAATAGGCTATTAGCCATAAATGCTAGTGACCCTCATGTCACTGCATGGGAAAAACCCCGCCTCAAATGAGCCACACAAAGGGAAAGAGAGCAAAAGAAAAAAGAGAGAGAGAAAGAGAGAGACCAAGCGACAGAGACCTGACAACTCTGATGGAGCAAATAAATATGTTGCTGTCATTTCCCAAGAGAAGAATCCCATTAAATCCATTTCCATGAAGCGAATCCATAGGATCTAAGGCCTGTGTACTAGAGCCGAAAGAAGTCTGCGAATTGATACTGAAGCCAGAAGGCTAACATTATGATTACTCTCTCATATTCAATATTACAGAAGAAAAATTTCTCTTTTAAACCTAAATTCCAGACCTGAGTCTTACTGACTCTAACTTACCTGATTTATAGTGACTGGCCAACCCTTTGAGGCTGCAGTAGAGGGTTGAGTAGAATGTTATTTGTATACTGCAGCCCGGGAGGTTCACTCAGAGATGTTCTTCTGGCCAGTGTCATTCCCACACTCCACCTTGCTTATGCCATCAGAGCCCGAGCCATGAAGAGAAGGCTCTGGTGTCAGACCAGGAGACCCCACTGCTGTCATTTTAGTACAGGCATAGGAGGCATGTGGCCTCGGCCCAATGTCACACCAGCCTCAGAGGGAGATGGACAAAGCCACCTTAGAGCTGATTAACAGAAGCAGTTTCGCCCTGGGTTTTACTCCAAAGCAAAGTTCTAAATCAGAATCACAGAGGTATAAATATTTGATGTTAATGCAGCCCTTCTTTAATTGCACTGTAAAAATGTTTGGAAATTATAAACAGGGCACTGAGGGAAGACAAAGGTACACTTGGAAATCTGGATTAGCCTCTAATACATGGGGACCAGGAAATATGACTGTTGAATGTTGAAAACAGAGGCCCACCTTTAGGTGCTTTTGCTGTAAGAAATAGAGTAAATAATATTTGTGACAGCAGGCCCATAATTTTCCATTCATGGCTTAGATAAGGCATAGTAATGTGGATATAGTTTTCTTCTACTGCTATCCTTGAGGAATTATTCATCATCAGCTTAGGAACAGCTGGAGTCATGGAGTCACTCAACAAACAAATTTTGAGCACATTTGTGTAGGCACCATGTCATTGTGTGTGTGTGTGTGTGTGTGTGTGTGTGTGTTGGATTAGGGGGTGTTCAACATTATTATATCAATGTTTTAGCTATAAGAGGTTACATTTCAAGTATACATTTTGACATGTGGTGTGTAGAATTGCAGCACTGAATTTAGTAAAGGGAATTCTGTTTTACTTCTTAAAAATTATATCCTGAAAATTACAAGCACATAGAAAATGGGGAGATGTGAACTCCATTATATATATATATATATATATATATATATATATCTGTATGTTTTGAAATCTCACCAAGAGAATCTCCTCAGATACTTGATAAAGTATTGATGCACTTTGGGATTTTTTTAAATTTATATTTTGTTTTTTTAAAGATTTTATTTATTTATTCAGGAGAGACATAGGGAGAAAGGCAGAGACAAAGCAGAGGGAGAAACAGGCTCCCTGTGTGTAGCCTGATGTGAGACTTGATCCCAGGATCCGGGAATCATGCCCTGAGCATAAGGCAGACACTCAACCACTGAGCCACCCAGATGTCCCACATTTTGGGACTTCTAATAAGTTCTTAATGATCAGGAAACTTTAGGAAACACTGTAAATGTACCAACCTATACAATATTACATATGAAATATATGTGCTGATGTTTGTGTATGCATGTATGTGTATACATTCTTGTCTTTCTTTGTACAACATCAGTGTTCCCCCGCAAAACAGGATACCTAAGATTAAGGTTAGTCACCTAACCTTGCTGGCTTTTTGTGAGACCTCAACATAGACAAATCAAAGGTCTCCACCACTTTGCACATACTTCTAACTATAAACATATTATGTATTAGTGTATACATGATTGTCATCCCCAAAAGATTATGAGGTCTTTGAATGGTGGAAGCACACCATCCATATTTTTGACTCTGGGACTTCAAATAGGGCTGGCATAGAGTCTGAGCACAGAGATTTATAGACCTATAATTCTACTAAAATGTTGATAGCAAGGTACCAAGAGAAGTGATAGGTTCTTGAGAACCACTAAAGAGATTTTGATTGTGCTGCATAATGGTAAGCATCCCAAGTCAGATGAAACTTGATTGGAATCCCACTGTAACCACTATTTGGTGACCTTAGGCAAGTTCCATTACCTCCTGAGCAGCAATCTCCTCACCTGTATGATGTTGGTAATGTTGGCCCACCTCATAGGCTATAATGAGGGTTCAGTGAGGGGTGTTTATCTGTATAATGCTGAGTGTCCTCAGCAAACATTGGTTTTCTCCATCACCATCATCAACCTTATCAGCTATTTTCATCCCCCTTTTTCTTAAAAATAGAAATTACTATTTTATTCATTTGTTGACTCATTAATGATATGTTGAACATTCATTAAAGACAGAATAGTACCTGCTAGAGATGTCAGCAGAGTGTAAGGCACAGTCCCTCTTTCAGAGAGCTTTTGGAGCGAGTCCTTGGTTGAGTGGACTCAGTAGGGCATGTGACAGGCCATCTTCTTAAAGATCAGAAGCCTGAGTGGAGGTGCTAATGACTGAGATCCCCTGAGTTGCCCTTAGGGGTCTTAGGACCACTGAGGTCTCAACAAACCATTCATCAATATTAGGGCATTCTTGGTGCCAGACATCAAGGTGGGGGGCCTGGTTATGTTTAAATCATTCCTTCTTCATATACATTAGATGTGGCGAGGCCTCAGCTGAAGCCAGGGGCAGATAAGGACTAAGCCTTCTCTCCTCCTGGGCTCTCCTTCTGTGGGAATGACCAGTATCCAGTATGACTCCCAATTGTGAAGCCTCTGGGCCGCTGGGGAGACATGTATCAGTCACAGAACCAAAGGACATCATTGGTGGGATTGTCAATGGACAGACAGGGAAACTGAGGCCCAGAGCAGTAAAAGAGATTTTTCCTATGGACATTCAGATAGGATTAGAGCCTCAATCTCCTTTGCAGTAACGGGATGATTTAAATCTCAGATATCTATTCGAAAAGTCACCAAACAATGTTTGTTAATATTAGTAGGTAGGAGGAATACCATATACCTGTAGTAACTGTCTTCAACCCTGAATGGGCATAAGAAGCACCTGAAGAACTTTAAAAAGCTATGGTCCCACCCAGGCCAATTAAATGTAGATATTAGGAGAGTAGGGAATGTTGGACTAGTTTCAGATGCTCCCCAGGTGATTCTGATGCAGTGAAGGTGGACACCTAAGGCTTCTGATACATACCTGTCATAGAACCCATGACCTCTGATTTAAAAATGAAACCATATCTAATTTTAGAACACACATGCTTTTAGGATACATGGAAAACCTATAGAATGTATAAATCAGCATTCTTCCTTGTTGTCTGAATCAAAACCTCTTGCTTTGGGGCCAGGCAAGTTCTCCTCTTGTGATGGAATTTAGACATCACCAACATTTCTTTACTGCTCCATTTCTTTACTGCTCCAATTCAGGTACTCATCTTGTAGCTTAGTGGTTCTCAAAACTTAGCCCAAGTCAGAATAAAATGGAGAATTTGTTAAACACAGATTTTGGGGCCTCACCCTCAGAGAAAAAGATTTAGTGGGTGCCCCAGTGATGTTGATGCTGCCAGATTGGAGCGACCACCCTTTGAAAACCACTGGTCTGTCTCATTCCACTAACAATAGCACTGAAAGGAGATGCTAATTATTTATAAAATGAAAGACATCAGTAAAAACAGTGCAATATTTAGGTGGTTCCAAAGAAGAGCTTTTGATATCTTAAGTAATCAATAGTGACTTTGTAAAAGCTCCCTTAGAGATTTTGTAAGTGGGGCCAATAGGCCTTGGGCCACCTCTAAGAGATAATGCCAAGCTCTTCCTGTTAACCAATCATCCATCATCCATCTTCCTCCATCTGCCCTGCTTGTGACTCCTTGAAACAACTCCCAAGACTCTGTTGGCCACCAGCTCCCACTCCTGGATCTGCCACCAGAGACTTGCTACGCTCTTGGCCAATTTTATAGTGAAAATAATGAATATAATGAAAAAGAGTTGTATGGTTTTCCATAGTCAGTATCTATAGGCCATTTCCAGTGAACTAGGTTCATATGTAAAATTCTCAGTGGCTATCTGACTTCAAAGAGAAATAATAATTAAATCTGTCTACAGATGTAAGCATGATCATAGCCCTCGGTCCGCAGGATTTCTGTCTACAGAGCTGTCTTAAAACACAGTGAAATGAAATATTGCTGTTTGTCTAACTTATGGGCAAAAATATTTTAAATAAATAAATGTTTCCTTGAGTCTCAGCTTACAACACAAGTGCAATTGATGCCCAGGCTGCCCGGTGCTGAGGCTTATTGAATGCATAATGCTGCACTTTTTGTTTGATATGATATTGTGGGAAAAGTTACAATCTCCCCTTTGGAATAAAAAATTTGATGCTTTGGAAGGGGCAGAGAGATTTCGTGCCAAAGTATGTAGCCATCTCCTGTGGAAGTGTTTTAGGGACTGGATAGTTTTTCAACTAGATATGTATCAGTTTTAATTATAATGTTAAGTAGTTCTCCTATTTTGACTAGACATGCTTATTATAAATAAACTCAATTCATCTATGAAATTGCACTCTGAGAGGCATTTCATAATCCAAGATAAGAATTATAACTTGGTTTGAATTATCATAATGTGCTGATCACCCTAAACATTTCTCAGGCATGCTCCTTTCTACGTGGATCATGCAAACATTACTCCATAGTGATTTGCCCTGTTGGCCCAGGAAGATGCCCTTGAAAAGTTCAGAGGCTTAGCTGCTCAAGGTTTTAGACAGACTGCAGCCTTTGGGGTGCAACACACCTGATTTGAATATGGCTGTGACCCTCGCTGGCCCAACAACCTCAGACCAGTCATGTTGCCTCTCTGGGCCTCCTTCATTTGTTCACTGATGATAACAACAGTCCTCTAATATGTGCTTCAGAGCTGGTTTCATGGGGGTGCAATCTGCACATTCATGAAGGGACCTGCACTTAGTTTAGTGCTCTGCTAGCACCATCTTGAAATTTTTCATTTGTGTACGAGGGGTTGCACCTTTTAAGTTTGCACCAAACTGCACAAATTATGTAGCTGGTCCTCACATGGTGTTGATGGAGTTAAATGCAGTAACAAATGTAGGATTCACGGCACTCAGTGAACAGTAGCCCCCTTTGCCTTAGGCTGTCAAATGACCCCAATAAACTGCCTGCCCTGTATCATCAGCTGTCTGAAGATCTTCGAGGCAGCTGGCATGGTCTTCATCTAGCTCTTCATCAGATAAGATGCTTTTTCCTGGAGGATACTCATGGAAAGGAACCTACTTTTAATTGTGTACACTTTAGTTTCATTTAGAATATCCCATGCACATGTATTACCCCTTCAGTTTTTTTTTTCCTTTAAAAGAAAAAATGAAAAGATAACAGGACTAAGAATTCTAATCAGAATTCTCAGATGGATAAATCATTATCTTATAGAATCTTGATTTCCCAGGGCCAAAAAAAAAAAAAAAATCTTTATTTTCCTCAAATTGTTGCTCTACCCTTTAGTTAATTTTAGCTCCACTTGCTTTCAATTTATGTCACTGCTTATACTATAAGTAGCAGCAGTAATTTCTAGGTTGGAGAAGGGATTTTTCTGTGAACCTAGGAATGACATGAATCTTACATTCTTTCCTTTTCTCCTTCTGCCTCTTTATCCACATCTTTCACACAGACTAGGTCACTCTTTCTACTCATCTCACCTAAAATTTCAAAAGAAATTAGAAGAAACTGAGCAAAGCTGAGGTGCAGTTGTTTTGAAGAACTTTGTTTTTGGATTAAATCCTCATTGTAACAAAAGAGAGCATTTCCATCTAACGGAGGTATAGGTTGAGGTTCTGTGTGCGGTGAAGGTGTAGAGATTTGGATCGGGGTAATCACGCACCCTGGAAGTCTACTCAAAGGTCATGAAAATTCAGTTGAAGCCAAAGCCACATTTTTAACCTGCTTTGTCTGCTGGAGCTTCAGTGAGTAACTTATTGGTGTTGGGCCAAACGACTTGCAAGTGAGCAATACTACTTACCCCCCTTTCAACAGCTTTCAAGAATCTGAAAACTTGCAAGTCCTAAGAGTGTGCTACCAAGGGCATTTTCTTCTATGGCTTTTCAGTGTTTGAGTTGCACTTTCCACTTACAAATTCATCTGCCATCATGCCTTGAGACTTCTCAGCGTTCAAGTTGGTCTCAGGGTCTGCAATGGATTCTAGGATCAAATGAAATCCCACATGGAGATCTCCTCTCTTTGCTCCCTCCATCTCTCCCTATTTCGAAGAGAAGGCTCCATGGTTGCTGTTTAAATCAAGTCACGCACGGATTTTCCATCCAGAGCCATTGATGTCTGGGCTGCACCTGCCGAGGAGCCATTATCTGATTTTTCTGGGAAGTTTACACTCTCTCTAGTAAACCTCTTCATGTTGACCCAGAACAGTGTTTTATGGTGTAAGAGATACTTTGCCTCTGAGTGTTAAAACCACTTTGCACCTGGCATAAAGAAGAGAATTTGAGGAAGGAAGAGCTTGATGAATTCACTGAATGCCTTTCATGTGACTTTTTCTGCAATTAAATCTTGGGATTCTCCACTCCCACCAACCTTGAACAATCATTTCTGAAAACGCCGCCTAGTTTGGGCTCTGAACATGAAGACTCCGGCTCTGATTTAATTGCAGGCTGACGAAGACTGGGCCTTCTTACAAAGGTGCCACCAGAAGCCACAGAGCTGAAGCACTGAACCGCTGCAGGAGGGGATTCTTATGCTGATGAAAAACCCCATCACAATATTTGAGAAGTTGGGTTTTGATACAGATTTCAGGGAATCAGAGAAGAGAGTACATTTTGTTTAAATAACTAGTTTTGGCTCTAAGGTAAGGTTGCCCGTTAACATCTCAGCATGGGCACTGTTTTCATAAATAACCCCATGAACAATTCCCTTCTTCCCCGCCCCCCTGCCAGGGTTGGGGGTGGGCAAGAGGGGAAGAAGTTTTGGATGGCTAATAAAATTCCCAATCTCAGAAGCCTCAGAAGGAAAGTGCTGCGTAGAAGTTTTCACATATTTGAGTATGTCGTTAGTTCTCATTGTCAATGGGGAAAACAAAAATCTTCAATCAAGAAGGAATGAAAAGACTTTAAGATGGTAGGTCTCAAACTTGGCCGCAAAATGAAGTCTACTAAGGAGCTAAATTTATAAAATCCTGATGCCCAGGAACACCAGCCACTGATCTCAAAACCTCCAGACATGGGAACTGAGTAATAATATTTTTAGAACTCCCCCAGCTAAGCCCAATGTGCCACCAAGAATGAGCACCAGCACTCCGTGGATTTTTGATGGGTGCTTCCCAGTCTGACTGCTGGATATGCACCCAGGTATGATACATAACCCTGAGAGAAGTGAGCTTCCCTCAAGCTGACCCAAGAGAGAAGGAACGACCTCGATGGTTTATGATGGTAGTTAGTGCTCTGTGACCCGGTGACCACAGAAACTGTTACTCAAGTAGAAGAATGTGAGGAAAATATGAAGTCCCAGTGGAGGGGAAGTCATACAGGGAATATCTACAGAATTAAGACCTGTAAATCACTAGGATCAAGAAGGGGGAGATGACTAAATAATTTAGATGTCATAAAGCACCTACTATAAAATATCTATGCCTGCCCCACCCAGGAAATAAAAGTCAGAGAATAAAAGTAACAGTGCCTGCAGTTTGAGCTTGTCAACATCCCTCTGCTCCCCCATCTGTATGTGAGGGGGCTGAAGTCTAAAAAGGAGAGAGGGAGAACAGGAGGACGAAAGATTATTCTGGGCTATCCACTCACTATTTGTTGAATGCTTCATTTGGATACGAAATCAAAATAAATGTCTCAAAACATATTATTTAGGGGCACCTGGGTGGCTTAATTGGTTAAATGCCTGACCTCAGCTCAGATCATGATCTCAGGGTCCTGGGATCGAGTCCCACATCAGGTTCTCTGCTCAGCAGGGAGTCTGCTTCTCTCTCTCACTCTCCCCCTCTGTGTTATCATTCTCTCTCTCTCTCTCTCTCAAATAAATAAATAAAATCTTAAAAATACACTTTTATATTTAAAGAAAACCCTATTTAATGAGTAATTAGAAGTTATAGTCAAAATAATATGTGTTCTTCCTTTGGTGGTTGACTTATAATAAGAAGAGGCAGGTGTTTACTTTTAAACATAGCTGGTATTATAAAATTAGCAGAAAGGGTGATTTCGTCCTGTTCAATTTGCAAAACAGGATTTAGAAAAGCATTTGAGATTTTCATCAACTTGATGCTCTTGCTGGAGACTTTTCCACCGTCTAGGTGGTGGGAGTTCGAACACCATTTAGGAATGGGATCGGAACGTCCGTCTTTCCACCACACAGAATAATGGTCCCTTGCATCACGCAATCCAATTGTTTCTGTCTCCTTATCCTCTCCTCAACCTCCAATCTGTTCACCTTTCTGCTAGAATCCCTTTAACTTTCCGTCTCTTCTCTGAAAAACAGACAGGAAAAGTGCAACCATGAAATTCACATTTGGTTCAAGGTCTTCAAAACAAAATGAATGCCTAAACCAAAAAGTCAAGTCTTGGGATGCGATGTTCCTGTTCCCTCCTCCACTCCTGGGCTTCTAGGAGGACTAGGTTTTCCTTTAGGTCTCCACTGCGCTTGGATTTTCAAGAACCCGGACATTTCTAAGGAACAATGCTTTGCATTGCCTTAGAGGCTGTTGGATTCTGAATGACCTAGGGGACCCCAGGGACCAGTGTCTCATTCTCAAAGCTCTGAGGGATTTCCTTGTACCAGAAAATCTCATTGCCTATTCACTCCAGAAATTCAACTCGAGATGCATTTCCATACTATGGCATTGCAGCGTCCTTTGAACAGAGGTTCTGAGGATAACTTTTCTGCTTTCCCTTAATTTGGGAAGAAGAAAAAAAGCCCCACAGTATTGTCTTCTAACATTAAGCAAATTCTTTTTTAAAAAACATCTATTTAAAAAGTGGTAATAAATCTCTGCCTCCAAACTGAATTCTTTGCATGAGCCCTGGAATTCTAAACCTCTGTGTGGCTGGAATCTGGGGCAATTACACCTAAGGGCCAGACCTGCGGTAATGCCCCAAATTACTTTCTGGAAGGGGTGGCCAGGGGGGTTCCCATTATTTTAAAGGCAAGACTTCAAACCAAATGTTTCTCTCTTTATTGATCTGCTTTCATCTCCTTTCATTGCATTTCCTGTTTGGCTTTTTCCTCTTCTTTTTTTTTTTTTCCACCCCGGTGGTGAACACCCTCAAATTGGTGATTGAAGACCTTAGAGGTGCTGTTTACAAAGGCTATTAATGTCCTCGTCCTCATTTCCTGTTTTACTGCCAACAAGCCTGACACAAAGCCCTCCTTGGTAGACACTAAAATATTGGCGAGGCCCCACTGAGTTTCTCAGTTTGCAGATAGCAGAGGATTGAGGACGAAAGGCGCCTGCTCTTGCCTGTGGCTGGCAAGGAGGGCTCCCTTTTGTAGCTATTTGAAGACATATTTGAGAATTACTGAATAATTTAGCTGGAAGGGGCTTTGCACATCCAGAGGCTATTGATCTCAAATCTACTCATCTTGACAAGACTTGAAGATGGAATTCAACAGGATAGAGAACCCCTGGCCATCATAAGCATGAATGTGTACACATGTACTTCTATGACCCCCAAAATCCCAGGAACCACTGAGGGTGCAACCCATCTCCCCTTTCACAGATACAGAAACAAGTAGAAATCAGCCGAAATGGTATTTTGACCATCTTTTGACCTGCTTTTGAATGTAATGCATTTGTTGTCAGGCTTATCATTTATTACCTATTTTGGTGTCCTACATGGACTTTTTTTGCATAATCACCTTTATTTTAGGGCCTTGGTTTCCTTGCCTCTAAAATAATGAGACTATATTTAATCTGAGTTTTTTAACTCTTGAGAAAAGAAGCATAGGAAGAAGGCTAGGCCAGCAGACACTAGAATAAACCAGGACTGGATTCAAACCCAGCCCTGTCATCTGTGAGCACAGAAACCTTTGGTAAGTTTCTTAACCTTTTAAGGCCTCTATTACTTTGTTAATATAACGAGGAGAATAAGAGTAGCTACCTCATTAGGTTATCATAAAAATTAAATGAGATAATGTGTGCAACTGCCTAACGCATAGTATTCAACAAATGTTAACCACTTTCTAAATGACTATTGTTATGTCATGGTGGACAAAATGGATAGTATACACACAGGTGACACATTTCCACAGAGGCACCTAGATTCTGAGATTAAAAAAAAAAAAAAGTCCAGAAGAGAATTTCAGGAAAAGAAATATCTAATTGTGCACATAAACACCTCACTTGGTCATGTTGCACCAGAAATAGCAGGTCACTACAAAATGAGGCATAGCTATGTTGGCTCTGGGTGGTGGGTAAATCCCACTGTGACTGTGTCTTCAAGCCCTTTTCCCCCACTGAACAAAGCAGATGTCTAAGGCACTCTGTGAAAGTGATGCTATGATGTAAAGAACTTTGATTCCGTTCCCATAGTTTTTGAAGGGCAACCATTCACCAACTTGGATATCACCAACTTGGAACTACTCAGTACACGGTGTCAGAGAATAAGCCCGTAAGTAGTACTGCCATCACCCCCATCCTCCTCCTCATCATTTCAACTGATTGTTACCACATTTTTATTTTTTTGTTGTTGTTACCACATTTTTTAAAAGCTTTTATTTATTTACTTGCGAGAGAGAGCATGAGTGAGAGGAGAGGCAGAAGAAGAGGACATGCATAATTTCCCCCTTAGTGGGAACCCCATTGTAGGGCTCAATCCCAGGACCCTGGGATCATAACCTGAGCCATCCAGGCGCCCCTGACTCTTCCACATTTGAGAATCATGGTACGAGATTATCTTTGATGCGCTCTTTCATTTCTAACAATGTATTTTTTTAACATTTAAAAATTGTTCATATTAAATAATTCAAAATATTTATGTTGGATTCTTAAGATTAAAGGAAAATGTTCCATATGCATCCACGTACCCATCAACCTAAGTCAAATAGATTAGCAATGTGTTTGACACTCTCACAATCGAAATGTTGTCTCATCATTCCTTGTTTTCTTTCCATCTCAATTCCACTCAATCTCGAATGCTTTTGAACAAAGGGTCTCCTACACTAGATACTCGTCTGTGAGTTTATTCCCTCCACATTGCACCTTGAACTCCTTCAGTGTTGATGTGTAGGCCCAGACAATGTAATCTTCACTTTTTTGTTGTAGCCACCTGTGCTCCTATCTCTATTCTCCTATCTGTAGGTATTTGCATTTCTTCAGATTTGGGGTTATTTTGCTTTTGTTAGAACAGATTTTGCTGCTATCAACCATCTTGTTAATGTCTATGGAGAGATGTTTTCTAAGTTGCACTTCTAAGGGTTAAATTTACTGGTTGAATATTTGTTTTCTTTAATTGACCAAATAGTAAGTGCAAAATGGTTTTCCAAAGTGGTTGAACTAACTTGCAAACTATCTGCCAGTGGTGTATAATACTTAATATAATCTACAAAATGTAATCCAATCAGACAGTTTTTGCCAATTCATTAGGTGTAAAATCGTGTCACTGTGGCTTCAATTTGCAATTTCCTGGTTTCTAATGATCATCGGCAGCTTTTCCCATGTTTATTGGCCATTTATGATGCCTGTTTTGAAAAGTCTGATAAGGAATTCTGGCTACTTTTCTATTGGGCTACTTATTTTTATTTCTCAGTGTTTTGTAGGAGCTTGCATAGGTTTGGGGTACTTCCCTTTTATTGGTTACATGTATTGCTAGCATAACTCTCTCCCTTTTAGGAACTGTTACTTCATTCTCTTCATAGAGTCTTTTGATGAATGGAATTGACAAATCTTTTGCTTTACTTTGTGCTTTACTTTAAAATTTTGTTTAAATAATCTTACTTAAGGGCACCTGGGTAGCTCAGTTGAGCATCTGCTTTTGGCTCAGGGTATATGATCCTGGAGTCCTGGGATGGAGTCCTCCCCCACAGGGAGCCTGCTTCTCCCTTCTCAGAGCCTATGTATCTGCCTTTCTCTGTGTGTTTCTCATGAGGAAGTAAATAAAAATACATTTTTAAAAATTAATTAATTAATTAATTAATAACCTTACCCTATCTCAAAGCTTCAGGAAATTCTCATCTAAAATTTTTATGATGTTACCTTTCTCATAAGACCTTAATCCACCTGGGATTGGTTTTCACCTAAGGAGCAAAAGAGATGCTCAATTTCATATTTTTGTAAGTGAATAAATTCAGCCATCTGTCACACTATTTTTGTCATAAAGCAAGCTTCCATACAGGTATGGCTCTGTTTCTGGGTTTTCTCTTCTGTTCCATTGATCTACTTGCCTATTCTTGTTCCAATATCATAGTATCTTAATTGCTGGAGCTTTTTAAGAAGTCAATATCCAGTAGGGTAATCCTCCCTCTTTGTTCTTTCTTGACTGTTCTTGAGTCTTCTTTTTTAGTTGAATGTCAAATTCAACTCCCATTGGGATTTTGAGTGAAACTACATCAATCTATAGAAAGATCTGGAGGCAAACTGTATTTCCTATTGTATTAATCTTTTCTTCCATGTAGTTAAAAAATGTCTCTCAATATGATTTCCTAATTTTCTCCATGAGGATCTGGCACATCTTCTATTTAATTTATTCCTGTGTATTTTATATTTCATGTTGCCACTGTAAATCATATTTTTTGTTATGCTCTCTAACTGTAGATGGTATTTAGAAAAGCTATTCACCTCTGTATATTGATTGCTTTTAAACTGGCAACCTTGCTAAACTTTTTAATGTCTATAATTTTTCAGTAGTTAGTTTTGGCTTTCCTATAGAGACAAACAATATCGTCTGCAAGCAGTGGTATTTTCATTTCTTTTCTTTTTAAAAATATTTCTCTTTTCCTTTTCATGTCTTAGTGCACTTTCTAGACTCCCCAGTGCAATGTTAACTAGAAGTGGTGATAATGGCTGGCCTTATCTTCTTTGAGATAGCAAATAGAACACATTGTCACTTCAACATTTAGTAAATGCTTGCCTTAGATTTTTTTCCCCTAATACACTCTCTGCCAGATTTAAAAATTCTCCTTTTTCTAGTTTGATGAATGCCTCTTTAGCGAATGGACAATGACATATAATGAACACTTTATCCTGCATCTAATAAGATGACCATGTAATTTTGTTCCTTTAATTTCTTAATAATGGTGAATTGCTTTCTTGATTTCCAAATGTTAAATCAAGTTTACGTTTCAGACATAAACCCAACTTGCTATGATGCATTATCTATTTTATGCATGAATGGATTTTGTTTGCTAATATTTTGTTTAGAATATTTGTTTATTTTTCATGAGTGAAGCCTTGAGTGGTTTTGGAATCACAATTATACTAGTCTCATTAAATGTACCAGTAACTAGGGGATCCCTCGGTGGCTCAGAGGTTTAGCGCCTGCCTTCAGCCCAGGGCCTGATCCTGGAGACCAGGGATCAAGTCCTGCGTCAGGCTCCTGGTATGAAGCCTGCTTCTCCCTCCACCTGTGTCTCTGCCTCTCTCTCTCTCTCTCTCTATGTCTGTCATGAATAAATAAATAAGATCTCTTAAAAAAAAAAAAACTAAAAAAAAAATAAATGTACCAGGAACTATTCCCTCTATTATTTGGAAAAATTTGTGTTTGTTTGGTTTACTTTGTTCTTTACAAGTTGCTAAAACTCACCAGAAAACTGTCACATTGGAGGGATTTTTTCTGAGGAACTAAACTATGAATTCAGTTTCTTAAATGATTACAAGACTATTCAAATTTTCTATTTCTTCTGAATTGGTTTTTTAAGTTATAAACTATCATAGGAATCTGTCTATATTATCTGTTTTCAAATGTCTTAGAATAAATCATTACTAATTTTATTATCTTTTTAGTCTTGGCAGCTCAGGGGTGATACCCATTTTCACTTCTAATACATTTATAGGCTCCTTTTCTCTTTTATTCTTTATCAGTCTTGTCAAAGCTTATTAATTTTATTAGCCCTTTAAGAAAACCAACATTTGATTTTGTGGATACTCTACACTGTACGTTTATTTTTCATCTCATTAATCTTTGCTGTTATTTCTATTATTTCCATCCTATTTTGGATTTATTATTGTCAAACCAGGTTGGATGCTTAGCATGTTCAACATCAGCTTACTTTTTAATATAACATTGATATAAAAGTCTCTAACTTTTCATCTAAGAAAGTTTTATCTAGCCTTACACGTTTTTTAAGATTTTATTTATTTATATTTTGCAGAGAAATAGCACATGTTCAGATGTGCACATGAAAAGGGGTTGTAGAGGGAGGCAGGAGAGAGAGAGAGAGAGAGAAAATCTCAAGCGACTCTGTGCTGAGCACAGGGCCTGACACAGGGCTCAATCTTACAATCCTGAGATCATGATCTGAGCTAAAATCAAGAGTCAGACACTTAACCAACTGAACCACCCAGGCACCCCATAATCTCACACATTTTTTTATTTATAGTATTATTTACTATTCATGTCTAAATATATTCTAATTTCTTTTTAAAATTTCATCCTTGATTTATGATTATTCAAAGTGTGGTTTCTAATGACCAATCATAGGAGATTTTTCTAGTTTATTTTTTATATAACAATTTTATTTAGTTACAATGCATATATCATATAATTTACCCATTAAAGTACACAAAGGTTTTTACCTAATCACAGAGTTGGGCAGCTATCACCCCATCAACTTTGTAATATTTTCATTCCTCCAAAAGAAATCTCATACTTATTAATAATATGCTCCATTTTCCTGCAACCCTCTACTCCAGCGTCAGGCAACCAACAATCAACTTTTTGTGTCTTACATATTTGCCTCTTCTGGACATTTCATACCATCTGAACTTTTTTATGATTGTTTCTTTCAATTAACATAATATGTTGTGAGGATTATGTGGTAGCATTTACCAATACCTGATTCCTTTATATTATAGTATACTATTCCATTGTATGGACGTACCACTTTTATTTATCCTTTTGTCAGTGGGTGGACATTTGAGTTGCTTCCACTTTTTGGATAATATTGACACATGCTGCTGTGAACATTTATATACATTTTTTTTGTGTGTAAACATGTGTTTTGATTTCTTTTGGGTGTACACATAGACATGGAAATACTTGGTCATATGGTAAGTCTGTGTCTCTTAAGGAACTGCCAGACTGTTTCCCAAAGGGCTGCATCATTTTACATTCCCTATATCATCTCTTCTTTTGTTTATTTGACTCCATAATATTTTATTTTGTTTCTAATCAATACTTCCCCCCTAAACTTTGAGAGCTCTTTCTGGCTGCTAAAGGCCAGGAAGATCTGTTTCCAAACCCAAAAGTTTCCCTGTATCACATCACAGATATGTCTTCTCCTCGGCATTAAAGAGACGGACTTAAGTTATAGAATGCAAGAGCAGCTTACGTGAAACCCTAAAATAAAAACTGGACATACTTTCCAGGATATTTGAGAGTTTCTAATTCATTTGAGAAATGAGTGCATGTACATGCATCCATGAAGTATAAGGAAAAACCTTAATCTCACACATTAAAAATTATTTTACACTGTAGTGCAAAGGATACTTTCAGAGGAGAGAGCAGAATATGAGACAAATCATAATCTGAAAGGTCTCCTACTTCCAGAAGTATGGTAGTCGATGACCTACTGCATACATACTTGCACGCATGCTCGAGCATACCCCCCTATACACACAAGAATGCTCACAACAAAATTTAAAAAAAAAAGCTGCTGAAAAATGGCATAGGAATTTTATACCTATATCTTGAGTTCTCGCACCAGGTTCATGTTTGAAGTGTACAATTTGATTCAATGTGATATATTAATGGAGAATTAGGAGTAGTGGCTCCACAATGAACTTGTGTTCTTTGGTAATTCAGAGAGCCCTTCTTGGAAACTAGTCAAGACCATGGACTCTGAAATCCGACTGGCCTGGGTTTTCATTCCTTATTCTGTTGCTTGACCTCACTGAGCCTCAATCTGCTGTTTTGAAAACAAGGATACTATTAGAACCTACTTTATGTGCCTATTGTGAGAACTGACAACACTGTATTTGACAAGACCTGACAAGCATTTATCGCAGGGTCTGCCATATTGTGAAAGCTTCAAAATATTAAGTTTTGCTATTTCTGTGATTTGGTATGGTTGGTCCAGGATGAACTGATACAGTCAACATATTCAATCATGCACCAGCCAGCCAGAAGCCTGGATTTAGTGGCTAAGGATGCCACAGAAGATGCTGGAGAATTCCCCCAAACCTCCTTGGAATAAATGTGTTCTTGATCCATAATACAAGACAACCATATTAGGAGACATTCTACTTGAAAGGGAGAAAAATATTGAAGAGAATTGCAAAAACAAACAGACCATATCCCAAGTTCTAAATAGTACAAACTGCTCCAGCATGGAGAGGGACAAGATGGTGTCTCATTATTTAATGGAGTCTGTGTTAAGGAGAGAAAGGGAGTGAATTCCCTTTTTATCTCTTGTTGGATGGCAAAGCTGGTTTGAAGAACATAACGAAACGTATGTTAAGAAATAAAGAGGCCTACAATGTGTTTAATTGCAGAGACGCTAAAAGCATGGCAGTAAGTGTGTGCCAATAGTGCAACTTGATCCAAACTACATTTGGACTGTGCCTGTAATAAATTGTCAGAGCTGGTCTTTGCATTCACTTAAACGAATACTGAGTGTCTCATTTCTACAAAGTAAATCACAGTGGCTTTGGTACTTTATTTTCCATCTTGTGTATAAGTAAACTGCAGGATCAATTGGGAGGTAGAATCAATCTGCTATTTATTACCTTGAAATGTGACACCCTATTTTAAGTGCCCTATTCCCTTATGATTTCACTTGAGAACAGTATTATGTCCAAACACTATAGAAACCAGCTTTATAGCTCCTGGGTTTTTTATACTTCAGCCTGGATGGATTTATATTGTATATAACTTTCGGAACCTAAATAAGTTACTTAGTGGATTTTGAAACAAGCATGTAAACGAGGAAGAGTCATTTGGGGTTTTGAGGGTCTTAAATCTTGGCAGAATGCACTCATGACCAGAGCATTTTTTTCATTAAAAAAAAAAAAATACACGCAGGACTCCCATTGACCTACTGATCGTGGCTGAACATTCCAAAGAAAATAAATAAAAATCTCATGTCTAGGGAAAAGAGTCAGGCTTCATGCAGATTCTGTCCTCTTGTCATTATACTTTGCAAAGAGACCTCAGCCTCTAATTTATGAGTTTCAGAAAGAATGCCTCCTCACACTGCTGGAAGGTTGAAAGGGCAAGAGATCTGATGTATATCAGGAAGGTTAAGCCGAATCTTTGTGACCTGCCACCCATTTTTCCTGATTAAAACATGAGGGTTGGGGCCTAGCAAAGACCCCCTCCCTAAAGCACTGTTGGTATCTTAGTCGCTGATCTTAGTCTCAGGTCTTGGTTTACTTCAAAATGGTCATTACTTGGCCTGGTGGTGAGTATGGGAAACCTCTCTAAAACATTTTTAAATGCCCCAAACTGAGTTAGATGAAATTGAAGAGAAACTGACACTAATGAAAAGCTGGTGACAAGCTTGATCCCCATAAATTTGTATTTTATTAGGGCTTAAACTTGAGGTTAACTAGAAAGAGAAGGAAAGAATGAGACAAAACCTTACAGGTGGTCCAGGGAAGATTGTGGTGACATCCCATATGTCCCCAGGTACAGTGACGGTGGGCTCCTTCCTCCCTCTCTCCTCCCTTCCGTCTCTCCTTTCCCTCCTACTTTCCTTCCTTCCTTTCTTCTTCCCTCCTTTCTTTTTCTTTATAAATATGTACACTCCACTATGTGTAACTTCTTTAAACCTTTCATTCCCAACAATGTCCTATATAGAATTCATCAGGCTTATTGGAAGATAAACTTAAGAAGGGAAGATGGTTTCTTCCTTTACAAGCATAAATTAATTAATATTAATTAATCTTCTAATATTTCAGGGTATGACTCACCTCAGCCTTTCCTTCTCCTTCAGGAAGCCTGAACTGCACATTCTAAACTTTGGCATCATCTCCAGTAGATCAAGGCTTGTAGGACAAAGCACACATTAAAAGGGCATCGATGTAAATGTTGTTACAGAACTTAAACCAGGGCACAGTTGTGTGTGTGTGTATGTGTGTGCGTGCGTGTGTGTGTGCACAACAAAGTTCCCCTGTCATTTTTGTCCTTTCAGGCCCCCCAAAAATGGTCTAAAACAGCTAATGTGTTCTGAGATTTATAGGAAAATTTATCATCTTAAAGATAAAATAAAATTTTATATTGTATACAGCCGAGGACCGACTCTGAGAATAAATGTAATTCTCTTAAATTATAAGGAACCATAACTTCTGGGGAAGTTCTTGTATTGTTGCCATGTAACCTCAGTCAACCTGGAAATCACAAGGGACTTTTGATTCCAAACAATAAAGTTCAAGAGAGACTGTTATCCAGAGGGAACAAATTCCTAGGTTTTACTTAAAGACAAAAGGGGGGGGGGGGTGAGGGGGGCAGGGAGATGGACAGAAAATAAAGACAGGCAAACTATTCATTCTTATCACAGCCAGCCAATGTTAATTAAAACATCATTGCAAATGTATATCAGCAAGGAAACTTCTGCTAGTTCAGAAGGCATTGCCCTATATAATCATAAAGATATCTTGGTTATTTATCTGCTGTTTGGATCTCAGGCTTTGCCTCAACAAGCAAGTCCTACTCCACCCCCTTGCTGCCCTCATTTTATTACAGGCACTCTGTGGATTCCACCATAAAGAGAGGGAAACATATGGGCCCTTGTTTGAACTTCTGTAATGAATCCTTCCAATATACTATTTCCTTCCAAAGTTATTTTTTAAAATTTTATTGCAGTCTGTTTGTGTATTCTCCCCCAGTGATCACTTGGACAATATTCATATTGGTAAAATGGCACTGGAGGGTTCTTGCCTCTGAGACAATTGCTGATTGACACGGCATGCCAGTGATTAAGGGTGCTATCGTGTAGCTGGGCTCCCCTGGCATGCTGGCTGCTTCCTGCACAAAGGGGGAGTGGGGTGGCTTCCTTCCCAGAGCCCGGGACTCCTCCCTGTTGTTGTTTTGATTTGTTTCCTTTTCACTGAAAGATTTGCCACTAGTGATTCTCGCTCTCTATCTGCCAAAATCCCCTTAACTCCTCTCCAGTAAACAAATCAGAGGTTTGAAGCTGAAGGCCTACGTGCCAGGTTTGGCCCACAGTTGGGTTTTAGTGGACATATGCAGTCAGAAAACATTTTTTAAAAGAATTTGTTAATATTTAACAATTGCACTTTTCACATAAAAATCTGGGTTTGTGGAATCATTGTTAGATATTTTTTCCCTCTGACCATGGAAATAACTGCATAAAGATATTTTCATGAAAAACTAGAACTGGTAAGCTGGGGCCACCTTCCCACATGGCCATCAACCCCATCCCACCCACTGGAAGGGATTCAGACATAGGCCTGTGGTTTAGGCTGACTGGTGGCAATCTTTAAAGTACCTGCCTGGTTCCCTTGTAGGCACTGAATTTGACACCTTGAAATTACCAGTTCCAAGACAAGGTATTGGGAAGTTTGCTTGTTTTTGAATTGGTAGGAGATTAAGCAATGGGTCTCTGAATTTTACTTTATTCCTTGCTATCTTGGAAGGTGCTTAGGACTCCCTTTCTCGGGCATATCTGACTCTTCTAGAAGGTTTTATCTACTTATTTATTTATTTTTATTTATTTTAGAGACAGAGGCCAGGGAGGAGCAGAGGGAGAAGAGAGAGAATCCTCAAGCAGATTCCCCACTGGGCATGGAGCCCAATACAGGGCTCAGTCCCACAACCCTGAGATCATGACTTGAGCCAAAATCAAGAGCCAGACACTTAACCCACTGAGCCACACAGATGCCCCTCTTCTAGGAGAAATTTTATAATCATTATCATTCAACCTAACTTACTTATCTTTGCTTTCCCCTAACCCTTCTCCCAACATAACTTACTCATCTTTAAAGTCATAATTAAAAAATAAATAAATAAAGTCATAATCATTCAATGTAACTTACTCATCTTTGTCTTCCCCCAACCTCATCCATGTGTTCTAGTTCCATGCATCAAATGTATCCTAGAATTTGATGGATGAATGAGTAAATGAAACTCTGGTCAGAGGTTAATAGACTTTAAATCTGATAGGAATATGAAAATGTATTACTTAAAGTTCTATCCTAGAGTTCCTATCCACCTCTTGGTGTATGATGGCAGCCAGCTTTCCCCTCATCAAACACTCACTCCCCTGAAACTCCAGGACCAACAAAGAGATTGACCACAGGAAGCATGCAGTTCCTATTTGTTGGATAGATAAGTTGATGAAATTTCACTAATGGTAGCTAACTTTTATCGAGCACATATAACGTGCCAGGCACTGATTTAAACACTTTATCGGAACTGACTCAAATATTTATTTTCATTTTGTAGGTAAGAAAAGACAGAAAGATTTATTTAAAAGATGTATTTATTTTAGAGAGAAAGAGAGTGCTAGTGGAGGGAGGGGCAGAGGGAGAGGGAGAGGAGAAGCAGACTCCTCACTGAGCCCTAAGCCCCATCCCATGTGGGCTTGATCTCACAACCCCAAGATCATGACCTGAGTTGAAATCAAGCTTAACTGACTGAACCAAAGATCTGCTCTAAGGCAGAAAGATTTTTGCCTGAGTCGGCCGATAGCAAAATTTGGAATCAGTGTACGGGCCTAGGCAATCTGACTAAAGAGTTCACTTTGTTGTCTTGTGTTTTGTTTTGTTTTAGTTTTGGCTCTTTAATCAAGGAGTTGTTTTTGAACTACAATACCATACTGGCTATGCATATTCCTAAGGGAAGCTATGCTTCCTCAAACTTGGTTTCATTTTCTCAGGCCAAGTTAATCCTAGGAGTAGAAAATATACATCTACATAATGTGCTTCAAACTTTAATTTCAAGGGGATGTTAAGGAATCAGTGGACATTTTGGGCAGGGATCTTATGAACCCAGTGCCTCTGACCTTTATAAAGAGTTGCTCCTTCTGGATATAAAAGCTTTTGGTTTAGTTAGGTAATGCTAGCTTCTAAAACAAATATAACCAGACATATATCATGCCTCAAATTTAGTAGAAGTACATATCATTTTTTCCTGTGTACATCAATGCAGGCATTTGTGGTTGAAGGAGGCAGTTCTCTTCCATGAAGCCATTCAGGGATTGAGGATGGTGGAGCCTCTTTCATCTTCAACCCATTGCCTACAGACGTGAGATGCTTGTGTCCATTCTATCCTATGTGCAAGGTTAAGATAAGAATAATAGATAAGAGCATAGAAGAATCCACAGAGGAGGGCTCTGTGGGCCAAGCTCGTAAGTGACTCATAGTACAATCTCTCATGTTCCATTGATGAGAATTTCATTATTTGGCCAACCCTAACTTCAAGGGACACTGGGAAATATAGGTTTGCTGTGTGCCCAGGAAGAAAAGTAGAGGAATTTGGTGCCCTACTAGTCAACTCTTACTTCTCCTAAAGTGAATAATATTTATCTTAGGAAGTCTTACCCAGACTATGTGTTTCAGGAATATCTACATAACATGGCAGGTCTCCAGGCCCTCCAAAAACATATGGGTTATCGCAATTTGGCAATTGAACTAAGAGGTATTATTGGGAAATAGCAGTATCCACTGAACGATATACATTCCAAAAGTCTAGGTAATGAGTTTTATTTGTTTGAGAATATTAGAGAATTTTTTTAAAGAACATTCAGAGGACATTGAGAATATTTATTTTTAAGACCTCTTCCCTATGCCCCAAATTAACCAAGAGGTTAGTTCCTATCTCCTTTTTTAGGTGGCAGAGATCACAGAGAAAAAATTCATACATTAGACTTTTGAAACTGAGAGTGCTCTCTGGGTACATTTTTATGGTTTTTTTGTTAGTTTTATTTTTCATGAAGATTTTAAGGGTAAAATAAGTGAAGAACTAAGAGGACAAATTGCGACAACATGGTTACCTGAAAATTTATCTATATCGGGCATTGTGTCTTTGTTTCCACTTTGCAGAAACTAAGGCCAAATAGAAAATTTTTTGACTCCTCTGTAGTTTCGAGTTTTCACACTACTGTTTGCCTCTGGTAGAAGCAGTGTAGGACATCCCTAGAGCCTAGAGTGTGGTCTCTAAATATCATTTCCTCCTGGAGAAATGGCTGGTTCTAGGCCTGGGGAGACAATGTTCAAGGCAAGGCTTGTCATTCCAGAAGGCAAGATATTAAAGACTATTAGAATTGATAGATATTAAAGACTACTTGTCTCTAATATATTAAATTATGAAAGATGTTAAAAACTACTAGGATAGAGATATTAAAGACTACTAGAGTTGTCTCAAAATGACTCAGGAGCCAAAGAACCCAGAAAATTCCCATTAGTCAAAAATGGGACAATTGTAGCATTAAATGCATTACAAGTGGAACAGATGTGAATACATTGCCCAAGTTTAAATCCTCAAGTTCATGTTGACACAATAACAATACCAACAAACATATAAACAGCAATAACAACAAAGGCCTCAGGGTTCATCTTTGGACATTGATAGGAAAACATAGTATTTTAAAAAGTAATAAATAAATGGAAAGACTTAGACATTTGTCCTGCATTCTATCTATGAACTATTTATAAAGGTAACCAAATAGTTAATAATTAATAGTAAAGTAAAATCTTTCTTCATGGAAAGATTTCAGTTTCTGGCATAAATGAAGAAGGAATGATAGAATTAGAATATCACTATTGTGTGGCCCCCGATGGGATCATGGATTGAGGCAGTAATTATCATTGGCTGCTAACATCACAAAAAGAAAGACACAAGAGTTGCAGTGTCTCCTATTGGAAAAATACAATATTTCCTAAGACGTAATCTTCACAGATTCCACTTAAAGAAAAAGAGTTCCTACCTTTTTTGTAAAATGCTCCTAAAGGTACAGCTCATCTTTTTTTCAGTGTGTCTTTAAATTTTTGCATTACAAATTACCATAGAATTATGAAAAACCCTATTTCTAGTGACCTGCTATGTTTCCTATTATTGTGTAATAAGCGCTAAGCAACTTTTTAAAATTTTTTTGCTTTGGCAACCAGGGAGCTTGAAACCAATTTTTAAGCTTAATTTTGGTTTTATTATGTAAAATACATACTAAAAAATTAAATATAACCAACCTTCTAGAAACAACTACCAGTTTACTAGAAATGCAGGGAGTAGAGAAACATGTGAAAAGATACCATAAGGACATAAACAGCAAAATCCAATTGTGGGGAGCATCACTGTACAAATAATGTGGTTTCTTCTACAAATAAATTATATCATAAGAAAGAGATGAATTGAGAAGAGACAAATACAAGTCACGAATATTGCATGGATCTTAACATTTGAACAAACATTTATTATTTTGTACTGTATTTATGAAATAATTGGAGAAATATGACCACTGATTGGGTATTGAATGTAATTAAAAATCATTAATTTCAAGTACAATAATAATATTATATATGTGTTTTATAAGTCCTTATATCTTAGAGATGCACACTGAAATATTCATGGATGAAATTATATTTGTGTGGGATTTGCTTCAAAATAACTAGGAAGTGGGAAAAAGTAGGAGTTTAGATAAAAATAAGATTGGCCACGAATTAATGATTGCTAAAGTTGAATGATAGGTATAAAAGTTCACTATTTTTTTTTAAGATTTTATTTATTTATTCACGAGAGACAGACAGAGAGAGAGAGAGAGAGAGAGAGAGAGAGAGGCAGAGACACAGGCAGAGAGAGAAGCAGGCTCCATGCAGGGAGCCTGAAATGGGACTCGATCCTGGGGCTCCAGGATCAGGCCGAGGGCTGAAGCCTGCACTAAATCGCTGAGCCATCCAGGCTGCCCAAAATTTCATTATTTTATACATTTGGAAGTTTAGAAGTTTAGAGGGAAACAAAAGAAAAATAAAAGGAAGGAAAAGAGACAGCAGAGTGATTAAGAGGGAAGACTCAGAATCAAACTGCCTGGGGTCAAATCTTACTTTTGTCATTACTAGCTATGGGATCCCAGGCCAGAGAGTCCAGACAATGGCCCTTTCCTAAGTGTTTGCTATTATTATAATTAATAATAATTAATTATATAATTATAATATATAACATATAAAATGTTATATAATATATAACAATTAACTGTATGATAATTAATAATAAATAATTGCTTTAATAATGATGGGCTTTCTTATTTTCTGGAGATTGGCTATGCCACTGAGAGCATATCCATGGTATTAGTGCAGGCTTTGGGGACCTAAACCAGAATGGAGACCCTAGTGGGCCTCCTATTGTTGAAAACCTCTTTCTCTATTCCAAAATGGCACATACAGCATAGCTTGTATTTTCAAGACCTCATGGTGGCAGCTTCCCCAATTCAATCTTCCAGTAACACATGAATCCCCTACACCAATCTGTCTTTGTGCCTTTGCTTTGTTTGGCATCTTTGGCCTAGAATGCCCTTTCTTCCCTCTCTTCAAACCTTGGCCATCCTCGGTGCCCAGCTCCCATCCCTGATGCCCAAGGAACCCTTTCCTGAATGAGAGGATGCTCCAACCTTCTCTAAACTGCAGGACATTTACTGCACATACCGGCCAATCTAACTTTCATTCTATCAGCCATGTGCTAGGCCATGTCTCTTGGTTAGCAAGAGAGCCTCTTGGGCAATCTCTTCCCAACTCTTCACTCCGTGATAGTTACTTTGGTAGCTTGAAATTGGCCATGTCCGCTTTGGGAGTATTTACATCACAGCAAATACTACAAACCAGGGATCCTTTCCCTTTCCTGTTAGCAGGTTGTTAAACATTTACCAACACAACACTAATTAGCTCTACCCACAGCTCTCTGCAATGGACTGAATGTCTGTGTCCTCCCCAAATTCGTATGTCAATATTCTAACCTCCAATGGGACCATATTAGGAGGGTCTTTGGAAGGTGATTAGATCATAGAGTAGAACCCTCATGAATGGCATTAGGACCCTAATAAAAGAGATACCAGAGAGCTCTCTCACCCCTCCTCACCCCGTGAGGACAGAATAAGCAGTCGGCAATTCGAAGCCCAGAGGATAGTCCTCACCAGAACTGGACCATGCTGGCACCCTTATCTTGACTTCCAGCTCTTAGAACCATGAGAAAGTGTTATGAGCCACCCAGCCTCTGGCAATTTGTTAAAGCAGCCTGAACTAAGACCCTACCCCTCTATCCATCTGCACACCTGTGCTGTGACTAGTGTCGCATGTGGTGCACAGTAGGCCTTCAGTAACTGAATTAATGGATGCTGAATGTTCTTGTGTTTGTACCTTGTCTCCCAACTTGAAAACACCTTAAAAGCACAACTCGTGTCTTATGTTCTCCAAACTGGTGAATAACATTGGGCACATCATAGGTGATCAATGAGGACTCGTTATTGAGTTGTCACAGAAAGGAGTTTAAATAACTTCCTCTAGTTTTGAGCAGAAAATCCATTTTTCTTCTATTTTTCTTTACGGTCAACAATACCCAGATACTCAAACCTAAGATGGGAGAGACAGTTTTATAGTTCTTTAAAGTAAACCCAAATCCTTTTTAAGCAATATCTTGAAAATCTTTGAACATCCCAACAAAGTTTCCTCTATGCCAAGCTATGATCACCTTGGGGGATTTATGGGGAGGTTCCCGTCTCATAATTGCAGGACTGGGCTTGATGCAAAGTTCCCGTGCAAAGCCTTGCCTGCTTTATTAATCTTGGCAACTGGGAATAAGGCCAGAAGCCAGGGCTGCAGCTGAGGGCCAGGGGTCCCCTCCCTGTCCCTTCAGACTCAAGCACAGGCTGGGCCACTTCAGGGGGTGGGGGGAGAGACAGCTGTCCTACATAAGCTCTGTGTCCAGTCCAGACCCCACACCTGGCCACACCGGGAAGCAGTGGGTGGCTATTCCTTGAAAAGGCCATTTGCCTTTAATATTTTACATGAGGACTCTTTCTTTAATGTTTTCCCATGATGTATTGAATGTGCAGAGTTTATGAAAGAAGCAATTAAGTGGGTGGAACCTGTAAATCAGTCTGATATTTAAAAGTATGCTCATTTACTGCCGTGCCATTATAATTATTCCACTCACCCTCTCCCCACCCCACCCCCTCCCAATCCCACCGGCTCCTCAGGGGCACAGGGCTTTTGGTTCTTAGTGCTGCCTACCCTCCCCCTCTGTGTACATGAGCTTTGGAGACAGCCTGCACCCAGTCTGCTTCTCCAGCGGGTGAAGGTGGCCTGCCTGGGCTTCTCGCCATCGCGGCCATAATCAGCCTCTGCACGACTCCTTCTTCAGTGATTATGAATCTGCTCACTTCCATAAGCTCATCAAACCTTCAAAATTTCCTCAAATTCTGATACTATAGACAGGTGTTTATCAAAAGCTTTTAGGTGCTATGTAGAGATGCAGGGTTTGGTGGTGGAAGAGCCTTCCAAACTCCATCGGCTCCTTTAGGGAATTTATCTCACCTCCTTGGGCCAGTTTTGCCATCAGTAAACTAGCAAAATAGGAGGAATTATATCTTCCTGAGTGAGCCATGAAGGCATTTAAATGAAATCATGTGTTTGCATTTTTATTGGTTGGGATAGGTAACCGTAACTGCCGAACCAACTTCAAAGTCTCTTGGCTTAACCAAAAGGAAGCTGAATTCTCATTCACAGAAATTCTCATTAAGAATGTGGTGGATTTCCATGTGGGATCTCAAGCATCTAAGCATCTAAGCTGCCCATCTAGCTATTAACCCCAAATCCTAGAGCCTGAAGTCCTCCATGCAGCCCTCTGCAGATGAGGGGACAGACGATATGGAAGAGCATGGAGGTGGCACATATGGCTTCCATCTACATTCCATTGGCCAGATCAGCCACCTGGCCCCACCTAACTATAGAGGAGGCTAGGAAATGCTGTTTTGTTGTGTATCAAGGGAGAGAAGAAAAGAGGATTAAGCAAATACGTAGCATTGCCTCTGGCATGGCGTCCAAAAAAATGTTAGATCCTCCTTTTCCCATCGGCAAATGGCAAAGCTTGAGGGGCCAGCCCAATAATCCAAGGTGACAAAGCCAGAAAGTGGAAAAACTAGGTTTCAAATCCAAGTCATCCGGCCCCTGAGACTTCGCTCCAGGTACCCTATGCACTATCACAGGACAGGGAGGGGAAAAGAGATGCATTCCATATAGAACTGGGATCTGTTGTTAGTGGGTGAGGGAGTGCTGGGTTGAAAGGATTCTAAGGCAATGCTATTTTTTTAGTGATATTTATTTATTTATTTACTTATTTATTTATGAGAGAAAGAGTGAGCATGGTGGAGGGAGGGACAGAGGGAGAGGCAGGCAGAGAATCCTAAGCAGACTCCTCACTGAGCATGGAACCCAATGTGGGGCTTGATCTCATGACTCTGAGATCATAACCTGAGCTGAAATCAAGAATCAGGCCCCCCAGGCAGCCCAAAGCAATGCGATTATTGATTAATGTCTGCTATGGATTTAGAAGGAAGGGGCAGCATAATTCAGGCCACATGCATGTCAATCCTCCTCTGTTCCCTTCCATTCACTCTAAAAGTATATTTTCTCTGTGTCCCATTTTCTTCAAGTTCCCTTCCCAAGTGGTCAAAAGTTCATAGGTCTGAATATGTCATCCCTTCTTGGTACAATACTCGAACCCCAAATGGACCTCATGTTTCTTAAGTGTGAGGAAAGCCAGGCGATTTCACAGACTGAGGCAGGCCAATGAGGGAAGCATATCCCACAACCAGCCTTGACTTTGTCACCTCCGTATCTTTGCCTGTGCTGCTCTTAGTGGCCAGGATGCTCTTCTTTCCAGTGTAGCTTTAACACCAACCCAAATCTGAACTGTGCTCCAAGGTCCAGCTCAAATGCCAGCTCCTTCTTCAGAAATTCCCCTTCTAGCCTTAACAGAGTTGATTCAAACTCCCCTCCCCTGGAAGGAAACTGTTTAGCCTTTATCATACTCTGTGAAGTACTATCACAATGATGTTTATCTCTTTCTCCCACAGCCTGCAGAATCCTTGGGGTAGGAGCCATATTGTCTCTAGTGCCTTTCTTGCGGCCCTGCCCTCATCTACAGCCCTTTCTTAACACACGCGCACACACACACACACACACACGTATGCACGCACACACACACAAGTACTTGGGAACTGTCAACATATGTTTATGTAATGAAGAGATAGCCAGGTGGATGTCGGTTGGGTGCGTTGCTCCCCAGTGCCCTGTCAAGTATATCCAGTCAGAACACAGAGCCTGAGAGAACCCCCCCACCCCCCGCCCGAAAGGAAAATCTTCCAACAACAATATGCTATTGGGCATATTCTTGGGCTGTGTTTAATGGAAGTTTGGTGGAGGTCTATTGAAAACTCAATGTCAGTGGTAGTAGAGAGAAAACAAGCTGAGCATCAGGTGGTCCTGGGCGGGAACAGCAGCCTTGCCATGTACTAACTCCATCACCTCTAATTCTTTTTTTTTTTTTTAATTTTTATTTATTTATTCATAGAGACACAGAGAAAGAGAGAGAGAGAGAGAGAGAGAGAGGCAGAGACACAGGCAGAGGGAGAAGCAGGGAGCCCGATGTGGGACTCGACGTGGGACTTGAACCCAGGTCTCCAGGATCATGCCCTGGGCTGAAGGCAGGTGCTAAACCGCTGAGCCACCCCGGCTGCCCCATCACCTCTGATTATTCATCTCCCAGAAGCCCATCTCCCTCACCTGTAAAATGGAGATAAGGTATGTGGTTGGCGTGAGGGTTAAATGAGACAAAATGTGTATTATTTTATAGCATGGCACTTTGTGCTCAGTCAGGAATAATTATTATTATCATCTTGTAGATGTGAACAATGGGACGAATTAGCAGGTGTCTGTCCAAAATGAGCATTCGGGGACAGGGGCACGTGGCAGTCCACTGAGCAACTCTTCCCCCTTGTGCTTTCTTGTACAGTGTCAAGATTCTTTAGCCTGCTGGGTGGTGGGGTCCAATCTGAGAGGTTGCCCAGTGTTCATTCAATCAATATTTATTAAGGACCTGCTCTGTATGGAGCATTGTGCTAGATGCTGGGGACAATAGCAATGGAAGGAAATAAACTCCACCAGAGCTTACAGAGTGGAGAGGAACCTGGAGAGATGCTCACATAAACATGACGTGCGCGGTGTGCTGCTCCTCATCCCAGGGCAATCCTAGAGGAGGGAAGAAAACACCTTGGTTCTGGGCCCACCCAGAGCGGCAACCTGCCGGGAGAGCTTCATCGGGTCACTTTGTCTCTCTGAGCCTGTGCTTTCTCATGTATAATTTGAGCCTCAGCCCCTTTTGCTCTGGGGGATGTTTGGCCAGGATCACATAAGAGCTTTCGTTTGTGGGAAGTGGTTTGGAAGAAAAAGAGCCTCCTGGGAAGGCAGGGGGTTCAGAAGACCCCTCTGAACATATCCCTTTCCTGTAGGGTATTTCTCTTTAGCAATTTCTAATCAGGTGTCCCCCCCAGGGGGCAAACAGGGTCGGGTATACAGTTGGCCCTTCTTGAGAAGAAACGGATGCTTCCTCTCCTCATCAGTGGCTTGGCCCACCTGATACCTGGCAGTCCAGGAGCAATAGGACCTGTTATCGAACTATTATTCAAGTTGGCCTGCCTTGGCTGTGTGGACAGACCCTCTGTCCTTGACCTTGTCATCTCACTCCTCTCCATGAAGGTCATTTGGGAGCTGAAGATGGTGTGTGTGTGTGTGTGTGTGTTTATGAGGTGGGATTTGCTCTTATAAAGTGGCTTCGCTGAGAATTTCATCTGCGGAGCTTCCATTGGGGATTGTGCACACTCAAGGGAGATCTGAATGCGGGGGGCTGTGGACATGGCCTGCAGTTAATGACAATAACACCAGTAGCAGCAACAACGATGTCTACAGGCAGCTGTTAAACCCTCACTCCTCCTCAGGCCCAAATTTCACGTCCCTGTTCTATTTAGCATCACAACTCGGTGAGGTAAACTAATACTACTGTTCCTTTAGGTGCGTTACCTCACCAAGTCCCCAGGACGCTACACAAGATGATAATAGTGGTTATCTAGACTTGGTCTAGACTAAGCACTGTCCTCAACACCTTGTCTTAACTCATAATATCCTCTAACATCCCAGTTTTGCAGAGGAGGAAACTAGGACACAAAAGAGGTGCGAATTGCTAGACTGCCAACCAGCCAGGAGGTAAGTCCCAGGGAAGTCTGACTCTGAGCCAACCACACCTGTCAGCTCCACACAGCCTGTCACTCCAGATACAAACATCTGCCTGGGCTGTTTGCTTTCTGGAGGGTGAGGAAGGCTCTCCTGGGTGCCCTTTCTGCACAATGCTTTCATCCATGCAGTAGGAACATCTCGGTCGTTTTATCTAGCATCCACCTTTTGTCAGACACCTCTACCTTTTGTTTTTAATTTTTTTTTTTTATTTATGATAGTCACAGAGAGAGAGAGAGGCAGAGACACAGGCGGAGGGAGAAGCAGGCTCCATGCACTGGGAGCCTGATGCGGGATTCGATCCCGGGTCTCCAGGATCGCGCCCTGGGCCAAAGGCAGGCGCCAAACCGTTGCGCCACCCAGGGATCCCTTTTTTTTTTTTTTTTTTAATTTTTTTTTTTTTTTTTTTTTTAGACACCTCTACCTTTTGAAGGCACTTTCTAATCAGCGCATCTCATTTCCTTCCTCACCATTCCCCCTGCAGAGCTGGGCAGGCTGGGGTGAGTGTTTCCATTTCACAGACTCTGAAAGCACTGTGTGGGGTCACCCCCAGATCTTGTCCAAATGCAGACTCTCTGCCTCAGCAGGTCCTGGGAGGGGCCTGAATGTTTCCAAGCCACTCTCAGGTCATACTGAAGCAGCTGTTCTGGGGCCACACACTGGGTAGTGAGGGTTTGGACTCGTTTCCCTTTCTGCTGCTTCACTGTGCATCCTCCTCTGTGCTGCCTCGCTGCAGGGCTCAGAGGGCTGCCTGACATCCTCCTTAAGTCCAGCTCCTGACTGTGGCCAAGCGGTTCTGTCAGTGGGGCTGGGGCTTGCTGGCCTCATCACCTGGTGGGTCAGAAAAGCCAGCATGCTTTTCCTGGGAAGGGGAGGGCAGTGAGAGTCAGAATACTTCATGCCTGTGCCCCCCGGGTCTTATCACACCTCTAGCCCTCGACTCTCAGGCAAGCCCTTTCCACTTTGGATTTTCACTTTAATGCACAAGTGGTCACCTTCAGGTCAGTTTCTAATCCCTCCCAAGGTAATTGGCCTCAGTGCGGTGAAGGCTGGACAATTATACAGCCTCCGGGGAGGGGTTTGCTGGCCCTCCCCTTGCCTCATGCCTCAGACAAAGCTCATTTTATTTCTGGTTTTACAGGGTGCATTTATTATTGGCCTTTGGGTTGCTGGTGTCTCCCGTGCCCAGTGTGGGGGTTTTTATGTGGATCTAGGTCCGATTGCCCTTTAGAAGGGTTCTGCTTTTAATTAAGCTTTTTTCTACAGTCAAGCATGGGACTTTTACATTTTAATGCTTTAAAAATAAACATTTATGATCAGTTTTTAAATGATCCTTATTCTTATATTTCCATAATCAGCTCCATGGCTGAAGCTGGATGTCCACCCCAGGGCCTCTGCTGTCTCATCATAGGAGAAGTCTCTGTATTTCCCCACAGAAGTCAGGGACTCACCCTCCTCCAGGTGGCAGGGACAAAGATACAGACCACCTGACATGTGAAGGGGCCTAGTGCCCTAGTCGCACAGTCTCTCCCCTACTGGAGTCCTGCATTTCTGCATCTTCTTTCCCCTGCAGGCCAGCTCCAAACTGACAGACTTGCTCTCCACAAGGCTTCACTGACTTCCTCTCACTTACTGCATTCCCACATCCCTAGATCCACCTGACAACTCAACAATTTTGCAATTTCTTCTATAACAATTGTTGTGGTACATCTTATTTGTTTTATATATTTGTCCACTTTCCCTAACAAGATTCATGTAACACTCATTCATGCCTTTATATCAAGGTAATTGGCCTCAATGAGGTGAAGGCTGGACAATTATACAGCCTCGGAAGGAGGGGGGAGGAGGTGCTGGCCCTCCCCTTGCCTCATGCCTCAGACAAAGCTCATTTTATTCAACAAATTCTTGAGTACTTGCCTTGTGTTAGATTCCATTCAAGATGTGGAGGATATACAGGATACCATAGCAAATACATTCTACCCTCATGGAGTTTATAATCTCACTCAATTACTTAACCACATTATGGCAACTGTTACAACAGGAAAGCACATCAGGCAACCTGACCCATCTGCAATGGTACACTTCTCATTGACCCATCTCAATGGTACCAAGTTTTATCTCTTTAAACCACCAGATGATTTGGGCCTTCCTATTGAACAAGAAGCCATGACACGGGAGCTCTTTTGTTGGTATCCCCTTCTCTATTGTGGTCAGAAGCTATGGGTTTCACCCTGACTCTTCCCGCTTTCTTACTCCCTTGGCCAAATATGTTTTGCAGACTGTTTTCTCTGGCCTTCTAGGGCAGAAGCCTGCAAACTCTATTCCCAGACTCCTTTGCTCATTGGGTTCCAGATTTTGCTAGGAGGTTGTATTCTTGGCAAGTTAGGAGGCAGAGAGTAGCTAGAAGCTTGTCTACTTCTGATGACACCAGTGCAAACAATAGTAGAGGTAACTCTTGCACTACATCAACATCCACATGTCTGGCAGTACTTTGCCTCAGTATTAGTGTCAACTGCATAGGTCACTGGTTAGCACCATGAGCTTGTGCCTCCTGTAACAAGAGCAATACATTTTGGCGCATGGGCTCCATCTGAGAATTAATACCAGATTATCGGTGTCTGGGTAACACTCATTTCCCATTTTGTTATTATAGTTATGCCAAAAATGCTGTTGCCAATACCTTGAGTTAAATCCCTTTCAGCTTAAAAATCTAGACTGATTCCTGTTTTTTGTTTGCTTGTTTGTTTTTTGACAGGACACATACTGATCAACCCATCATCACCACCACCAACTTGGCCACCAACTCACCAGTTGCTATGACTTACATTTTCCTCCATCCCCACTGTCAACCCCATGCACTTGCTCTGAAATGTGTTTTCTGGACTATTGCTGATGCAATTCATATGTCATTTCCTAAGTGAACGACCCCCCTCTTCTCTCTCTACTCACCTATCATGACAATTTTTCTGTGTATCTGAAACCATTCTAGAATATAAGGCTTAACTTAAAATGATAAAGACTTCTCAGACATACACAAGTTGAGAGAAGATTCACACTATAAGAAGTGTTAAAGAAAGTCCTTCAGGCAGAAAGAAGATGATACCAAATGGGAATACGATCCACACAAAAGAATGAAGAGTTCCAAAAATGGTGACTACATTAGAGATAAATTGTTTTTTTAAATATCTTTAAAACATAACTATTTAAGTGAAAACTAATAAGAATGTAGTATAAGATTTATAGCATATCAAATGTATGGCAGCAACAGAACAATAACTGAGAAGGGAGAAATTAAAGTGTCATTCAAAGTTTCCCTTATGCTATATGAGTTGGTATAATACTATTTGAGATATAGTTAAAGTTATAAGTTAAAAATGTGTATCATAAATTCTAAAGCAACCACTGAAATAGTTATAACTAACAAATAGTTGTAGCTAATAAACCAACAAAGGAGGTAAAAAAGAGAGAGAGAGAGAGAGAGAACAAAAAGTACTCAATCCAAAAGTACTCAAAAAGGAAGAAAAAGGCAACAATGAATAAATGGCCCAAATGGGAAGCAAATGGCAAGATTGTATAATTTATCTAACAATATCAATAATCATATTAAATATAAGTCATCTAAATACCTCAATTGAAAGGCAGAGATTGTCAGGTTGGATAAACAAGCAAGAACCTAACTTTATGCTGCCTACAGTAAATGCACCTTAAATATAAAGATATAGATAGATTAAAAGCAAAAGGATGGAAAAAATATGTCTTGCTGACACTGATCAAAAGAAAATTAGACTAGTTATGTTAATAACAGACAAAGTATATTTCAGAGCAAAGAATGTTACCAAATACAAAGAAAATAATTTTGTAACAATAAAGGAGTAATTTAATCAAAAGGATTTAACAATCCAAAGATTTTACACACTTTGTAGTAGAGCTTCAAAATAAATGAAGCAAAAACTGACAAAACTGCATAAAGAAATAGAGAAATCCACAAAAACATTTGGAGATTTATAATAATACTCCTTCTTAATAATTGATATAACAAATAGAAAATCAGTAAGGATATAAAAGACTCCATCAGTACTATCAACCAACTTGATCTAATTAACAGTTAGAGAAAATTCTATCCAATAAAAGCAGAATTCACATTGTTTTCTAGGGCATATGGAACATTTACCAAGATAAACCATGTTCTCCACAACTCACTTCTCATAGATTGGCACACGGACTCCGAAGGTTTGTGCCTTTATTTCTTTCCACACGATGTTCCCTTGGAGTGAAATGCCCTTCCCTGTGTGCCCATCCTCACCTACCTGACTAACTTCTGTTCATCTTTCAAACTGCTCAGTCATTACCTCCTCTATGAGGCCTTCGTCAACTATCCTAAGGAAGTTCCTTTCTTCTCTGCGGGACTGTAATATTTTGTATTACATTTATCCTTACTTGTATCACAGTATGTTAAATTATATATATAGTTTTTCTGTTTCTCCCACTCAATTATAAAACAAGGTTTAAGGGAAAAAATTAAATTATCATGTTTAGTAACATGCTACAATTTATTTATTAGTAATAAATACAGCTATTGTTTATCAAATACCTATTATGTGCCAAACACTACCAAACGTTGTGTTTTTAAACATAGAGACAATTTTAAGAAATGTTTATTTAGTGTCATGTGTTAAATTCTAGGATAGTATGTAGAAAATGCCCCCCAAAATATATTTGGAAGGACAGGGTGTTGGGATGCTGCTAAATGACTTTTATTTAGCAGATTCACAAATCACTGTAATTTTCAGATCAAACCGGGCAGCATGAAGATAGCATTTGTCCCCACACAATACGGACATCATTGGAGTAGTAGGAAATGTATAGCTACTTACGGTCTTTCTTCAAGTTTTACTTTCAGTAGCACAACAGGGGAGGAATGTTGACCATGTGCTGGTGTAGACACTCTCTCTGGTGGCCCCAGGCAGAGCTGTCTCCCAGGGAGAGAGCTAATGAAACAAGAACCATCCTCTGACCTCTTGTGCCATCAATGAGAATAAATTACCCCATTCAATGGGGAAGAATATTTTTCATTCATTGATTCTTGCAGCCATCCAATAATCTGGATTGCCTCTTGCACTTAATCTTTCACTTCAGAAGGAGAAACTGTCCTCACAAAGGGACACCCATGGTGCATCTCACAAACTTTGCATTTGATTTATCTGGGGCAAGCCAAGGAGAAAACCCAGATTTTTCATCAAGCTTTGTCTTTAGTTGTCTGAATTCTTGTCAACAACATCATTCTAGCAAGGAAAAAGCAGTGATTTGATATAGGACTCAGGCCTGGCTGCTTAGTAACATCATCCTAATGTCCTGTTTGGTTTGACCAGGTGGATCAAAAAGTTTGATTCACTTTTCTTGCCACGGAAGTCCTAGATTATTGGACTAGAAATGAAAACCATTTTTCTTCCTCAGTCGGGGAATAAGAAGAACATTTGCCAAGTCATTATATATAACAGATTGTTGTGAGATGTACTTACGAACATGCCCCAGGCGGGCAGTTACCAAACAACACCAAGAAGGCAACAGTTAATTGGCATGGCAAGGGAGATTTGCCCCGTCTTCCCTGATGTCAGCACCATGAGGGTTTGCCTCTTAGTCAGCAAATGACATGTTAATTGGCAATCATGGAAGTCCAGGGAACATTAATGTCTGCTTCTTGAAGCTGAGTTCCAACCTCAGTTAGGGTTTTTTGTTTGTTTGTTTGTTTGTTTGTTTTGTGGCCAGATCTTATGAAAAATCCCTTTCTTTGTAAATTCATGGCCGTTGAGGTGACTAGATCTGATGATTCTATCCAAGAACATGTTTAGGCACATGGAATCCTGGATTTCCAAACCCAAAGAGTCTGATGGGAGGAGCATAAGTGAAAACAAGCCTGGATTATGCAAATCAAGGTCATGAGTAACAAAGGTCAAGCTGGTGGTTTCCTCCTTGGTTATCTCTCCATGGACAGTCTATTTGGACAGATCCTTTCTGCCTATCAAATTGTGTTTACTACCTTGGCTAGTGGCTTACAGGCCACTAGCCCACATTCTTAAAGGAACAAAACTGACATGTAGAAGCCCCAGGTTCTGATGCTCACTGTGCAATTGACATCACTTCCACATGCATTTATTTCAAATAAGGCTAATAATTTTGCATGAGACTCCGAGGTGGCAGAGGGCAAGCACATCAGCGGTTTTGCTTGCCAGTACTTAACATAACACCTGGTGCACAGGAGAAGTTTAATAAATATTTCTGAAATAATTCTGCGTTGACCTCATTTCAGGATGTTTCATGAGAGATAAAGTATATGAAACCACTTTGAAGATTTAAGAACACAATATATTCGTTTACAATTTTTTTGCAGGTAAAGATTTGGGCCTTTACAGCAAAGGAGGGAAGAACTAAAGGTGTCAGTAGATCAGAAAATGTTTTAAGTAGAAGAATCCATTAAAAAAAAAAAAAAGAAAGACATTCACTAATTTTCTAGTTTGTTGATTATCTGGATAGATAGGAAACCAAGGTTTGAGGAAGTTTATTGTCGCTGTTACTAGTAATATCTCATATTTATTGAGCACTTTCTATATCCCTGTACTATGCTGAGTCTTTTACAGGTGTCATTTCATTTACACCTCACAGCCACCCTATAAGGTAAACACACTTATTATCATTCTCTTTGACAGAGAAGGCCCAGAGAGGTTAAGAAGTTGACCAAGATTACCTGACTAGTAAGAGTTTCAGCCAGGATATGTGTTTAATCAGAAAGAAATAGAAGCATGCCTCTCGTAACTCATGTTTATACGCATTTCTGTCAAATCTAATTATCTGCTGGAGCTAGATTTTCTATATCAACATAATTAGGGTCTACCAGTAATGGGGGAGTTCTTCGGTTCCTGTATGTTAGAATTTAAGACCTGTGAGCAAGATCCCATCTGTGTCGATCATTAGAATCAATTCCACAGTTTTCTCCAGAAAGAGATTATTTCTGCAAATACCACTTTCACAACCCAGTTCTGGACTCTGACTTTAAAAGTCAG